>NC_045439.1:10820784-10992394 GCF_002776525.5 Piliocolobus tephrosceles | reverse complement strand
AAAAAAAAAAAAAAAAAAAAAAAAAAAAAAAAAAAAAACTAGCCTGGTGTGGTGGCAGGCACCTGTAATTCCAGCTACTCGGGAGGCTGGGGGAGGAGAATTACTTGAACCTGGGAGGTAGAGGTTGTAGTGAGCAGAGATTGCACCACTGCACTCCAGCCTGGGTGACAGAGTGAGACTCCATTTCAAAAAAAAAAGAAAAGAAAAAGAAAAAAGAAATGAGCTATCAGGCCACAAAGACACTGAGGAACCTTAAATGCATGTTGACAGGTAAAAGGAGTCAGTCTGAAAGGCTGCATAGTGTATGAATCCAGCCATAGGACATCCTAGAAAAGGCAAACCATGGAGACAGCAGAAAGATGTGTGGTTGCCAGGGCCTGGGGAGAGGTGGGGAGGGATGAATAGGTGGAGCACAGGGGATTTTCAGGGCAGTGAAACTGTTCTGCATCATACTTTAGTGGTGGATACTGGTCATTAGACATTTGTCCACACCCATAGATTGTGCAACACCAAGAGTGGGTGCTCAGGCAAGCTGTGAACTGAGTTATTAACAATGTATCAAGTGGTTCATCATCCTTAGCAAATGGACCACACTAACACGAGATGTTAACTAATGTGGAAGATGGAGGGGGCTGGGATGAGAGGAGGTTATGGGAATACTTTGTACATTCTGCTCAATTTTTCTATAAACCGAAAGCTGCTCAAAAACGAAAGTCTATCAATTCGAAAGAGACTAATGAGACAGCTTAAAAATTTAAAATATGGACTGTGGATTAAATCATAGTATTTCATTAACATTGACTTAGATAGCTGGCAAACAGTAAAACAAAGAGAGAGGTATGAGGATAGAGGCAGCTGGAAGAGGAGGTCGTGGTCATCAGTCCCAGTGCCCCAGGGCCAGGTGTGATGAGGACAGCAGTTCACTGGCCTTAGTGAAGCAGTAGCTGCTGGGTCCCTCACTGCGATGAATTTCAGATGAGTTGTGGGGTGGAAGGTGAGTGAGCAAGTGTAGAGAATGCTTCTCTGGATCTTGGTAGTCAAGGACGAGTTTCAAATACTTCACCACCAAAGTTTTAGCACCAACTTGTTCACAAATCATCAAAGGCTGATTGTCTCCGGGCTCTGTAGACGGAAGGAGTGGCGAGGCCGTGGGATGACACAGAGCATGGTGAAGCCTGTCCCTGGCTCTGCCTTTTAGAGGTCAGAGACTGCATGGCCCTAGCGAAGCCCAGGCCTTTGGTTGTGACCAGGGAAGAATCAGATTTGACCTGCCCCTGGAGTTCCATGGTAAGTCACAGGAGTAAAACCTCAAGCTATGTTGCCTCTCCTGACTCCCATCTGACCCCATCGCATGAGTGAGAGAAGGGGCCAAGGGGCCCAGAAACCATTTCCTCCCACTATAAAAGGAGAAGGCAGTTGTGAGTATTAAGGACCAAGCACATGTGTGCCCAGCACAGGGCCTGACACACAAAAGGGATTTTTGCAAAGAGAGAAAGTTATGATCTAACATGGAATACTCACTGAGACTGGGTATCACAGTAGCTCATCCAATCTAAGATGCTGATTAAAAAGTGGACCATTATTTTACAAACCGCTAAGAAAGAAAAGAACAGCAACCAAGATGGCGCATCTGATTGGAAAGCCCACATCAATATGGGGGACCAAGGGAGCTGCATCTTCAATATAAGGAGAAATGAGAAATAAACCCACCTCACAGAAAGAGGAGGCAAGGAAATTCCAGGTCTTCTCTTGGCACTGGGTGAAGGGTGGGAAACCAGAACTCTTCCTCAAGAGTTTGAACCACGGGCTGGAGCTCCCCAAGGTTGGCGGTCTCCGTTTACACAACCAGTGTGGTCCAAAGGAAACCCAAACAGAACACAACCCACAAGCAGACATTTTAATTTAAAGGAATCTCAGGTTGGGGGTGACGGGCAGTAAATCTAAATCTTCACTGGAAGAACTACATTGTAATAAGACACCCGAATTCCATTGATGTGAAAATGCGAAAAAACATGAGTCTTAAAACCTATGAAACATAGTCAAATAAATAAAATGCTACTCTCAGGTCACACAACATCTGGGTCTATATTCCAAGAGCCCACATATGAAATGGATGGGAGATGCCTGCTCTCTGTTTCTGCAAACTAGCACTGCCCTATTTCACCCTGGCTCACAGAACCTTTGGCCAATCCATCGCCAACTAAAAGTTTGCCTCAGGTAGGGCTATTCCACTTCCCTGGGCCAAAGCAAGGAATGCAATTTACTCACAGCGCAACTGCAACTCGAAAAGCAATTACATTTCACGTGTCTAAATGCTGCAGGCAAACACCCGCGGCAGTGAGTTGGCAAGTGCGTAGGCAGCTGCAAATTTAATAAATCTTAATTATTCTGTTTATACAAACAAGCAGGCTGAAGCCACTGACGTAGCTGGGGCTTTCAATGACTTGGAGCATGGAGAGAGGAAAAAAAGTGTGGAGAACCAACTGCTCATAAATAATTAGCTTTAGGGTAAGTTTTTTTTCCCCGTTTCCCTTTAGACCAAAAATAATATGTGGAATGTTTTTAATTGGCAAGATTACAGCCTCTGAAGACAGCACCTACTTTCTACCTGCCAGGCCTGTGGATGTGCATACGTGCATGCGTGCGCATAACCACACAGGCATACGCCACACCCCAACCCGCAAAGAACCACGCACACACCAAAGAGAAGGGAGGATTTCCCCCTCAGATGTGTCATTGCTCCCTTTGGTCTCGGAAAGAAAAGCAGGACGGTGTCTGCAGAAGTCTCCCAGGTCCCCATTCACACAGCACTTTAGAACCTACTATGTGCCATTGTTACAACAGGAACTTTGCTACCAGGAGCTCAGTGAACTCGCATTTGAGTTTGGAAGACTGTGGCTAAATGACTCACTGGAGGTCATACACACTAATCGTGGTGCCTGGGTTTGAATCCAGAGTGTAAAGTGGTGGTTCTCAAAGTGTGGTCCCCGGGCCCCCAGCAGCAGCAACCTGGGTCGTGTCAGAAATGCAGATTCATGGGCAACCCTAAAACTAATGAATTGAAAACTCCAGAGGTGGGGTCCAACAATCTATGTTTTAACAAGCTGTCCTATAAAGGAGCCACAGACGGTCTCTGTGTATTGGCCCCCATGTTGTTTACTTCTTCACAGTGGGCTGAGATCCGTTAGCTCAAAAGCCAGCAAGCACCAAAGTCAAATTTTTACACATCCAATTGTTTTAAACATAGCCCAAGTAAGCAGATTCTTTAGTCATTTAGGGCTTTCCTGCTTTGCATACCCCACCAAGCTGTGCCCAACGTCTTCTGGTCATAGACAAGATACACCTCAGGGCTACATGGATCCCAAGCGGTGTGACCTTCAGAGCTCTCTGATCCAGAGATTCCCACTGTGCTACTGAGAAACATCAGCTGGACACGTGTGCTCTGGCCCCATCCCCCTCTCTCCACCCAAGCAGGATGTACAGTCTACAGGACAGGTCGCTGTTCTTCTGTTCACTGATGTATCCCAGTGCCTAAAACAGAGCTTGACACAAAGTCAGCACTAAGGAAGGAAAGAAGGAAGGAAGGAAGGAAGGAAGGAAGGAAGGAAGGAAGGAAGGAAGGAAGGAAGGAAGGGAGGGAGGGAGGGAGGGAGGGGACGTAGAGATAGCAATGAACACTATGGCTATGAACATACCACAGTAACACATTAATTACAGGTTGTAGGAACCTGAGCCTGCACTGGAGGGCTGGTGTCAGCCTACAAATGTCACTACTCAAAAACATTTAGTGAGCACTTATTATGTGCTAGGCACCATGGCTAGACACCAGGGGGCCCAGACTTGACACCCACATGGATCCTGGCCTGGGGGCTGCAGAGGTGGGGGCTTCCAACCAGAGAGAGGCTTGAAGTGCAGGAGCTAGAGTCGGTCTGGACACCAGGTCCTGGGTCCCCCGTCTCCCACCAGGACCCCCCCGGCCGGCCTGTGTAGAACACCTGTCCTTTCTTGATGATTTTCCCTATCTCATGAGAAGTCTGTTTGTTATTCGAAACTGCAGTGTGTTGGGGGCAGGGTTTAAGTGATCAGAGGCACTTCTACTTTCATATACAGCAGTTCACCCGATCTTCAAACTAAGTTCATGAAGTAAATAAGGTTGCTATTAATAGTTCCATTTTAGGCTGGGCACAGTGGCTTATGCCTGTAATCCCAGCACTCTGGGAGGCCGAGGAGGGTGGATCACCTGAGGTCAGGAGTTCGAGACCAGCCTTGCCAATATGGCGAAACCCCGTCTCTACTAAAAATACAAAAATTAGCCAGGCGTGGTGGCGCAGTCCTGTAATCCCAGCTACTTAGGAGGCTTAGGCAGGAAAAGTGCCTGAACCCAGGGGGCAGAGGTTGCAGTGAGCTGAGATTATGCCATTGCACTCCAGCCTGGGTGACAAGAGACTCCATCTCAAAAAAAAAAAAAAAAAGAAAAACGTTCCATTTTATAGATGGGGAAAGTGAGCCCCAAGGAGCCAAACAACTCCCTCAAAGCCAGTTGGTGTTGGGCCCAGAGCCCAGCCTTGATTTTGTGACTGCCCCGCCCAGTCCATGTGTCATCCACTCTCCTACAGATGTTACTTATGACACCAGCCTGAGGCCAAGAAGAAATCACGGATTTCTAGGAAACTCAGATTCCAAAGAATGAGAGATCTCAAGGAACTCAGCTCCTTGGGCCAGAGCATGCCGGAGGCTCCTGTCAGTACGGGCCAGTGCCTAGCAGGAAAACACAGCATTCGTTCTTTTGCAAACACTGGCACCAGGGGACACCGATTTACACCTGGCTTTTCCAGAAATGGGGAGACACTCCGGGCCCCAGGGAAGTCTTCCGCAAGTCACAACGTGGAAGGTTAACAACATGGGTTTTGGATTCAGAGGCCAAAGACCACTGAGGGGCCGAGGCCTTCCTTGAACAAGTCACTTCAGGCTTGCCCCTTCTGTTTCCTCACGCTGAAAACTGAGATTATACTGCCTCCTGGGTGTCACTGGGAGAGTTACAGGAGAGGCCCTAACCACAACTTAGCACAGTTCCTTACACACACAGTGGATGGCCAATACATACATCTTGAGTAAGAATCATACCTGTTTCTCATTGTTGTCATTATTACTGCTGTTATTGTTATTGCTTCAGCCTGCAAAGGCCCTGGGAGTGACTCTGAGCATGGCTCCACAGGGTAAGTGGAAACACCTGCCTAGTAGAACTCAAAGGCACAATCCCTCCCTCTCCTGTCCCTACTGAGCCCTGCAGACCCTGCACCACCAGGGTGGCCACACCGTCCAGTTTACCCACAACAACTCAGGATTCCTGGGACAGTCCCGGTTCACACCTGTTGTCACAGTGTAATCACTGGTAGCATCTTTGTCCACTCCCCGGCGTGTCCTGATTTGGGAGGGTGAACTCCAAGATCCCCTCTCTGCTATGGGCCTGTCACAGCGGAGGACTCTGCACACCCTGGCCAGCTTCCCCCCGAGCCTGGGGCTTCTTGAGACCAAGAATCCTGGGGCCCAGCACAGCGCAGCCCAGAGTTGATCCCCCTAAATGTTCTTTGGTCTTCCTGGAGCCTTCCAGAAAGCCCACGAGTCCTGCCCCAGTGTCACGGGCCCACCAACCCTCCAGGCACCCTGCCCGCTAGCTGTGTGGAGCAGATGGCGGACACTGTACCTTTTGGAATCCAGTCGGCTCCCCTGGAGAACTTTGTGTCTGTTATTTTAGGGAAGGAGAGGAAAAGGGGGAAAAAAATAAGTTAAGTGAGTGAAACTTAAATCCCAACAGAGCCTGTAATGGAATATTCATTTTGTCAGGGGAGTGTTTCTTTAAAACTTCTGGTCATCTGGACAGCCTGAGCCAGCAGGTGATTCGATTTAATGAGCTTTTTAACACACTTCAGGCCCAGCTGGGATTCTGTCTGGAAAGGCGGTGGCCAAGGCCGGCTGGGGCCATGGCCGACCTGGATTGGGCTAGGGTGACACCTAGTGGCCGTCTCGGCTGCTGCGGGGCCAGGAAAGCCTGGGGCACCCAGCTTGGGCCTGGGGTCTGAGGCTGAAAGGGCCCTTAGGGGCCATCTCACCACCCTCCTTAGACTTAGGGACCTAGGAAACTTAACCTCTGTGCCTCAGTTTCCTCACTGGTTCACAGGGCATATAACAGCACCTCCTTTAAAGGACTGTTATGAGGACATAGCATTGAGCAAAGGTTATGATCATTACTAGTTTTGCTATTATTATTATTATTTTGTGTGAGGAGACACAGGGGCCCCCAAAAAGGAAGGTGCTTGCTCAACTAAGACACAGGGCAAGTTAGAGACATGGGGCTGGACCCCAGGGCTCCTGATGCCACTCCAGTGCTTCCCCAGGTCACGCCTACAACACAACGGTGTGTCTGCAGGCTGGCTCTGCCACTGACCACCCATGCAGCCTTGGGCAAGTTTTTTCACTGCCTGGAGTCTCAGCTCCCACTCTGGAGGCTGGAGATACAATGACCTGAGCAGAGGGGAACCATACAGACTGAATGGGACAGTGCACACAGAGCCCTCGGCTTGGGAGGTAGGAAGCACTCCTTACACATTAATTACAAGGTCACTGCTGTCCTGATTGGGACTCCAGCCTCATGAGGTGGTTGGATGGCCAAATGGCATCACCTGAGTCAAGTCTCCAGGACCCTTGAGTGTCCCTGTCCTCTAAGTAGTCATCTCTGCCTGGTGTGTGAATGCACAGGGCAGGGTGGATGCAGGCTGAGCACTGTATCCTCAGGCAAATCCAGGCCCAGCTACAGTCCTGTCCCCTGGGACCTGCACATCCTTGGCACCTACCAGCAGGTAGCCGGAGTCCTTCAGCTTGGACTTGTACAGCATCCACTGGTAGCGCAGATCTTCCAGCTCATCCGAGGTCCCCCTTGCCGGCCCGAGACGAAGGAGGTTCTCAAAGAGATGCTGACCTTCTGGCACCCGAGCCTCCAGCTCCTGGGGGAAGCAGCAGCGTCATGGTGGGGTTTCCAAATGGCCCAGACAGCCCCACCTGGCTGGTAAGGATGGGTCCATCAAATTTCACTCAACAGATAGGCAGGAAGGGAGGAGGCAGACAGAATCCACAAAGTAGGACTCCCATCTGTGCAGTTCAAGCCAAGGCCTAGCCCTTGCTCTCAGGAATGTTACAGGATGGCCTCCTGCACGGAACGGGCAGCTGGGCTGCAGACCTCCAGTGGTTACTTCCAACCGTGACATTCCAGGACCAAGTCCTCCAGAGGGCTTGACTAGAGTTTGCCTCATTCTAAAAGTTGTCATTGTCAACATGTCTTTCTGTTGGCATTATGAGCCTGGCAGAGTGGTGTTGGGATGTGCAGATTTTTCTCAGGAAATAGAAGTACTGTGTTCCTTTGGGATGGAACCTTTTATTCTCAGGACTCCGGAGAGGTGGTGTGATGGGGCAGTAGCAGCGGGGCTATAAATCCGGGAGCCCAGGTTTAAGTCCTGGCTTTGGATCCTGACTCTGCCCCATCCTACTAGCAAGTAATATGGGACACTTTGCTTAGCCTCTCAGAGCCCGCAGGAACGTATGCTGTACGAAAGCAAGGGGGTTTAACTTGAGGAACAGAAAGTCATTCCTGATATGGCTGGAATCGGGTGGTGGTGCGGTGGGGGGAATGAGAGGAGCAGCCAAATATGAGACAGGAGAGGCAGGCAAGGAAGACTTCCAGGTAATGGCCAACTAGATCATTGGGACCAAACCTCTCACCAAGGACAAAATATTTAAAGCATTTTAAAGGCATAAAAGTATTAACAAAAGAATGTGAGGCACACCGGGACACAACTTGGGAAAGAATGAAAACCCAGGGCAGTCAGCACTGTGTTCAGACCGGCTTTTGTCCATAGAACATTTGCCAATTTGGAGGGAATAGCTGTAAAACACCTTTGCTTTTGGCAGCCTCACTGGGCTGGGGAGACAAAGGTCAAAGTCTGGGCCCTACGGAGGTGGAGATTCTGATAGGGTTCATTCACCCTTTTGCTGAGCTCCTAAAGCCTTCACCCTGTTAAAAATGAACCAGAAGTAAACCTGGACCTTGTGGAGACTTACAGCCCAGTTCAAAGTCATCTTAGTAGACCAGGGAAACTCAAGTCTTGAACTTGGATTTAGTGGTACCAGAACGAAAGGTCCCTACTTGCCTGGCAGTAGCAAATGAAATAGACTCTGGAGGAAAAGATTATCCTAAATCAAATCTTTTTTTTTTTTTTTTTTTTTTTTTTGAGACGGAGTTTTGCTCTTGTTGTTCAGGCTGGAGTGCAATGGCGCAATCTCAGTTCACCGCAACCTCCACCTCCCAGGTTCAAGCAATTCTCCTGCCTCAACCTCCTGAGCAGCTGGGATTACAAGCATACACCACCACGCCTGGCTAATTTTGTATTTTTAGTAGATACGAGGTTTCTCCATGTTGAGGCTGGTCTCCAACTCCTGACCTCAGGTGATCCACCCGCCTCGGCCTCCCAAAGTGCTGGGATTACAGGCGTGAGCCACCGTGCCCAGCCTCTCCTAAATCTTAAATCACTCTTATACATATTTTGGCAAACACAATGTCTAGCACACAAAGCAGCCACACAAAGACACAAGAAACCAAGAGTAAGAACAGGCAGAAATAATATACAACAGAAATATTCATAAAATGCCTTGAGATATTAGAATTATTAGACACAATCTGTAAAAAGCTATGTTTACTATGTTCAAATAATTAAAAGATAGGCTTAAAAATTTAAGCAAGCATCTGGAAAGTATGAAAAATGATAGAGTTTCAGTTAAGACGGGAGTTATAAAATAAGAAAAAAAAATAAAGGTAAGAAAAATGATAGCCTAGATTATTAAAAGTACCAAAAAGAAGTTCTAGAACTGATAACGACAACAACAAAAGTTAAGAATTCAATAGACATGTGTAACAGAAGATGAAACACAGCTAAAGAGAGAATTAGTAAGCTGAAAGATGGATCAGAAAAACTATCCAGAATGCAACACGAAGAGTGAAAAGGATGAAAAATACACAAGAGAGAGTAAGAGACATAAAGCACACAGTGAGAAGTAGTTACATATGTTTAAATGATATCACAATAGGAGAGGAGAAAGGGAACAAGGCAGAGGTAACATTTTAAGAAATATTGTTAGTAGAAAAAAATACAAGTAACAAGTTTGGGAATTAAGAGAAAATAAATAATGTTAGAGAATTTTCCAGAAAGATCCTAGACCACAGATTCTGGAGTTAAAATGAATCCCAACCCAGATAAATAAAAAGAAATTCAAACCTAAAATTGCAGGAAAATAGGGAAACAGAAGTGAGCTGGAGCCTGGTTGAGAAAGGCCTTGAGTAATAAACTCAGGGGTTAAACTCTATGGTGAAAGGTTTTCATTATGGGGAGGACAGGGTCATATTTGTCATTCTGGCTGCAGAATGAGCCATGACCTAGATGGGAACCCAACAGGAAGAAGGGAGGATCAGCTGGGAGGCTACAGCCATAGTCAAGGCCAAAAACGGTAAGTGCCTAAATCAAGACAATGGTAGTGCGAGGAAAGAGAAACACAACCTATCTAGGAGGTGGAATCAAGGAGCTTTAGCAACTGATTAGATGTGAGAGCGAAGAAGACAGAAGAGAAGTGGTAGTACAGTTGCGAAAATGGCTGTGACTTTCCCCATCTCCCTCCCCACAGCCATATCCATACCCACTGCAACATGACTTTGCCATCCCTTCCATCAAGTGGTGAAGTCTCTTTCCCTTTCCTTGACTCTAGGCCGGTTTTGGCAAACAGAATGCAGGGGAATTAATGTTATGCTGGCTCCTAGTCTTGACCTCAAAAGTCTTTGCCTGCTGCTACTGCTCTCTTCCGCCCTGCCTCTGCTATGAGAAGTCCAGGCTGTGCCACAGGAGTATAAGAGATGTGTAGTCCACGTCATTCTCATCTCTAATAGCCCACTAGCCCCCAGAAGTAGAGACACCCAACTGACCTACAACTGATAGCAGATAGACTGCAGGCCCTGCCCGGTTGAGTTCAGCCTAACTTGCTGTGTTTCTGAACCATGGGTTAAATACCTAGTTGTTATTTTCAGCCACAAGCTGTTGGGATGGTTTGTCACACAGCAATAGGTAAGTGACACAGGAGTCAAGTGATTAGTGGTGATATTTTCCAAGTAGGGAAATACATAAGCATGCTGAATACATGAATGAATGCCAGAAAAAGTTCTAAAATCTTTGAACCAAAAAAGTATGAAAGCCGTTATCTATACACACGGCGGAACAGCTCACAAACTGTGGCTGTGCTCTTTCTTTTGAAGAGCCCCCTGGTGGCAAATGCATCTGTGGGTGCAAACCCTATGGATGAGGGACCTTTCCTGGGGAACAGACCTGCAGCTTCGATTCTCTGGTCCTCAAGTCCTCGGCTGTAGAAGTCCTCATTGCAATGATTCTAACCAGCTTGGAATTTTCCACCTGCAACCACTGCTCAAAGTTCCTCAGGAGCTGGGAGAAATCTTCATGGCTCCCTTCTTCTTCCGGGAGAAGATTTACCTGTAGGATCACACACGGCCAAAGCATCAGAGGTGAAAGAGGCCCCCTGCCCGTGTGTCCTGGGAATTCCACCTGAGGCAGAGGGGCAGGGAGGAGGAAAAGATGCTCAAAGTGGTGACAGGAGAGGCCTGGGGGATGAACAATGAATCTCTACTCAACATGGCCACATTTAGGGGCCAAGAACATTCCTCACTGTCCTCTCTCTGGTCCCCTGAGAGGTGACAGAAGCCACCGCCACCTCTTACCAGGGTGACTATACAAATAGTCACCCTTCCACCATGCTTGTCCCCTCCGGGCTCCATGACCAGAGTGATCTGTCTATGATGTAAGCCCATGCAGCTAACTTCCTGGTTATCCACGCTGGTGCCTCTCACTCCTCCTCAGTGTGACCCAGGAGTCTTGGTTCCACTGCACGTGCTGCCTTCCCTGTCCTCTGAGCCTGGGCCTGGAGGCGTGTCTTGGCCCCTCAAACTGGCACTCGAATTTGTCCCTCTGCTTTTCACACACACTGTCTCCTCTATTGGGAACACCTCCCTCCTCTCCTCACTGCCACTCAGCCGTGAAAATTCAGCTGAGATTTCTTATCTTCCAGGAGGGGCTTTCCTGTCCTGGACTTGGGAACTGCTGCAGACTCCCGTGGCCTCTGGCCTGTCTGCCAAGGTGCACCACGTTTTTTTTTTTTTTTTTTTTTTTTTCGCTGCTTTTTTTTTTTTGGAAACCCTTATTTAACTGCCTGTGGATGCCACTCCCTTGCTTCTTTCTTTTCAACAAAGCTCAGTTTGTTTAAGGGCAGTAAGGGACACTGATGGGTGAAACAATGTAGTTAGTTCTTTTTTTTTTTCTTTTATAAAACATAGCCATTGGCCAGGCGCGGTGGCTCAAACCTGTAATCCCAGCACTTTGGGAGGCCGAGACGGGCGGATCACGAGGTCAGGAGATCCAGACCATCCTGGCTAACATGGTGAAACCCCGTCTCTACTAAAAAAAAAATACAAAAAACTAGCCGGGCGAGGTGGCGGGTGCCTGTAGTCCCAGCTACTCGGGAGGCTGAGGCAGGAGAATGGCGTAAACCTGGGAGGCGGAGCTTGCAGTGAGCTGAGATCCGGCCACTGCACTCCAGCCTGGGCGACAGAGCAAGACTCCGTCTCAAAAAAAAAAAAAAAACATAGCCATGGCACAAAAATAGACCCATCTTGTTTGATTTTAGTTTCCATTCTGGGGCCAGAGGAAGTGTCCAGCCCCCATGCTCTCTCCCCTGCAGATGCTACTGCTAGTGGCTCACAGAGGCGAGTATCTCCCGGGCCCAGCAGCACGGGCATATCCTGAGAGCTTGTTAGAAATGTAGAATGGAATTGTGGGCCCCAGCCAGATCTACGAACTCAGAGTCTGCATTTTATCTTACTTTATTATTTTTTGTTGATGGATGGATTGATTGAAATGGGGTCTTGCTTTGTCACTCAGGCTGGAGTACACTGGCACAATCACAGCTCCCTGCAGCCTCAAACTCCTGGGCACAAGTGATCCTCCCACCTCAGGCCCCTGAGTAGCTGGAACCACAGGTGCACACCACTATGTCCAGTTAATTTTAAAATATTTTTTACAGAAATGGGGTCTTGCTATCTTGCTCAGGTTTGTCTCAAACTCCTGACCTCAAGCAATCCTCCTGCCTCAGCCTCCCAAAGTTCTGGGATTGTAGGTGTAGCTCACCATACCCAGCCCAGAACCTCCGTTTTAATACAAGGCTGGGTGCCCACTGAAAAGCTCTACACTGGATTCCAAGTTCTCTGAGGGTTGGAAGTGCTACTCACAGCTGTATCCTAGCTCTGAGCACAGTCCGTGAAACAAAGTAGCACTCAGCAAATGGAGGCGTGAATGAAAGAATGAATGGGAAAATGAATAATTTGATGTATTTGAATAACAAGGAATAACTTTCTTTTCAACAAAGCTCAAGTTTGCTTAAGGGCAGTAAGGGATGGATGAAACATGGCACAAAAATATTCCCATCTTGTATGGTTTTGGTTTCCAATCCAGGGCCAGCAGGAAGCTTTCAGCCCCGACACTCTCTTCCCTGCAGGAGCTGCTGCTACCCTGGCTCTGCAGACTCTGGGATCTCTGAGGTCCTCTGTGGAGCAGCTCTGCTCTTTGGGCCACAGGTGGGGCAGGCTCAAATGAGACAGGATGTGGCCGAGTCCTCAGAGCAGAGCATGTTGCCCCAGACAGGGAGGGGCCTGTGCTGGAGACCCCTACCCATCTCTTGACCTGGGGCCTGGCCCCTTCTCCCACAGGCCTGCTAGACAGACTCACCCGTCGACGATGCCTGGGAATAGGATCCATGGGGTTGATGAGAAATCCTGACTTCGGGATGTTGTTGGTGAAAACCATTTTCTTCCCCGAATCCACTTCCATCCTCTGCAGGTGCCAGTTTCTGATGAGGCTGAGAAGACAAACTCAGCCCAGTCAATGTAGAGATGTGGTGGGAACCCACCAGGACATGGGAAAAGTAATAGAACTGGGGAACCACAGGTGATGAGTCAATGCCCCCCATTGAAGTTTGTCAGAATGTTCCTGAGGCATGCTCACATCTGGTTTCTGACTTTAAACTCACAGTAACCTGTCATGAAGGTGCATATGCCCACTGATGCAGATGGGGAAACTGAGGCTCAAACCAGTATGGACTGGAGACTAACTCCTAAGATGGGGACATTTCCTGGCTCCTCCTGCTCCTGCTAGAATAGCCAACTGGGCCAAAGTGTGAAGGTGCCCAAGGCCCCTAGCTCCACAATGGGCAGCACCCTGGCCATCTGCTCCACGAGCACCTGAGTGCCCCTGAGTGGGCAGAGGCGGTGTCCCAGACAAGGCTCAGAGCCTAGGAGGCACTCTCACCTCAACAGACTTTCTTCCAGCAGCCTCAAGGCCCGCCACGACTCTGCCAGCTCCCTGAGCTCCTCCTGTACCATGGTAGCACCCTCCGGAGAAGACTTCTCCATCACCAGCCAGCCCTGCGCTTCCACCAGGGACAGCTGGGCCTCCTTCTCCGGGAATTCTGCCACCAGCCTCTAAAGGACACACAGACACACAGACACACACACAGTGAGGGTGGAGGGAGGTTTCTGCTCCTCGGTGTGGGAACGTTGGCCTGTCAAGGCTGCTTCTTTGGGAAGTGGTTGAGGGAACCACCGCCTTACCTCAAACTCGGCCTCTTGGGACTCAGCATCCCCCGGGCCAGCCTCTCCCCGGTGTGCCTCCAGCTTTTGCGTGGTCACAGCGATCCACTGCCGCAGCTCCAGCAGTTGGTGGCTGAAGGTGCAGTGCTCCTCCACGCTCTGCCGACACCTGTCCACAAGGTCCTGCAGCGTAGCCCAGGGAGCCCAGGGCACCCTGAGTGCTGTCCGATGGGGAGACCCCCACACCACCTCCACCCTGCAGGGCTCTCAAACCTGCTGGGGACCCCAGAGCTCTCCACCTAGTAGCACCACAAAAGGCTGGGCTGGCCCTTCCCTCCGCACAGCACAAGGAATTTACCCTGGGAAGATCAACTCTGGTTTAAAGCCTGTCTTACTTTTAGGAAAACGACCAAGTCTAGGTGTGGGTGGGGGAAATCGGATCTCCTGTCCACCACTGATCCAAGTGTAAATTGGCCCAACCACCTGTGGAAACCATGGGTCAAAATCTACCCAAACAGAATGTGGCTGTAGCGGATGGCCCAGCCATTCCAGTCCCGGTGCATGCCCCGGAAATGGGAACATATCCTCATCCAGGGGCATATATGTGACAGCCGCGAGCTGGAAACGATCCAAGTGCCCATCGAGAGTGGAATGAATAAATACACGCTGGTATATATTCACATCATGGAATGTTTTACAGCAGCAAGAATGAACAGTCTATAACCACATGCCATACAGTAGATGAATTTACAACCACCATGTGGAGAGCTAAAGGCCAGGCACAAAAGAAAACATTCTGTCCAATTCAATTGAAATGAAGGATAACATCAGACAAACCCAAGCTATGTCGCGGGAAGCCTGAAGTCAGAGCTCCCTTGAGGGTCGGGAATGGTGAGCTGGGCGTGACCACAGGCACAGGGGCTTTGGGAGGCTGGTAATATTCTGTGCTTTAGCTGTGTGCTGGTAACACAGATGCATTTAATTTTTTAAAAATTCATCGAGCTGCACACTCAGATATTCGCGTTCGGTCTTTCTTTGTTCTTTTTCCCTGAGTACTGTTTCCTGGGCCAGTCTATTGCTCAGCTCTCTGTCCCCAGGAAAGGCGGACACTGTCCCCAAAAGGGCAGCCATTCTCTATGCCCCTGGCCACCCAGCCTGAGACCCGTGGAGCTTTCTTTCCATAGCCCGCCATGAACCAGTCAGACCCCAGGGCCTGCCATTCCCATTCCAGCTGTGGTAGCTGGATAAGGTCATGGCTCTCTGCAGGGCTACCATAGGCCCTGCCTTCTGCGTTCCACAGACACCGGCTGAGACCGCTGGATACCAGGCCCATACCCAGGGCTGGGCAGACTGCTGCCTCTGTCCTCAGTGAACCATCAATGAGGGCCTGAGAAGTTATCTAAAACTCCACTTCTCTGAGACGTCCCTACCACTGTCCCCTCCTGGTCCCTGTGTGCCAACATTAGACCAAACGCCTCCAAGGGCTTCCCGTGCATAGAGCTGTGATCTCCAACATGGGATACCTGCCCCCCAGGGGGACGCAGAGACTGCCTCACTGTAGAGAATGACATATTAGATTAACAAGCACTGGGTACCAAAATAATAAAAGGGCAATTTCTCTTTAAAGAAGAATAGAAACAATCAATAAGAGTTGGAATATCATCGTTTGCAACACCTAGTGATCCTCAGTTAATGCTGCTTCTTATAACGACCAATCTAGCCCATCATTTGCATGGAGGTATTAGGAGACTTCTGCTGCTTCTGTGGGTTTCTACGGGCTCCTGAGGAGTGAGGACAGTGTGTCCTATTTCTCTACTGCCTCGACCTTGAAACTACGCACTGCTTAGTTTATTGAATGTAACTAAATGAATTCATCCAGACATCAATCGTCACTTAGACCAACGGGTCTCCACAGGTGGTGCCTTATTTCCCGGAAACTGGTGGGGAGGGTTTCCGGTTGCTGAGATAGAGGTGGTGAGGGTGACACTAGGAGGAGTGAGAGGGATGGGCGCTCGCATTCCACCCTGGGGCGGACAGTCCACCAAAGCAGAACTGGCCCACATCCCACACGATTTTCTCATGTCCTCCTAATATCCACAGCAGGAAAAGACCTGTTTGTCATGACCTGAGCTCACACTCTCACTCCAACCAACACACAAACACAAAGAAGGTTTTGCAGTTTTAACAAACGTACTGACTTCTCTAGAGCTGCACCCTTTGTGTAAGTGGACGGGAGACTGCTCTTGGCTTTGATCAAAGTTCTATCAAGCATTGTTCACATTTCAGAAAACCACATCACTGAAGGTCGTGATGGCTGTGCCACTTGACACGACATTGACAGCTGTCATGCAGGGAGGGCACGTTCTGACCCCCTCCTTATGTCTTGAGTGTGGCCATCTGGGAGTACTTACATATTGAAGGACAATATTATATTATAATTATTTCCTTTGATTTCTCTTTTCTATTTCCTGGGTGGGTAACTTATCTTCCCTATGAATTTCAGGAGTGTAAAGAGGAGGCTAGGAATATTTGGTATGAAATAGGGTGTGCAAAGGCAGGTAGGATGGAGAGCTCTCACTGCCTCACTGGGTTTTTTCTTGAGGTGTGAGCGCCAGAGACCCTGCTTTATACTCCTCGGGGCTTGTTACAAAGGCAGACCCAGGACTGCATCTGAATCAGGGTCACGGTGGGGCCTGGAGTCTGCATTTCCACTCATTCTCAGGGCAGTTTTGAAGGAGCTTCGAGTTCCATCCCCACTGCAGGAACGGGACTGAATCCTGGGTGAACCCTAGAAAGAGCCAAGGTGGCCACTAGAGGGCACTGGCGACGACGCTCTGTGGCCTCCAGGCCTAGTGCAGGCTGCAGGGGACCCAAGGCTGCCTGTGCTCTGGGCTGCCTAAGGATTCCAGCAGTCTGCTCTCCTCTTTTGCCTCATGGCCCTAATCTCGATAGGTAATTGTGCATTGACTTGTTTGCTTGATGATTAATTGTCCATCTACCCAACTGGGGTGTAACTCCCAGAAAAGCAGGGGCCTGGGCTGTCATGCTCTGCCACCTCCATCCTTAGGGCCACCTAGAACACCACCTGGCATATGGGAGGTGCTCAATGATTATCTGTTGTATGAATGAGGAAGGTAAGAAAAAAGGGAGAAAGAAAAAAGATAGGTTAGAAGGAACAAAGGCAGGAAAGGGGGAGAAAGGCCCCAGGCGTGTTGGATGACAGGGGTCTGCTCTCTGTCAAAGCACAGGCCCTTCTGCCAGCCCCTTACCTCCAGAGACCTCTGCAGGGCCTGGAAGTCGGAGGAAAGCTGGTCCATTTTGTGCTGGTGGTTGGGATTCTCCTGGACCAGAGGCCTCGCAGCCTCCATCTGTGCCCCCAGGTCCAGCCCCTCTTCCTGCAGCCCCTGCAGTAGAGAAGGGAACAGGTAGGCTAATCTTATCACCTCTCCCTCCCTCAGGGTGGCTGATCAGGGCGGAGGCTCTGAGTGGGAGAGCCTGGGAGGTGACTTCCCCAAGGCGGTGGGGCTCTTTCATACCAGCGGAAGTACCAACCACATGGCTGGTCTGATGGGCCCACTCTCAGGGCTGGAGAGATTTTAAAAATCAGACACGAATATTCTGGGACACCATGAAAATAAACTCTGCTACAGGCCAGATGGCACCTCCGGGGATAAACTCACATCGGGACTCATAGCTGGCGACCACCTCTCATTGTGAAGAAACACGGCCCAATTTTAGTTTTAAAACCCAAAATGCACTATTTTTTTTCTTTTTTTTTTTTTTTTGGAGACAGTCTTCTTCTGTCACCCAGGCTGGAGTGCAGTGGCACAATGTAGGCTCACTGCGACCTCCACCTCCTGGGTTCAAGCGATTCTAGTGCCTCAGCCACCCGAGTAACTGGGATTACAGATTCCCGCCACCACACCTGGCTAAATTTTTTTGCTTTTTTTTTTTTTTTTTTTTTTAAGTAGAGCCAGGGTTTCACCATGTTGCCCAGGCTAGTCTCAAACTCCTAAAGTCAGGCAATCTGCTCACCTCCCAAAGTGCTGGGATTACAGGCATGAGCCACCGCTCCCGGCCTAAAATGCACTCTTTTTAATGTCTTCCAGAGAACACTCTCAATTTGTGTATGAGTTGTGCTTGGGTTTTAAAAAGAGAACTATTGTATCACGTGCATTTTAAAAACATGCATCCAGCAAGTTCTTTATCCAGCCAACAATGATCAACGGCCAACCTACTTACAGTCCACGCTTCAGAACATTTATTCTTAATCCCAAAGTTGGTTGAACTGAACACCTGGACTCATTAAGAATACTTAGCAAAGCAATTCTAAAAACAAATACCAATGTTAGACTTTGGAACTGAGGAGTAAACAAAGAGACAGCTTGTCATTTTGCTGAGCTCAAGACTCAGTTGTTTGAGGTCAGGAGCCATCAGATAAATAAGCAGAGGTTCTGTTGAGATGAAAGGTCAGATCTCAACTAAGGGTCTAAATTTCTGGCTCACGGCAGCTGTTGCTTTGCTGGTTACTGCTAGACGAAGAAGCTGCTTCTGGGTGCAGCTGAGCGCCTGGGCAGGACCGATTCAGGCCTCACAGACCCCTCACCTGTAACCTTGAGAGCTGGGCCTGTTTTCCAGGAAGGTCCCTCTGAAGCTCCTTCTCAGCTTGGATCCTGACTTGGAGGTCCAAGAGCTTCCTCTGCAGGGGCTCAAAAGCCGCTCCGAAGTCTTTGTGCTGAGCGAGCAGGCTCTGCAGAGACACAGGACACCGTACACATTAAGAGCGTTCCTCATGGGCACCGCGTTGTGAGACCTGACCTATGCAGCCAGGCTGCTCGTGGCCTCGGCCAGCTCGTGCTCACCAGGCACCACCCGCTCCAGGAAGCCTGCCCTGAGCCCTGATGGAGTTGGGTGCCTCTCCTTAGAGTCACCATAGTGTCCTCACAGAAGACTTTGGCCACATCCCTCTAGAACTGGGGCAAACTATACCCCTCCACCCACCGACCAAATCCCACAGGAGGCCTGTTTTTGTAAATAAAGTTTTATAGGAACCCAGCCATGCCCATACATTTACAGCTGTGTCCATGCTGCAGTGGTGGCACTGAGGAGCTGTGACAGAGACAGCCTGCCCTGCAGACTCTAAAGCGTTCACTGTCTGGCCCTTCACACAAACAGTCTGCCAACCCTTGCCGTAAAACAGCACTTCAATGTCTTCCAGTAATTGCCTATTTATTTGTGTCCACCAGCAAGCTGTGAATGTTTGAGGGTGAAGACCTTGGCTTCCTTTCTTCATCCCCCCAGCTCCTAGAACTGCACCAGGCCCTGCAGATGGAAGGAACATGCCTGGGAGCTGAAATCACGGACTGGGTCCTGGCTGTACCCCATATGGACCATGAGCCACCTTCTTGACCATCCTGCTTCAGTGTCCTCGTGTGTAAAACAAGAAAAATAACAGTACCTCCCTCATAGTGCTCTTACATGGATTCGGTAAGATCAAGGATCTGGAGCTCTTAGCAACGCCCTGGCCCATAGCCAGTGCCCCATAAATCACAGTTATTATTGTCATTATCATTAGACGCTCAGCAAACATTTGTTACCTAAAAGAATAAGCTGTCCGCAACGTGCCAGGCCATGTCATTGATGTAGAGTAGTCATTTTGAAATGTGTCGCTAATATGAGCTTCCAGCTCCAGGGTGGTTTAAATTTTACAAGGGCTTTTATCGTCATTTTCTTATTTGACCCTCCAGTCACTCTCTGCAGAAGACTGGACTGGATTCAATTTGATAGCAGGGGGTTTGGGGACAGGGCTGGGAGGCAGACAGGTGGTGGCTAGGAAGCCAGTTAGAGGGAGCGTGCAAGAATCCTACCCAGTTTACACACAAGGAGCCTGAGATTGTCTGGGACAAAGGGATACACCCAGGGCCACACAGTGGCAAGTGGCAGAGCTGAGTTTAGAACATAGGGCCATCTGCCTCCCCAGCGGGTGCTCCAGCCCCGTGGCCAGGCCGAGTCCTGAGCAGACGCCCTGTGCTACACACCTGCAGTTTGCTTTTCCTTTGCAGAAGGCTGTTATGCAGCAGGTCTCTGTCCCTCACGGAACCCGCCACCTGCTCCAGGAGTGCCATGGCTCTCTCCTGGCCAAAGACGCCAATCAGGAGGTCTTTCTTCAGCTGCAGCATTGTCAGTGGCTCTTTCAGGCGGGAGCTTTCCATCAGGGCTGCCTGTGGGAGACAAGACTTCTGTGAACCACAGACCGGGCAGCACACAGCTCAGAAACAGAGCCAGGGGCACAACTGTTCTGGTTGCAACTGCTTAGGAAGCTTACCTTTGTGCAGGTATCTGAGGAAGCAGCAAACTCAAGTAGAAACAAAATGAGCTGGCAGGAATGCGCTGGCAAGGCCCTGAGTTTCGGGGTCAACTTTGATTCCTCTCTCGCCTCCCACATCTGTCTTGATACTCAAGCCTGAGTAATATCCACCTCCTACAGGCCTCAGAAGTCTATCTCCTCTCCACGGCCTCTGCCCCTGACTGCCGTGCACCCTCAGCCTTGGGCACCTGGACCACACAGCTCCTAAATGGCTGCTGCCTCCCAGTTAGTTGGCTCCCCACCACCGACCCACCACATTGCAGCAGAACCCAGACCCAGCCAGCTTGATCCTGTAGTCAGTGATCCCCCATCACCAGTAATAGTGGATGCACCCCCGAGCACTACCTGCAACAGTGTTTTGGACATTTCGAAGGGAGCTACAGGCCTACAGGAGCATGATCAGAGAGAATTCAGGAAGGCTTCCCAGAGGAGGTGATACTCAGCAGACTGCTGATGCGCAGGAGTTTGCCAAGCAAAGAGGAGAACTAAGGGGGCTCAGAAGCCTCCTGTAATGGCAGCAGGCTGCCATACAGCCTGAACTCTGTACTGAGTTCAGTACCCAGACCCTACCTCCTCCAGGAAGCCTTCCCTGACCCCATTCCCAGCCTACACTCACTCTTCTTGCCCCAAAAGCCCTGCAACTCTTAAGAGCCTGAACCAAGCCTCTGGCTCCTGTTGCCTCTCCAGCTGTTTCAGGTAAGCACCTCTTGCATTTCTAATCAAGAGTCTGGGGTTCTGGAAGTCAGAGGTTTTGTCTTTGGCCAGAGTTCTTTCATTTTATACCTGATGATGCTGCTGAGAACCCACTCTCAGACTTAAAACACAGGGTTGGGAGAGAAAGAACAAAGATTCCAACCCAGGTAAGTCATTTCAATACAAGAGAGAAAGTGGTCATTCTTTAAGCAAAGCTGGAGCTAGTGCCGTGGGAGTTCAAGGCAGAGGTGGACATCCTGGTTGGGGAAATCGAGTACTACTTTGGAGAAGGCAGTACTGATGACAGGCCTTGAAGGGTAGGTGTTTCTGGAAGAGGCAGTGTAGCCACAGCTGATACAGCTGTACTGGCATGACCTGCAAACCAGGGCATCTAGCTTGTGTTCAGCCACACAGAGGTCAAGCCTCTCACTGTAGGGGAGTCACCTTTACCCCCTTTTCACCAAGCTCAGGCACAATATCATGGGAGTTAAGAGTTTAGGCTGGGGAGTTGAGATCATGAGTCTGGATTATGTACTGGTTGGGAAGCTAGGGGCAGTTCTGAGCCTCAGTTTCCTCTTTTGTCAAATAGGTTCCCTGGCTCTGATCCCTCATCTGCAAAATAAGGAAGATCATGGTAGAAATGGAAATAAAACTACAGGGCATAGATATTCAAAATATGTGAATTATGACAATAAAAAATCAGAAACAACCTAAGCCTCTAATTGTGGAAACATTAAATTATGGCATACTCCAAAATAGAATATTATCCAGCCATTGAAAATGATCAGTTTTATTTGAATGCTTTTAAATGATGCTGAGAACAAAAGCTCAAATATGTGGAGTGAGAATATCAGAATATACAATTATAGAACTTGATCCCAAATACATAAACATTGTAATTAAATCTTCTGTCTCTTGGTGACCATATCTCATGGAAATATCTAAATGGATTTAATCAGATATAAAGGACAGATTTGGGATCTTCTGATCTAAAATTGAGGTTTGTGGCACATATGAAATTCACTCCAGGATGCCCTGACGAGTACCTAGAAAAGATGTCCCACCATCCTTTGGAGCATGGGGCTGGAAGAAGAGGCCCCCTGGACCCTTGGAAAGAAAGGCCATGCCCTGCAGCTTAAAAACTATTAAGAGAGGTCTGGCGCAGTGGCTCATGTCTGTAATTCTAGCATGGTGGGCAGCTCACTTGAGGTCAGGAGCTCGAGACCAGCCTGGCCAACATGATGATAAAACCCTGAGTCTACTAAAAGTACAAAAAATTAGCCAGGCGTGGTGGTGCATCCTGTACTTGGAAGGCTGAGGCAGGAGAATCTCTTGAACCTGGGAGGCGGAGGTTACAGTGAGCCGAGATGGCGCCACTGCCCTCCAGCCTGGGTGATAGAGCAAGACTTGGTATCCAAAAAAAAAAGAAAAAAAAAAAGCCATGAAGAAAGAAAACAAATTATTGGGCCGGGCGCGGTGGCCCAAGCCTGTAATCCCAGCACTTTGGGAGACCAAGACGGGCGGATCACGAGGTCAGGAGATCAAGACCATCCTGGCTAACACGGTGAAACCCCGTCTCTACTAAAAACTACAAAAAACTAGCCGGGCGAGGTGGCGGCGCCTGTAGTCCCAGCTACCCGGGAGGCTGAGGCAGAAGAATGGTGTGAACCCGGGAGGCGGAGCTTGCAGTGAGCACTCCAGCCTGGGCCACAGCACTCCAGCCTGGGCGACAGAGCAAGACTCCGTCTCAAAAAAAAAAAAAAAAAAAAAGAAAACAAATTATTGGCCCAACATAAGCCCCAAGCGGAAAATCACAAGGGTAGACGTTTCAAAATGCAGGCATATGGCCAAGTAGTGCACCCAAGGGTGAGCAGGGGCCAATCCTGGTTATTGGTTCTCCCCAGTAATACCAAGGTGGCAGAAAAAGCAATGGAGAAATTGCCCCAACATGTTCATCCCTATGGCTTATGGGATAATGGGAGCTTTTCGTTTTCTTCTTCACATACCTTTACACTCTCCAAGTAGGTGTGCCTTTTATAATCAGAGTGATTATACATCTCACACATGTTTGAGCCTTTTCCCACTCTTTGTGTCTAACAATCTCTAGACACAAAATCATTTTATGCACTTCAGAGTTCAATGATGTCAGAGACAGTATGTACAGGCATACTGGGGACACTGTAATGGTGGACCTCATGGCAGATGCTGTCTTCTGCTCATCCCACAGTCGTTTCTCCTTCCCTCCCCAAACAACCAGCATTTTGGGATGCAAAGTGCTCAGTTCCGGGGCACTGAGTCTAATTGGTACAAACCAGTTACGGTAATCCCATCATCCTTGCCAGTGATTGGGCCAGGAATAATCATATGACCTTGACCAGCCAATGAGATGTAAGGGGAGTGTGCAAGAGTCGGGAGGATTTGAAAGGCGGAAGTGGAGGTGGAGAGAGCCCCGAGCACCTGCGGCTCCATCCAGAGCCTGTTGATATTCATGGGACGTGCATGTTTGGAGCCAAAGCAGCCATGCTGGGGCCATGAAGGGAGACCTGGCTTAGACCTACAAAGGGCTTGGTCCTGGTGACACCACTGAGCTATGGCCTGGCACCCTGGACTGCCTGAATGTCGCTGTTTTAAGATACTGCAGATCGGGTCAGGTTTCCTGCCGCTTGCAGCCGCAGTAAAGGCAATGGCCTGAAACGCTGCTCTCTCAAAACTGCTGATGCCTCCACCTGGGAGGTGCTTGCGGGTGGGGAGCGTCCCTACGGAGCCCCGGGTTAACCCGGAGCCGAGCTGACCTTTGTCACTGTAACACGCAAGCATGGACACTCCTTGTGCACCAGGACTCAGCAGATCGGGCGCAGTGAGCTCTCCCCAGATATCCGGAGGACCCGGCAGTGGGCCTTGCCCTGGGAGAGAGGCTGAAACTCCATGCCCCGCCAGTGGCCCACCCCAGACACACTCAGTTGGCAGGACCACGGTTACCTCGATCTGGGGTAGGAAGGTGTGAAGGGAAGGCAGATCCTGCAGGCTGGCAGTGACCTCCAAGAGCCGCTGGGCCAGGGCCCTCCACAGCTGCAGATCCTGCAGAGGCCGCTGGAAATGCTGCCACAGCTCCACCCCCGCGGCATTGCGCAGCCTGGCGCTCTTCCCCTTCAGGCTGCAAGGAGCGTGGAGGGAGAAAACGAGGGAGGAGAGAAAGGGGGTTCAGTCCAGGGATAAGGCCTCCACCAAGACCCTCAAGAGGCCCAGGGTGCACTGCTCCCAGGGTGGGCCTTCTCCTATCTCAGTTGCTGGGAGTGTCTGCAGCAGTAGACACAAGATGTACCTGGAAGGGACTCTGGTTAATATTACTATGAAAAGGCATCAGCAGCAGGCCTGGGGTCTTCCTGAGGACAGACACCGGGGCTCCTTGGGACCTGTAGGCTCTTGTATAATTTACATTCATGGGCAAGATACGGTGGCTCACACCTATAGTCCCAGCACTTTGGGAGGCCAAAGCAGGAGGATCACTTGAGGCCAGGAGTATGAGACTAGCCTGAGCAACATAGCAAGACCCCATCTCTACAAAAAAGAATTAAAAATTAGCCAGGCATCATGGTGCATGCCTGTAGTCCTAGCTACTCGGGAGGCTGAGGTAGGAGGATTGCTTGAGCCCAGGAATTCGAGGTTGCAGTGAGCTGTGATTGCACCACTGCACTCCAACCTAGGTGACAGAGCAACACCTGTCTCCAAAATAAATACGTAAATACATAAGTGGCGTGAGTGTTCTCTGATCTTATAGTAGGTATAAAGAGCTGGGAGTTTGGAGCCAGACAGGCCAGCTATGTGACCTTACGTGGTTCAATATTAATAAGCCTCAGTTTTCTCACCTATGAAATAGGCAACACAGTGTCCCTCACATATAATCATGTTAAGTGTTAGATGAGATGACACATGGAGACATTATTCTTCGAGTAACAGAAGAATAATTAATTCAGACTGGCCCTCCCACTGAGTACAAAAACAAAAGGCAAACAAAAAAATTGCTTGATCAAAGTTTTATAAAACAAGTAACAAAAATGTGAGTCTAACATCAAAAGCTACTTTGACCCTGAGGGCATTTGCCAGTCTGGAAGAAATAGCTGCAAAACTGAGTTAGGGTTTTGGCAGCCTCTCAGGATAAGAGTCTATCAAAAATGGGCAGATTCTGAAAACCGCACCTCACATGAAGCTGGGATCGCAAAGGTCCATGCCCTCAGGATAAAAATGCACTGCAAGCAAGCCAGTACAACAGACGGATAGCCCAGGAAATACAAGCCTTGAAGATGAATTATGGAGACCCTAGACTAGTCCTGCCTGCCCCCAGGCATCTGGCAGAAGCAAACAAAACCCTTTCTTGAGTAAGATAATGTCATTCTAGGCCCATTTAATTTCTACAAATAATTTTTCAAACACAATGTCCAGCACCAAGTCATAGGAAACCAGTACCTGAAACCTCAGTGAGAGAAACCAGAGAGAGGGAGACCCTTGGCCACTCTGTTTCCCCGCCTCCTTCATGCACAGGAAATTCAACCCCCCAACCCCAGTCCTACCCCTACTTTAGTATCCCATGGGGGATCCAGGCCACTGCCCCAGGTTTTAGATGTGGGCCTGAGCATGCTGTGGGATGAGAGACACACGGCAAAGGAGGAGCTCCCTTCGTTCATTCTGAAAGAGCTCCTTGCACCAGGCAGAGGTAGGAGATGCGCGACAGCTGTGTGGACAGTGGTACCATGTTCAGAACGCCTCGGAGGCTCACGCAGTGAAGACAGGTAACAGATTTCAAATCAACACTTGGCTCAGTGCCGCACAGGGAGGATACAGGGCTGCCGCTTTTGCTAAACTAGGAAGCTGGAGGCCCTGCTGTGCCTGAGCCCAGGGGCTGAGGGGGCAGGTGGAGGCTGGTCTGGAGACGGCTCGGATGTTGAAGTCAGCATCCGAAGGCAGGGGAATGGAGTCTGTCTGTTGAAAAGTCCTCCCTTTGGGCCATCACCCCCGCGCCCAGTGCTAACCTGCATAAAGAGTCATGACAGGATGGGTGGCTCAGCCACTAGCCTGGATAAATGCAAAGTTCAGGCCTCTTTCTGGGAGCAAATGCAAAGCAGTCAAATGGGACAGTGTCTGAGCCAAGAGAGAACCTGCAAAAGCCAGTCGTTGAGAGGTGCAAAGAATGATTTAGAAGTTACTATGTTGCAGGAGAAAGCAAGCCTGCTTTCTGGAGATGGGGAAATGTGGGTTCCAGCACACCCTGAGTCCCACTGCCCTCAGCCTTCCCAGATACCTCTGATACTCCTGGATGGCAGCGACGACACTGTCAGAGAGTGGCTTCAGGTCATGGGGGAAGACGATGAGCTCCTTCAGCTGGGCTTGCAGCCGGTCCACCCGGGGCTCCTCTGAGGCCAGCGCCGCCCGTGTTGCCTGCAGCACATGACAATACCACAGCAGGAGGATGAGGCTCCTCAACAGGGTAAGTGTGTGTGTGCAGGGGGGTGACCGTGGCCAGTGGGGGTGGGCCAGGCTGGGCAGAAACTGTCACCAGGGGCAGGAACTTGGGTCCCACTCTTGAGCTCAGTCCCTGCCTTCCCATCTCCAGCTCCATGACCCGGAACTCAGCCTTTCCTGTCTGTTGCTGGGCTACAGTTCTGCTCTGTTTTATCCCTACCTCCCAGCATTGCCATGGCAAAGCTTGGAACCTAATGATACAAATAACTAATACTCAAGGGACACCAATGCCAGGCTGAGCGCCCTGGGTGTCCCATTCGTTTAAGCCTCACAACAGTCCTGAAAGGCTAGTCTCTGTGTCCCAATGTTATTAACAAGGAAACTTGGGCTAAGAGCTCTCTGATGGTTGCAGAGTCTGCAGATGGTGGACCCGACATCAGAGCAGCGCCTCTTCATGCCTCTAAAGGTGCTTGTGAACCCAGTTATTATTCTCGGCAGGCCTAGAAGATATTTGCATGGACTATTCCTAAGTTGCTTCACTTCAATGTGTGCAGACACTCCAGACACAGCCTTTCCCTGCTGTCCTGGGAAGTTCTGCGTTTGACCTTGATCTGCAGGACTCCCGGTCCCTTGCTTGCCCCTGCTCAGTAGGAGGCAAGGTGGGGTAGTGGAAAGTGCATGGGCTTTGCCACAACACAGACCTGGCCTGGAGACCCACCTCTGTCTTTTCCTAGCTGTGCACTTTGGGCTGTTTCCTCATTGATAAATGGGGTCACTTTCACCAACCACATGGGTCGGGTGATATTGACAAGGCACTTGGTACAGAGCAGGGGTACATTGGTCCCTCCCCATCCCCAGCTCCCTCAATCCCAGGAGGCAGCCTCGTGCTTCTGCCCTTCTTGACTATACCGACCTCTGCTCGACCCTTCATTCACGAGGAACCAGGGGCGGCTCCAGTTAGGCTTAGCCTGGGGTGACCCATGGATGAACAGGGTTTAGAGGATTAAGCTCAAGGGAGAAAGCACAAATAGAGGGAAGGATTTTAGGCAGTGGCTGGGGCAATACGGGCATAGCGGCTGCCACTATGTAGGCAGAAGGACACAGAATCTGCCCAGCCAGCCCTGTTCATTCTCAAAAATATTCCTATCGCTATTCAATTAGTTAGGAAATGTAATGACGTCTATGAAAGTTTTCACAGACCAGACACGGTTGGTTTGTGGGAACTGGCAGGTTGAAAATCATTCATGAAGAAGCCCGGCATATCAGTGGTCAGGAAAGCTGGCTGGCCGGCAGGAATTCAGCCAAAGAAGGGCAAGGGTGCAGGGGGGCTGCCCCTGGAGAGAGGCCTGTGCAGGCCACTGGAAGGCCCATCATCAGCTTGAGGCAGTACAGGAACACCCAGGGCCCTCATTCCTGGGAAGGGCGCTGCCCCATGGCTGGGTGGCCTGGCTAAGCATGACCTTTTTCTAGGCTCAGTTCCCTCCTTGTAAAAATAAGACCGCATCCCTTCCAGCTCTGACATGCCGTGCTGGGACCTATACTGTTATCAGGTTTAGTTTGCTGATTCCTTGGGAGGCTCAGGAGGGTGAACCCTGCCAGGTAGTTGCATTTCCTGACCTGACACTGGATAAGCCACAAATCCACCCTGACTTCAATGTTCGATGAAAACAGTCTCCCTGAAACAGACAAGGGTCCTGTTCTGGTCAGCAGAGGGACAACGCAAGTCATATCCAGCCCTCTGCTCTCTCGGGAGCATCCCAGGGTTGCAGTCCCGGAGGGGACAGATCCACTGATGTCTGGATTCCTGGTCTGTTCCTCTTGCTATGTTAATTTTCTAGAACTGGGAGCCTGAGCTGGCCCAGTGGTTGGAAGCATATGACCTTTAGTCAGATTACCTGGGTTCAAGTTAAAATCCCTATCTCCACCTATTGGATATATAACCACGGGCAACTCTCCTAGCCTCTCAGTGCTTCATTTCACACATAATAGAAGTTAAAGTAATTTTCCCAAAGCCACTCGGTTAGCAAGGAGTGAAACTAGGACTTAAACCCAGTTAGTCTGGCCCCAAAGTCCCCATCCCTCACCACTGTGCCATACCACCTCCAACCAGCATTGAGGCACACAGTCCTAAAGCGGAGGGAACAGTTCCCTTTGCAGGAAGGTGATCACTGCAGGGTAACCTGTTCTGCTACAAGATTGAACGAGAAGACAGACCTGAAGAATACGTGCCCTCTGTTTCTCCCTACAAAAAATACTGTTGCGTATGGGCAAAGATTAGAAGGAAGAGGAAAAATATAACAAAGGTGGCAGAGTGCAGGTAAGATCTGGGATGACTTCCCTTGGAGATATCACCTCTCATGGAGTCGTGATCCTGAGTTAACAATATATACAGACAGAGGTGGGGAGGGCCGTTGCTTATTATTTTAAAACTCTCTTTATCCACAAGTCAAGCTTCGGTTTGTATATCTGCAGGGAGGGGTGGGGAGCCTCTGATGGGATGTCATGTCTGGTCTGGGAAGCACCCCCGCCACCGTGGGCCTCTGCTGCTTGGCCTCCTAGAGGCCCATGTTTGTTTCCCATCACCTCCACACTAAGAGTTTTCCCTTCTGATCCAATATTCCCTGTTCCACGCAGAGGAAGCCCACATCTTATCCCACCACTGGGCAAGAGACTAGCTTTGAGGCCCAACCCTGGCTGCCCAATCCACCTCTGCTGTTATTTCTTCACAGACCCACCATGTGACTCTAGGGATGCTGGGGGGAAAAAAATCTCTGCAGGCCCTAGCTTCCTCCTCCAGAAAATGGGGATAAACATCCAACTTGTCTACTCCCCACCCAGGGAGCTGAGATATCAAGAATCCTGGAGAAGCAGAGTGAGTGTGCTCAGGGCTCAGCCCGATTCTCCATCACAGAGGAGGTCTGAGTGCCAGGACCCTGGGGCACAGACAGCAACCTCGGCTCTCCATGACTCGGCCAAGCACGCTTACCGAGTAGCGTCTCCAGTGGGCCACCAGCTCATCCTCGGTCCCCGCCTTCGCCGCAGGCTGCAGGCCCTCCTGGGCCAGCCTCTGCAGGACCATCCTGAACTCGCTGAGCTCAGCCTCCAGCTGCTTAATCTGCTGCTCAAAGGCTCCCCTGGACTGGAGCAGACCCCGCAGCCGCTCCTCCTCCTCCTCCCAGAGGGCGCGCAGCTTCTCCAGAACTTTCCTCATCTCTTCCAGTTCTCCGGTGATCTTCTCTGCACCCAAAGGAGAGGTGTTCCGAATGACGCCCACAGACTGCTCCTCCAGCCTCTCCAGAGACTGCTCGCCCCTGGGAAAATCTTTGGCAATGTCCTGAAGAGGGTAGAGGGAGTGAGGGAAAAACAGGCAGGGAAAAAGAAAACAGTTGGTGTATCTTCCAGAGCAGACCTAGGACTGCCCTGCAAAACACTGATTCCTGGAGTCCCGTGTTAGAGCCAGAGGGGCCTTCCCAAGGGCTGGACTGTCTGCCTTAAGCAGCATGGACTCACCACCTGAGAACCTTATTCCTTCCCCGTTAGTCTTTTTTAAGTCGTTTGATTAAGTCAAGGAGAAAGTCTCTGTTGGGTGCTTCTGTCTTGAACACTTTCCGACATTTGTTTATCTTCCTTTCCATGCCTTCAGCTGGAAACAGTGTGGAGCCAAATAGAACCAAATGGCTCCATTCGGTTTCATTGCATTTATTTGTGTGGTTATCTACCTATTTGGAATCGGCACCATCTTTTCCATTTATGACAGTGATATGTTTTCTTTCTAAATAAATAATCATCAGGTTTTTTTTTTTAAAAAAAAGAGTCCATTTAAATACAAATATTAAAGAAATAGTTCAGGTACTGCACAGTTGTGGCAAAATTTATCAAGTGCTTCTTGAATTATTAAAGACACTCTACCCACTCACTTTATGGAGGGAGTCAGGGGCTCACTGAAAGTCACACAGCAGGTGAAAAGTGGGGAGCCCACTTCTCCCGAAGGCAGACCTGGTGCCTGCACCACGGTTCTTCTCCCTTGGCACCATTGCCACGTGGGCTGATTGCTCTGTGCTGTGTGGGGCTGTCCTGTGCACTGTACGGTGGTTTTGCAGCACCCCTGGTCGCCACCCAGATGCAGCAGCAGCATCCACCCCCTCTACTGTCTTAGGACATTGCCGAAGATGTTCCTCGGGACGAGGAGTCTCTAGATACTGCCAAATGCCCCCCATTTGAGACCACTGGCCTAGACCGTGCTTCTGTGGTCCTGGGTTTCCAAATGCTCTGCTGGCCAGGGATTTCCATAAAGCCTCTGAGGACCCAAGCATTTAGACTAGATTCCACGCTTCTCCCCACGGGGGTCTGTGGGTACTTATATATTCTGTGGCACCGAGCACTGTCCTGTTAAAGAAACTATGCCATAGAATCCAGCCTCTGTGAGTGTCCCTAGGGTCCCTCTGGTTGAGACACAGCTGGGGATTACCTGCAGTGTGGAGAGGCGCTGTGTGATGGGCAGCTTGCATTTCCGCCCGAGGCAGCCATTCACCTTCTCCACCACCGCCTTCAGCCACAGTTGGAACTCGTCCACGCCTGCCTGGTACTCCTCATGCTCCCGGGCCACCTGCTTCAGCAGATCTACCCGGTCCTGCGGGAGGAGGAGAATCACCAGCCATGAGGGTCCCCAGCCCAGACAGCCCAAAGGCCAGAAAACCCGTAGCCTGCCTGTGTGTGTGTGTGTGTGTGTGTGTGTGTGTGTGTGTGTGTGATTGTGTGTGTTAGCAGGAGGTGCAACCAACCCCCAGCCCTTTCTCTAGGCACAAAGAGCTCTCAGATACTCTGTTCTGCCTTACAAGCAATATGCCAAGAGACTTGGCTTTGGAGACCAGAGCATGTTGGCACTGGGCCCTGTCACTATGCAGCTGGCTTTCTTGTTTGCCACATCCTAGGAATGGCATTCAAGACTGAGGCGCGGCAGCAGCAACAACATTAGCACTACTGCTACTACATCACACTATCGTTCTGAGCACTCACCAAGGTACTGGGCGTTGCTCTAAGAGCTTGACATACACGAGCTCAGTGAACTCTCCTGACCACTCCATAAGGTGGTACCATTACAATCCCAGTTTGACAGATGAGGACACCAAGATACAGAGAGATAAAGTGATTTGCCCAAGGGCACCCAGCTGGGAAAGCGCCAAGATTGAATCTGAGCTGGGTTGAACGCTAGAAACCAGTATTTCTAGCTCCATTACACAACAGTGTCCACAGGGTGTGCAAATCAATGGCAAACTGCCCCATTTCCCCATGAATACGGTGATATGTGTTGCATGGGCTGCAGTCCTCTCTATTTTCAGCCAGTCCCACCAAAGGTCTTAACAACACAGGGGCAAGATGATGTCCTGAGGGTGACTGACATTTGGAAAAATGATGGTGTCCCTGCTATGAGCCAGATCGTACTCCTAGAGACTAAGTTTTTCAAAACACGCCCTGATCACAATGCTGTCTCCCCATATTCCCTCATGGCTCCCCACTGGCCCCAGTCCCAAGTCCAATCCTTGTAGCCTATCATTTCAAGGACAGGTCCCCATGATGTAGCTCTGTGGTCCAGCAGTCAAGACCCTGGGGTTGAGATCCCACTGCCTGTGGCTTGAACCTTGGCCCCACCTTAGGCACCTAATTAACCCTTCTGTGCCCAAGTCCCCTCATCCATATGGTATGGTTAATAACACCTGCCTCACTGGGAGAAAGTGAGATGAAATGGGCCAGAGCTCACACAGCCCCCAAAACAGAGACTGGCAACTGGTAAGCGCTTAACAACCTCGAGGCATTGCTGATCGTCTCCTGCCTTCTCCAAGCTCTTTTGACACCCCCAGCGGGTGCCCACCTGCAATACTAACCCCAGGCTCCCTTCTCACTCTGAGGCTGTGCCCATTGCCCCAGGCTGAATTAACAGCCTTCCGTCTGCGTTCCCAAACCACTGGGATGCAACTTCATCACAGCAGTTGTCCATGGCATCATCACCCATTGGGGGATCCAGGAGGTCCCTAGAAAAAAGGCTGCCCCTGTTATTTCATCTCCCAGGGTCTCGCTCAGGGCAGGCTCTGTGAACGCTTCCTGAATGGCAGGAAGCACAAATCTGGAGTGTTTGCCATCGGAGGGAAGTTTCCAAAGAGAGCCAAGAAAAGGGAAAAAGGAGACTCATTCAATAAGCACCTATGCTAGGTGTGCGTGAAACTTCAAAGCACTGTCTTATTTAATACTCAAACAATCACAAAACCCTCCTATTCTGCAAATGTTCAGACTGGAGTTGGGATGTCACAGAACTCTCTTGGTCTTGCAGAAAAGATTCCAACAGCAAGTGTCAGACTCCAAAATCATTGACTGTTTCTGTCAAGGGCCACCCAGGAAATGCTTTTAGCTTGGCCTGCCATATGGAGCTCCTCCACCGCCGGCATGCAACTTCTGTTGTAGCACATGAGCAGCTGCAGATAACGTGAAAAGAATGGCCGCATTCCAATAAAACTTTAATTATGAACACTGAAATGTTTTTCATGTCATTTTCACACATCAAGAAATATTTGGCTTTTCATTTTTTCCCAACCGTTTGAAAATATAAAAGCCATTCTAGCTCATGCTTATAATCCCAGCATTTTGGGAGGTTGAGGCAGGAGGATTCCTTGAGCCCAGGAGTTCAAGACTAGCCTAGGCAACACAGTCAGACCTCATTTTTACAAAAAACAAATAAAAACATTAGCCGGGTGTGGTGGTATGCACCTGTAGTCCCAGCTACTCGGGAGGCTGAGGCTGAAGCTAGGAATGGGCTGGATGTGGTGCACGAACCATAGCTGGCTGACCTCAGCTCTTCACCATGGAGCCAGGCCCTGTCCAGGAGGGTTCTGACCATCCACAAAGCTAAGTCAGATATTCTCAGCTGGGCAGAGTGAACCGGCAAATGCATCTGAAACGCACCCTTAGCTCTTTCAGATGTGCCTTTCTCTTCTTTGGGAAGCTCCTCACTGAATCTAGAAATATGAATTCGTATAAACCTTGCAACCACCACTGCAAGTAGGAGAAAATATCCCCATTTCAGAAACGGGAAGCCCAGGCTTAGGACCAAGCCCTTCAGTAGAGAGCTGAGAAGTTCTCTCAAGGCTGGGCATGGTGGCTCATGTCTGTAATCCCAGCACTTTGGGAGGTTGAGGCAGGAGGATCGCTTGAGCCCAGGAGTTCGAGACCAGCCTTGGAAACATAGTGATATGGCATCTCTACAAAAAATTTAAAGATTAGCTGGGTTTGTGAAGCACACTTGTAGTCCCAGCTACTTGGGAGGTTGAGGCGGGAGGATTGCTAGAGCCTGGGAGGTAGAGGCTGCAGTGAACTGTGACTGCACCACTGCACTCCAGCCTATCTCACCTGACAGAACAAGACCCCATCTCAAAAAATAACAACAACAAAAACAAATGTTGAGCACTCCAACTGGGGTTGTGAAAAAGAGAAATAACATTGGAGGCACCATACATTCTTATTTAGAAACCTATTTTTATTTCTTATTTTTTGAAACAGAGACTCGCTCTGTCCCCTAGACTGGAGTACAATGGCCTGGTCTTGGCTCACTGTAACCTCTGCCTCCTGGGTTCAAGCGATTCTCATGCCTCAGCCTCCCAAGTAGCTGGGATTACAGGGGTGCACCATGATGCCTAGCTTTTTTTCTCTTTTATTTCTTTTCTTTTCTTTCTTTTTTTTTTTTTTTTTTTTTGTATTTTTAGAAGAGATGGGGTTTCACCATGTTGGCTAGGTTGGTCTCGAACTCCTGACCTCAAGTGATCCACCCGCCTCAGCCTCCCAAAGTGCTGGGATTACAGGCGTGAGCCACCTCGCCCAGTCAAAAGCCTATTTTAAAGTTACAGTAATTGAAATAGTTTACAATTTGAATAAAGAAAGACAAAATTCTTACAAAACATGGGCCCTGCTTGAATCTGAAAATGGAGCAAGCGCAGGGAGGATGGTGCCCTTCATGCTTTCCGCCTGCAGCCCTAAGGATGGCTCCAGGGCCTCGGCAAGCTCCCCTGCTGGCTTCCCCTTCCTGCAGGGTTATTTAAATCCGTCAAAACTCTCCTGGAGCCTCCTCCATCCACAGGAAAGGCTCATTCATGAAACAAAGTGGGTCAGGAGTAACAGGCGGAGGCTGAATGCTGGGCCCCTGGCCGCGCCGATGATGATAGATGCAGCCAGGAGTGAACTCTCCCATGGAAGTGCTGGCCGCAGCTCCCAGGGTGTGAAGGATGAGGTGCTGGCACCCGGAGAAGTCCAGGGTAAATAAAAGTCTGTGTGATGGGGAGCAGGTGCTCAGAGGGGACCTTGGCAGGAGGCGTGGGGATCCAGCTGAGACCTGCGCCAGGCATAACAGTAACAGGGCAGAATCCAGCCGTGCTGGAGAATGACAGGGTGACAAACGGGAAGGTGCTCAACCTTCTCATTAGACCCAGCAACTACACCATCTGCGGCAGGCAGAGCTGTCAGGAATGTCAAAACCCAACCAATTAACAAGGGTGGTGTGGATTTATGCCTCTGCAAAGGGCTGCACGAGCAGCTCCGATTCATCACAAGCAGCTCTGGTTCATGGCCAAGATGCCAGACAGACGCACTTCTGTGAGGGCCACCACGGGAAGCAGCGGGGGCTGAGGATGCTTCCATGTGTCTGCCTTTGGGAAAACTAAATCAGGACTAAAAACAAACAAGCAAGCCCCTCCCCGCAGCCAGCCTGCCCTGTCTACACTTCACTTGCAAACGCTGTGGGGTGACAACGTGCCATTGCTCCCCTCTGGGCTTAGCCTTGGCCCTAGTCAAGAATCTCCCTCCATCAGGTGGTCACAAAGGCTCCGGTTCAGGGAGGACCCCATGGTGCTTCTGTGGCTCTGTCCCCATCAACCCTAGAGGCTGTGCTACTTAACATGTTGGACGTCAAAAATGCGTTTTCCTTGTTGGAGCAGTGGCCTGTTCTTAGCACAGCAAGCAGTGGCAATGGGCTCTCATAGGTAAAAGTAAGGGCACTAATCTGAACCTAGAGACCAATCCCACCCCGAAGCCAGGCCTGGATCCCTAGGAAGGCACCAGGACAGATCTGTTGCTGGAGTCAGAGGACTGCCCTGAGAGAGACCTTTTACGCAGGGGAGGTCTTCATCAAGTGTTCAGAGCAGGGACTGGGAGGCTGAGACCGTCAAGGATCCCTGCGGGCTGCTGGGTATGTGGAGTCGCCACCTGCCTTGAGATAAGGCTAGAATCCTCCCCCTTTGTCTGGGGCTGGAGGGCTGGGGACACCCAGGAGGTCGACGCCTGGGACTGCATCCCACCTTGCTGATGAGGAGCTTAGGATTGGATGGTTAAATCTCTGGCCAAGGTCAATGGAAAAGTTTGCCCCTCTCAGGAGCCTCTCAGGCTTAGGAAGAACATGGCACCCTCTGGATCCACGAAAGCTCCATCCACAGAATCTGGTGGATGCTATAGCTCCTCATACCTTATAAACGCATGCTCGTACCTTCTGAATACAAGATCAAAGGGGCCGAAGGGGTCTGCCTAGCCCCTCCCCACCTACCCCTCAGTCCTCCCCATGACCAGCTTATAAAGGCAGGAAACACCTCCAGGGTACACCACAGCTCTCCTGTCTAAGAGCTGACCAGGCTCCCTGTGAGTGAGAACAAAGTCCTCAAGCTTGCAGGAAAACTTAAATCAGGAGCCACGGGCTTCAACCAACAGCTGAGAAAGCCAAAACTGAATTCACTTCTCCATGCAGAGTCCAGTCACCCCACAAACAACAGCACTCCATTTCCACATTGGCATCAGCATTGACCAGCCATCTGGCAACTCCAAGGGCTTCCACCATGGAGGGAGCCTCCCCCTCATCACCTGCCAAATCTCCCCCATCACTGCTGTCTCCGCACATGACACGGGCTCCCATGCTCCTGCCCCAGGACACTGCCAGGTGGGCCTTCGCCTCTTGAGAGCCCTGGACGCAAGGGCTCCCTCTTCAGCAGCTCAAACCTGCCTTTCGCTGTCCCAGGCTGACCACAGAAGCACCCGAGGCCCCAGCTCATCCTGATGGTCACAGGTGCAGACACTCACCCAGGACCTGAGGTTCAGCTGCAGGGAGTACCACCTTAGGAGTCGCCAGCACCTCTGGCTTTTTCTACTGGGCCGCTGGTATCTGACACATAGAATGTTTTTTAATCTAAAAAATGAGTCCAAAAGGTCAGGTTCAGTGGCTTACGTCTGTAATCCCAGGCCAAGGTGGATCACCTGAGGTCAGGAGTTCGAGACCAGCCTGACCAACATGGAGAGACCCCCCCCATCCCTACTAAAAAAGTTAGCTAGGCGTGGTGGCACAAGCCTGTAATCCCAGTTACTTGGGAGGCTGAGGCAGGAGAACCACTTGAAACTGGGAGGAGGAGGTTGCGGTGAGCTGACATCGTGCCATTGTACTCCAGCCTGGGCAACAAGAGTGAAATTCAGTCTCGGAAAAAAAAAAAAAAAAAAAGAGTTCAATAACAGCTTCTCCATCTACTTCATAGAAAGGTTGGGGGAGCAGATGAGGTCAGAGACAGGAAAAGGTTAGAAAAAACAGCTCTCACTGATAAGAGCTATGGTATCTATAGTGTTTTGGATCATGGGAGGGGAGAGCCTCCGGGAATGAAAATGAGGCTCTTGGAGGTAATCATTTCAGCATTTGGGCCAGAACTGATGCTCACTCGGCACCCCAGCATCCACCCTCACATACAAACATGCACACACACCCACGCACAGACATGTAAACCTGCACACACACCAACAACTTTTGATCTCATCTCTACACCCTGTACCAGGCGCTCTCTGCTGATTGGCATGAGCACCTGTTTCCTGTAAAGTCACAGCAAAGAGGCTGTGGAGCCAGGCACCTGTCCCAGCTAGGCCAGAGGGGCAGACCTGGAGAGAGAGAGAACTTCCGTGAAGCCTGCCTGTGCCACACGGGACTTGGCAGGACCGGATGAGGGCCAGTTGGCTGCCTCTGCAAGAGCCAAGTCGAATCCCATCCATTCCGGACCTTGTGCAGCCTCCTGGAGCCTCCTGTCGCTTCTCTCTGGGGCCCTGGGGGTTGCTTGCCTTCCAACTGCAGGGGTGGAGTTCTCATTATTTCAATAGATAGTTCTGAGCACCTGCTGCATGGCAAAGAGCCACTGTTGTTACTATTTATTCTCACTGCTACTGAGAGTAGAAGTCATTCTTTCTATTGGCAAAATGCTTGCCAGTTTTCAAAGAGCTAACATGTAACCATACAGCCCCCACAACCTGGGTGCAGGTCAGGTGAGCGGCCCTGAGGCCACACAGCTGGGAAGCAGCAGTGCCTGGCCTGGAATCCAAGTCCCTTCCCAAGCGCCAGAGTCCTGTTCCTGGTGGATTCTCTAGCTCTGCTTATCATAGAGCTTACTTCCCTTAAACCGTCAGCATGAAGAACCCAGGAGACGTCCAGCTTCCTGCGCTACAGCCGACTAGAGAGCCAGAAATGCCAGATAAAATGTAATATAACAAACACTGTTTCAATGCAGACCCACGTCACACCGAGGGAAGGGACATTCCCATGGGCCAGAAGTAAAGATGCCCACGAAACCACCCTGCGAAGCTCACACAGGTGCCTGAAGCCTTGGTTACTAGATGCTTGGGTTTAATGCTCAGGCTACAGTAAGAAGTGAGACTTTGGGCTCAGAGGCAACAGAGACCACTGCAAAAAGACAGAGCCTCAAGTGACTGCCCGCCCGGGGCCACTAGCCAAAGGGTGAAGTAGAAAAAAAAAATTGTTACAAACACAATTCAAGAAGGAAACTTGTGTGTTTTAGCCTCGGCCTAAAAACAAACAAACAAACAAACAAAAAACCCAATCCCCCTTCAGAATATGGAGTTGGGGCCTGTTGCGTGATTCTGGCTTGGGGTTCACGTTTAGAATATCCGCTTGATCTGGGAACCCCCAAGCCAATTCACTGACATAAAAATAGGAATCATGAAGATAAACCTCCGGGGGAGCCCGGCTGAAGCCAACAGAAAGCCACTCTCAGGCGGTGTCCCAGCCGTGGGCTTCTGCAGACACAGCCCGCTCAGGCTGAGCTCAGAGCTCAAAAGGATGACGCCTCCCAAGGAAACAATCTACCACGTCAGGGGACACATAGGTGCCTGATGTGGAACTTCAGCCTTAGACCCTAGAACTTCAGCCACTAGAACAATCTGATGGAGACTGTAAAATACGTATGTTTAGAATGATTGCAAATACAAGCTATATCGGGGAGGAATGCAACATCTCAGGGGGAAAATGACAAAATGTGCTAAAAAGAACAGGGATACATAACACAGAACCAAATAAAATTTCTAAAATATATAACTGAACTTGGTAACTCAATGAACTGTTTCCAAATTAAGGCAAGAATGAGTTGAGGAAATGCAGACAGGGGATGGACAGAGGGACTAGGGTAAGGGCAAGAGAGAGCAAGGAGGAAACACCGAAGGAGAAGGACTAAAGGGCAGAAGGAGAAAGGCAGGGGAGGAGGCAGAGAGGAAGAGAGAGAAAGGAGGAGAAGGGGGAAGCTGTTTGGATCAAAGTGAACATCACAGTACATCAGTCGGTCAACACACCCATATGTATATCAAGCTCTGCGAAACACTGGGTATCTGGGTGGTAGATAATGGTGAATGAGTGAGGGGTGGTGGAAGAGTAGGTAGGTGGATTGGGGGATGGGTAGCTAGGTGGGTGAATGGTGGGATAAACGAGTGGGTGATGGTCGATAGTGCGTAGGTAGGTGGTGAAGGGGTAGGCAGTGGAGAGATGGATGAGTGAAGGGGTGAGTGAGGAAGAGGTGGCTGGTTTGATGGGTAGGTGAATGGATAGATAGATGAATGGGTGGGCAATTAAGCGTCTGAAGAGATGAATAGGAGATTGGTTAGGCTGGCAGGGAAGTAGATGGATGAGTGAGTCAGCAGATGGGTGGCAGGATACGTGAATGAACAAATGGTGGGGTAGATAAGTGAATGGGGTGGTGTGTGGGTGGATAGTGAAGGGGAGATTTGGTGATTTAGTGGGGAGGTAGATGGGTGAGTGGGTAGATGGATGGGAGCGTGGTTGGATAGGGAACAGGCGAGTAGACGGACTGATAGTAGGAAGATAGATTGACAGTAGGTAGACAGCTTGATAGTAGGCCAACAGTGGCTGGAATGGATAGAGAAGCGTGGATACATGGATGGGTGGGTGAAGATGTAGCCCACTCAGCCTCACCCTCACCTGGGCCTTGGCCTTCACTGCATCATACTTGGCCTTCATTCTCTTCTGGGCATCTTCATCCACGCTGGGGTCCCCGATCCTGTTGAACAGGGAGGCCGCCTCCTCCAGCAGCCGGTCCAGGAGCACCGCCTGGTTGTCCACGTTGTGCAGCAGCACCTGGGCATGGCTCAGCTGCCACTGTTTCTCCTTCAGGCCCAGCTGGAGCTCGATGTGGGGCTCTAGCATGACCATCATCTTCTGGAACCAGCGGTAGAACTCATCTTGGGCCAGCAGGTACTCGCTCCAGTGCAGCCACACCCACTCGATGCGGCTGTGGGCACAGAGACCTCAAGGTTGGGAGGGAACCCGTCACCTGCCTCCCGGGTCGGGGATCCATGCTGCCACCCCCTCCCCAATACTAGGGGGCTGTGGTCTGGGGACATGATGATGCCCTTTCTGGCCCCGAGTCACCTGGGCAGCTGGTTGACACTCCAGATTCTAGACCCTCCCTCAGTCCTACTGGATAAGACCCTCTGCCCAGTAAATAAGCTCCCTGTGTGAGGGTAGGAGCCGGGGGAGCTCAGACTCCCAACTTCCTCCCAGAACCACCTGTTTTGGGGACGCATCTTGGGGAGTCCTTTACCTCCAGCACCTTAAATCCTGGCCCTGAACTCCCACTATCAATGCACAGACACCCCCAATCATTTCTCTCTGGCACTGGGACTCTGAACACAGTTTCTCCAGGCCCCTGGCACACGCACACCCACTAATATTAGGAGCAGACGGCGGTTGGGATGTGTCCAGGCAGCTGCAAAGCACTGCTGCATCTGTGGGCTTGTTGAACCCAATGGGGACGGAAGGCTGGGAGCCTGCGTGTGGGTTCCAGGGGTGCTGTGAACTCACTCTGCAACCCTGCCTCTTCGCTTGCCTTAGTTTCTCCATCTCTAACATGGAGGTGGCTCTATCTCCCCAGCCAACATCAAGCCACTTTTTTCGGAATTTCAAGCACAAGGATTTAGAAAGCAGAAAGCACTGTGCAGAGTCATTCCCATCTCCATGCACATCCTTGCTTTCTAAAAACGGAGATGATCCTGGCAGCTCTTGTTTACTGAGGGCCTACTTTGCGCCAAGCAGTGTACCTCGCTCTTGACACTTTCTATCCCCTTCTAACCTCCTAACAACCTTCAAGGAGCATTTGATTATTCCCATTGTCCAGAGGAGGTGCTTGAGGTTCAGAGAGGTCAGGTAACTTTCCCAAAGCCACACAGGAAGTAACCAGCAGGACAAGAGTCAATGCCAGGTCTGTCCGAGTGTCTGCTCCCCACCAGCCCCTGTCCCCACCGACCACCACCCAGCTTCCTGGTACAGGCAGGGAGTCTGGCTACAGTGCTAGCAGGGCCCCAGGCCTTCTTTCTCCAGAGCCATTGTGCCATGCTCTGGAGGATGCACACACGGTAAGTCTCTTAGTAATTGTTGACAAAACATGCTGGGTTCCTAGTGTCTGTTATCATCATTCAACCTGATTATAATTAGAAGGAGGCAGGCAGGGCTGGTCCTAATCCCAAGAGAATATCCTGTCCCCTGGAATCCCAGGACTAGAGAAATGTCTCTTGGGCAGAGGGCCCAAGCTAGTGTCGCGGTGGGCAAGGAGGGTCAATGGCAGCTGTGGACAAAGGCCCTGGATGCCCTACCTATGGCAGTGAGTCATGTAGGTGACCGTCTCCTCCCACTGGGCCTTGATGTCCTTCAGCTGGGCCAGGATCTCGGGCTTCTGGTCCCCAGGGCAGCATGCCAAGAGGGCTTCGGCCATCCGTAGCACCAGGTCCACCTTCACACGCCCCTCGGGCTCCAGTTGGCATATTTTCTGTTGTGGACACACAAGCCAGTTTCCAGGGTTGAGCAAAAGGCAGACAGGCACAGCCTTGGGAAGACAGTGGCATGGTGCAAAGAGCGAGGACTCGAAGGCCAGAGGATCTGGGATTCACATCACAGCCCCTGCACCCTTTCTTGTGGGGTCTTGGGCAACCTGCTAATAGCTCTGAGGGTAAGAGGCGGGAGCAAAGGCAATTAGCATGCTGGGTGCTGTCCGACAAATGGCTCCCTCCTTCCCCACTCGGCCCATTTCTAGAGTGTGAACTCACACAAGTTTTGTTCTCTCCTTGGACTTGGTTTTCTCATTTGTAAAAAGCAAGTATTAATCACATCTATCTCTCAGATTTTTTCATAATTAAATGATGAGAAAATGCATGTGAGATACATGTCTCAGTGTACAGCGTGAGAGTCTACCTCTCACGGGGACAGCAGGGAGCTGGCCCAACCCGGGGCCCAGCTGAGGCTCCAGAATCATCTCTGTCTTTTGCAGTTTGCACCAGAGGCTTGCTCCTGAGGCTGCTCCCACCAGAGACCAAGAGCAGCCGGGACACTGAAGCAGCTCCATTCCTGGGAGATGCTGAGTGAGTGACTGTAACTCACAGGCAGCCCATGTTCCTGCTAACTGCCTTAGAACCCACAGCAGTCTGAGATGGCCCCTCCTGACCCTGCTCCTTCCTCCCTGCTCTCCTGGCCTTGAGGTCACATCTGCATCCCTCTGACCAGCCTCTCCTGGTTCCCTTTCTCCCCATATCCTCCCAGGGGTGATCCCCGTAATAAATGCCATGCACATTTTATCTCATCTTGCTGTCAGCTTCTTGGAGGACCAAGACCAACACATGATGTCCAGCAAATAGTAAGTCTCCAAGCAATGCTAGCTGTTGTCATTGCTGTTACTATTCCAGTTACTATTCCACTGTTACTATTCAGTGGCAGCCAAGGCTTGGTCTCTGCAGGCAAATATCACTGGATTCCAAACCCAGGGCCACTCCTTACTACTGATGTGACCTTTGTCACAAGAGTGACATTCTCTAGGCCTAAGAATGAGGGACGATAAGCATTAGGTAATGTAGGGAGAGCCATGAGCACGCTGCCCAGTCCACACCGCATCCCAGTCACTACCTGCTCACCACTATTGTTATTATCCTTATCTTTGGATCTGTCTTTACTAACAGCAGGCATGGCCTAAAGCTCAAGCTCAGATCCCTAGCCGGTCTCCCCGGGGGCTGGTGGTCAGTGTCCTCATACTGGCTTCCCAGCAGCCTTGTCTCTGACCCTTCCCCATGGCTGGGGTGAGGGAGGAGCTCCTGCCATGTGGAATGTGGCCCCACCAACAGCTGTGTGACCCCAGGCAGGTCACTAGACTACTCTGAATCTCCCTTTTTCATCCTGAGACAACGATAACAATCTCTGCTTGTCCACCTCCCAGGGTTATAATATTAACTTTAAAAAACTATTAGCCAGGTATAGTGCTGCATGCCTGTAATCCTAGCACTCTGGGAGACTGAGGCGGGAGAATTGCTTGAGCTTAGGAGTTTGAGACCAGCCTGGACAACACAGTGAGACCATGTTTCTACAAAAAAAAAAAAAAATTAAAAGTTAGGCAGATGCAGTGGCACATGCCTGTAGTCCCAGCTACTTGGGAGGCTGATATGGGGGGATCGTTGGAGCTTGGGAGGTCGAGGCTGCAGTGAGCCGTGATCAAGCCACTACACTCCAGCCTGGGTGCCAGAGTGAGATCCTGCTTCAAAAAATAATATTAAAAATAATAAAAATAAAATAAAAACACTATGAATTAAACATGGGTATAAGTTAGAGTACTTTGTAAACTGTTGAATAGTTATGTAGACTCTTCCCCAATGTGTGCAAATGGGCAACGGTCTCCATCCTTTTTGTTACTCCATACAATAATCGTTGATGATGATGATGATGACGATGATAACAGTATAGAGGGACTTCCCCTCCTATGTGTATTACCAAACTGTGAGGCAAACAAGCTCCTTCCAAAGGCTGTCTCTGTGTGCATGTGCGTGGGGAGTGTTCAGGGAGAGTGAAGAATGGGGAAATGCCCCAACAGAGGAAACAGGGTTTGTTTGACCAAGTAGCAGGATGTGGTAGGAGCCCAGGGAGTGATGGCCACAGGAAGTACCCAGACAGGGACCCTGAGTCCCTCTCAGCAGCAAGTAACGATGGGGCAAACAAAAGTACCATAGTGGCCAGTGTGGCCCGAAGACCCAAGGGTCAGTGCGGAATGTTCTAGACTGAATATGATTATCCACCCAGGACGTTTCACACCACCGAGGGACAGGGTTCCACAGCATGGCTGAGGATGAATTTGTTGCCATTCAGAGAGAGATTTAATTTGATTAAAAATAATACTAGGCCGGGCGTGGTGACTCAGGCCTGTCATCCCAGCACTTTGGGAGACCAAGGCCAGGAGTTTGCAACCACCCTGGGCAAGATAGTAAGACCCCATCTCTCCAAAAGCATTTTTTAAATTAAAACAAAACAAAACAAAACTAGCCAGGCATAGTGCATATGCCTGTCGTCCTTGTTACTCAAGAGGCTGAGTCAGGAAGATTGCTTGAGCCCAGGAGGTTGAAGCTGCAGTGAGCCATGATCACACCACTGCACTCCAGCCTGGGCAGCAGAGCAAGACCCTGTCACTAAAAAAATAAAAATAAGAAAAAAAGGGCCAGGCGCGGTGGCTCACACCTGTAATCCCAACACTTTGGGAGGCTGAGGCGGGCAGATCACAGGTCAGGAGTTCGAGACCATCCCGGCCAACATGGTGAGACCCATCTCTACTAAAAATACAAAAATTTGCTTGGCATGGCAGCATGCGCCCGTAATCCCAGCTACTCAGGAGGCTGAGGCAGGAGAATTGCTTGAACCCAGGAGGCAGAGGTTGCAGTGAGCCGAGATCGCACCACTTTACTCCAGCCATCACACCACTGCACTCCAGCCTGGGTGACAGAGCAACATGCCATCTCAGGAAAAAAAAAAAAACAAAGTAAGATGATATTTCTGATTCCCAGAAATGTGAAAGGAGACTTCATATTCCCCAAGCTAGCAAGACAGGCATCACAATAAGTCCGATTTTACAAACACGGGAGCTGGGGACCCACGGAAACCACAAGCCTTAGGAATGATTCTCTGTAGCTGCCAGAGAAGCCTCCTCCACACCTGCTCCCAGTTTCAGCTCAGATGGAGTCCAGCTCTGAAAATCATAAGAGCCAACAACTCTGGGGAAGAAGTGAAATTCCATCTCCCTCGGCCACATCTAGAAGGAGCAGCCAGGTCTGGAATGTCCCGTGTGGACAATGGCCCCTTCTCCAAAGCCTGGTGTCCTGACTGCGTGGTCCCCCCAGGCCCCTGGACCTTTGTCCTTCTTATCCTCATGAAAGAGGCACAGACTGGACAGAGGGGGACGCAAAGACCCGAGACCCACTGCCTTTTCAAGGGAGTGAGCTTGATGCTTCTTTACCAAAGCAGAGGAGCTGGCTGGTCCAAAGGCAGGCCAGACACCAAGCCCCCTTCCCCGACCTGGAGAAGAAACGTCTGCCCTGAAAGATCAAACTGTAGGGTGTTTATTGGAGGCCTGAAGCCAGGGGAGGCCAGAGGCTATGGCTGGGCTGGAAAAGCCAAATTTTGAGAAGTAGACGCCACTCTCTTTGACTGCCCTGATGATTACACTCTTTGGCTGGTGTGAGGTTCTTTTATAGCCCATCACCAGCAAGGACACAGTTCAGGAGTGCTTGGCAAGGGCTGCGCGGCCAAGTGGGAGAAAATACTTGAACTGCAGCCACAAAATTATTCCAATTTGAAGCAGCCAATGAGGTCAAGGGGAAGGTGGGGAGCAGATGTAAGGAAACACCTTGGAGAGAAGAATCAGGAGACCAGGAAAGTGGAGGATTGGGGTTAATCAGGGTTTTCCCTCAACCCAGCCAAGACCAGGTGACCCCCAGCTGAGCATTACGCTGGGTGCTAGGGTCCTGGATGAACAAGCTGGCAGGAAAGAGGGCTGCAGATAAGAGCATAGATGACTGCAAAAAGGGTCAGAAGAGACCGCAAAGTTTGTATGAGAGCTCAAGGAGGGATGGGAGAAATCCAGGAAGGTTTTGTGGAGAAGGTGGCATTGGCATCAAGCCTGCAGGTCTCCAATTAAAGACAATTGGAGAAGGATATTTGAGCAAAGGTAGGGAAGTAAGATATATTGAAGGCTGAGTGCACTGGGAAGCCAAGCTTTGGGAAACACCAGGATGCTCCTGACCAAGAGGGTGGCCCAGAAGCTGGTGAGGAAGCTGCCTGGCTCAGGCCAGGACCCAGATACAGGACAAGGGAGCCTGAGATCGTGCCACTGCACTCCAGCCTGGGCAATAGAGCAAGACTCCATCTCAATAAACAAATACATAACTACCTATGCTGGACCTGGGAGTGTGCTGGAAGCTCCTAAGACCCACTCCTGGAGGCTCTGGGGATAGTCAGGGACAGTTGGTACACTGTGTATCCCAGCTTCTAAAACCACAAGAAACAATCGCCTCCATTTAGCCAGCTCTGCCAGCATACCCTGCACTGTGCATACAAGCATGTTTATAAGTGATTCTCCTTAATCCTCCCTCCTTCCTGCAAGGCAGCAGTTATCACTCTCCCTGGAAGCAAGCTGAAGCTCAGAGAGCTCTGGGAATCCCTCCTGAGGTGTCACAGCCACGGCAGATTTTGGAGCCCAGGCCTGCAGGCCCAGTAGCCAAGCTCTCAACCCAGGAGTGATGGGTTCTCCAATCACCCCTTACAGAAAGCTCCCATCCCATGAGGATTCTGGAGTTTCCCTTAACCCCCTGGGAACACGAGGGCTGAGGGGGTTCGTTCCTGCTCTACAGATGGGAACATGAGGTCCCGGGAAGGCATGGGACATCCCCCCAGCTGCACGGCTATTAAGGATCAGAACTGGATCAGAGTCCATGCCCTCGTCCCTGCAGCAAACAGGCACTGGAGACAAGCCTAACAGAGTTGGTGGAGGAAGCACAAGGGAGAGCCCAGAACCTGGGGGCAGGTCCCATGGGTAGGTCGAGAGGCACTAGCTGCCCCCTCTTACCAGCTGGCAACAGGAAAATGTTTTCTTTCTTATTGTGAAATTGGTTTTGAAAATGGCCAAACACAATAAATGAAGCATGCTGGAGCCCCGTGGGAGGAGACAGTGGCAGAAGGCTCAGGCCATGACTCCCCTCTGCCTGGACTCCCACCCCCTTGGTGCCCACAGAAGTGCTGCCTCTGGCTTCCAGGGCCCGTCCACGCTGCCTGCCAATGTGTCTTCATAAGGACCACCCTTGACTTTGCTTAAACCAGAACCACCAGCTGCGGGGAAAGACCTGCCAGCAAAGGGCAGAAGGTTTGAAATGCTGAGCACCCTAACACAGTGGCTGTGATGCTCACAGACAGGGAAGGTCAGGAGCTAGGGCTGAGAAAGGGGGAAACTGGTCAGGAAAGATGCACGGACAGGAGGGTTTCATTTCTTGTGCACACGCAGACCCAAACAAAAGAGCATTCCTAACACAGGCAACACGTGAACAAAGGCTTGGCGATGGGAAGTCTAGGAGGTCTTCGGCCAATCAAAGGAGGGCGTGAGCTTGTGAGGTGTCACAGTGGCTGGAGCTCAGGCCGGTGTGAGCTTGGGAGGGGTGACAGTGGCTGGAGCTAACAGAGCGGTGCAGATAGTGGGGGACTTTTGATGCCAGGTGACGTTTGTTTTTTCTTTGGTGGACAGTGAGAGCCATGGAAGGTTTTAGAGGAAGAAAATAACATCATGGGACCCACGTTAGGGGTGTGCCTTATACATGCTTGTGCAGTCGCCCTGGTTGTTTGCATACGTGTCTCCATTGGGCTGGGAACCCTCCAGAGCAGGGTGGGCCTCACCCACCTGCACAGCCCCAGCCCTGGCACAGGGATGGCGGAAAGCAGGGGGTATTCCACTCTTGGGTGATCTGTGAGGGATCTTCCCAAAACAGAAGGCGAAGGGAGCACAGCAGAGAGCTTGAACGTGAGTGACAGGGCTCTCCTGGCACAGGAAACGGTGTGAGGAGACTCCATTTCCCTAGTTGCAAAAGGCAGACAATGGCCCCTGCGTCTGGATGTGGTGGTGACATTGAAATCAAACATTGACTCAGAAAGGTGATGAGGATTCTTAATTCCCACTGTCCACTTCCAGCAAGGGCATGAGATATTTGCAATACGATGCACAGTGGACAACACACACAAAGGAAACACACAAGGAACCAGCTGTGGGGTCACCGCTGCTTCCAGCCTGGATGGGTGGCTGGTTTGCTGTAGGAGAAGGCAGCACCCCCCAACTACGAGCAACCATTGTTGGGTGATAAATTAGAATTACGGAATATCTAAATGGATGTGACCCCAGAGGTGTGTAAGTCAACTGCTCCATTTACAGATGGGAAAACTGAAGCCCAGAGTGGGACAGAGACTTGACCAAGGTCACACAGCAGTCTAGCATCAGCAAGGAGATTATAACTCCAGCTGCTGACTCTTAGCTCAGTATTCTTCCCTCTTGTCCCCAGGCTGTGGGCAACCCACCCTCAGAGAGGGGCACCACGATGCCAGGCCAGGCACTGGGCACCAGCACTTAGTGCTACGTGGACTTGTGCCAGGTGGGGTGGGTAAAGCCAGACTCCGGTTCTGGAGAAGCTCAGGAAGTCACTCCTAGCTGGGCAGAGCCCCTTCCCCGCTCCTCTGGGGGAAGACCTTGGCCAATCCAGATCTGGCAGGGACCCCAACCAGGCAGAAGCAGAGAAGGGGTGGGAAGCCCCCCAACAAGGGCTGGGGGACCCACCTGGCTGCACAGATTCCCCTTGCAGGGACAGCAGGGTGAGAGGACAGGCTCTAGTTCCTTATCACCAGAGTGTGTTCCAAGGACCAGCAATAATGGTATCACCTGGAACTTGCCAAAAGCAAAGTCTTGGGCTTCACTTCCACAGACCAGATCAGAGTCTGCACTTAAACAAAATCTCCAGGAGATCTGTGTGCACATGAGAGTTTGAGAAACACTGGTCTAGTCCACCCTTGCCTTTAACAGGTAGGAAACCTGAGGTCTGAGGGTGAGGCAGGACGGGGCCAAGACCACAGGGCCATCTGAGGTCACGCCTCTGCATACCTCTGTCTCCCACAGCCTGGCCTCCAGGGCCGCGCGGGGCCCCTGCGTGTTGTCATTGACCTGCAGCTGATCCTGCACAGCCTTCATCCATGCCTGGGCATCCTCCACGCTCCTGTCAAAGTCCTCCTGCGGCTGCTGAGTCATGGCACCTGCAGGGGCTTAAGAAAGGGCCACAGATCAGGTCAACAGGCAGGAATGTAGGGGGCTGTGGAGAGACCCCCGGCAGGACACCTGGGACAGGCCCACTCCCACCACCAACCCTCCCCTGGCGCTCCTAGTCGGGCAATATGACCAGAGGTGGGTGCGTTTGTCAGGACTGGAATTAGGCAGGGAAGGAAAACAGGTCTGGCCTCTGGGAGAAGCAGTCCAGGGCTCTAGCCTGGCAAAACTGCCTTGTCTTCGGCCTCCCAGGTTCCCTGCTTCCTGTTCTCCCAGCTTGGGGCCCAGAGGCAATTCTCGTCTGTCTATTCAGATTGCACGCTCTCCAAAAGAGGACCTCAAAACCTGCAGTCCGAAATGTCTGGACCCATAATGGTCTTGATTTGAATGGCTCAAAGAGGCCTCAACCTAAGGAACACAGTTCTGGGCATGGGCCAAGCTGACACCAGCCTGAGCTCTCCCTGAGATGAACCTCTCAGGCTGGGGATGGCCGTGTTAGGTGCATACCGTCCCTACCGCTCCACCAACCTGGGTCCATGGGCAGGTGCTGCTAAAGTTACCCACTGAGCCGCCCCCTCTGACCTCCGTGCAGTACTCCTCACAACCACTGAAAACAAACTTAACGCTTGAGATGCAACCTGCTTGCTATGCCCACCCCAGGTAACACCTGCTGCTGGCATAGGTCACCCACCAGAGACCCCTTTTGCTGGACTGTCCATTTGACTTCCCCTGGACTATGGCTGCAAAGTCTCAGATTTTCTCCTGTGACTTTCTTAAAGCCCAGTAAGTCCAGGCAAAGCTCTTCTATATTCCTGCTCTAGTCTGAGTATAGCAACCATGTAAATGCTTTGAACTAAAGTTATTTGTATCTGCATTTTATTTAAAGGGACTTTATCTCATTTATCCTCCAATCTCCCACAATACCTTATAGAGAGTAAGGCCGATGTTGCTAAATGAGCCCAGAATGGGTATAAAGTTTAACACATCAAAAAACTCAACACGGCATTATTTAAAATGGCAAAACAAAACCAGAAAAAACTCACATGCCCAATTATAAGGGATTGCTTAAGTAAGTCATGGTACACTTGCACTTTAGAATATTATGCAGCCAGCAAAAAGGAGGCTTAAAATGAATTCGTGAATGGGAATTTGTAGGATCTAATGGCAATACCAAAAAAGAGACAAAATTTTATATTAGCTCAACAACTAGTAAAAGAAAACAAAACATTAACAAAAATTACACTCATAGAAAAAGGCCAGGACTGGGCATGGTGGCTCATGCCTATAATTCTAGAACTTTGGGAGGCTTAGGCAGGAGGATCGCTTGAGCTCAGGAGTTCAAGAAAAAGGCTGAGACGTCTTGCCATTAAATGGTCTATGTGATCAAGCTGGGGCTGTGTGCAGTGGCCTTAGCCCCTTCCAGGCCTGGCTTTTAAGCACATCCCATGGGACCCCTCAGGCCTCTCTCTCCCTGGCACAGTGACCTTGAAGGCCACTTGGTTGAGATGGGTAGGACCACTGTTGAAAGTTTTCTTTTTTTCCTTATTTTTTTCTATTAAGCACTTAGAATTTACATTACAGTTTTTATTACATTGCAGTAAAAATCATCACGATTAAAAATAAAAATTGTCTTCACTCATCAGTTAGTACGTGTCTACTGGGAAGCTGGGCACCCTCCCCAGGCCCTGCACAGGGCCAGAGGAAGCTTCAGGGGAGAATCCATGAGCGAGAAGGAGAAAGTGGAAGAGGCCATTAGATGCGTGCTGGGCCAAAGGACGCGGGCTGGCCGGGAGAGGCAGGCGACGTAGCGGGCTGTGCTCTGGAAACCCGTCCTGTGATTCTCCCAACGAGTTGCTTTCCCTTCAGGCCTGTTTTGATTTTTTTGTAACAACTGACTATGTTCCCTGTAGCCACTCCCTGCCTTTGAATGCTTTACTTGAAAAGCACATTGGATGTTCAAGCATTTAAATGTATTTGTTTTGGCTCTAATTTCTCCGCTAGTGTGTGACTTGACTGGCTTCCAAAAACTCAGCTTTTATTTTTATTAAGCAAAGAATGGGAGGGACAGAGAAGAGTCCCGCTGAGTCTCAGATGATGGGACAGTGCTCTAATCATCAATGGGCAGCGAGGCTTTAGAGCATCCCTTCTTGTTGGCAACGCCCGTGGCCTCTGAGGCTCAGTGGTTGGTGTCCGGAGGGTATGGAAGATGAAACCCAGGGACCCAGTGGGGTTGAGCAGGCGGGGGTGCCTCAAACCAACCAAACTGTGGGCTGGGCGAGGCTGCAGGCAGAGTTCAGGAGACCTGAGCCTCCTCTTGGCCAATTCTGCCTATTTTGCTTCAGTTCAATGAAACATAAGACTTAAGCACATGCTAGGAGCCAGACTTGATGCTACGACCACAGCATCAAATAAGCAGACAGTAGACACTATACTGCTCTGAAGAAGCTCTCAGAGGAGCTTCTTTACCACCTCATGTGGTATTAGGGACAGTTGAACAGAGAGTCTCTGAGGGACCTCTGAGGTTGTAGGTTGAGAGGGTCGATGTTACTGTGACCTCTGCACGCCAGGTTCTGGGGACTAGCTTCTGCCCTGGGACCATCAGACTGCTCTTGGTCCTCCCTTTCTCTGCCGGTCAGACGGCTCCTCAGCCAGCCTGGAGCACTGCTGCCTGTGTCACCACTCCCTCTAAGGCAGGCTGAGGTAAGCCAGCCTCCCACAACCATTGCACAGCCGCTGGTCAATCCCTGAACCCCTTGCAAGGAAGAATGGTCTAGGGGACACTGTCTGTTGGCAGAGGTACACTCTTCCTGTAAAGGGTCAGGTAGAAAACATTTTTAGCTGTCTCGGGCCACATACAGTCTTTGTTGCATTGTCTTCCTTGTTTTTACAACCCTTTGAAAATGTCAGACCCATTCTTAGCTCACTGGCTAGACAAAAACACACCACAAGGACACTTGGCCTATAGGCTGTTGTGAGCCAGCCCCTCCCTCAGGTGGTCCAAGGCTACAACCAGAAACTGAGGAAAGCCCAGCAGGCAGCAAAGCTAGCTGGCTAAGTGACCCCAAAGGCACGCGTCTGAGAAAGAGCCAGCCATGAGGCCAGAAGGATCTAGAATTGGTCCCAGTGGTCAAGACCCCATGACTCACTAGCTGTGTGGCATCTGGCTGGTCACTTAACCTCTCTGGATGTCCATATTCTCATCTGGAAAATGGAGATAACACCTAGATTTAATTAATTTAAAAACCCATCCAGGTACAGTGGCTCACGCCTGTAATCCCAGCACTTTGGGAGGCTGATATGGGAGGATCATTGAGCCCAGGACCAGCCCAAGCAGCATAGTGAGACCTTGTCCCTATCAAAAAAAAAAAAAAAAAAAAATTAGCCAGGTGGGAGGATCACTTGAGTCCGGAAGGTCCAGGCAGCATTGAGCTATGATGGTACCATTGCACCCTAGCCTGGATGACAGAGAGAGATTCTGTCTCTAAAATAAATAAATAAATTAATTAATTAATTAATTAAATTAAATTAAAATTTTCCCAGAGCCCGAAGCACACACCATGCTTGGAAATAGTTCCTTTTTACCAAACACACAGTTGTTGGGTGGAGGGTTTTCCACCCAACAGCAGCTGTCTCACCAGCGCGAGGTTGGGGGAGCATAGGAACTGGGTTGCCGGCTGATAGACTAATGAATCAGTGCACCAAGTGGCTGCTGAGTGCAGGTGCTGAGGATGTGGAGACAGACCAAGTGTGGCTCTGGCTTGGTGAGGCTCCATGTCCAGTGCAGTAGGGCTGGAGGGCAGGGATGGACGCGCAGTAAGGCAGCTACAGTGAGGCCAGCACGAGCTTTGAGACAGGAGGTCAGGGGCCACCGGACCTCAAAGGAGTGGTTGTCACCTGACTTAAGGAAGGTGGCTGGGAGGCACTGCCTGCTGAGGGCACTGGAGCTGGCAAGGGTTAGGCATTGGAGGGGGCAGGTGGGAGACAGCTCCAGGCCAGGGTGGGTGGAGGAGGGAAGCGCTCTGCCCTCAGAGGTAGGCTGCCACTGGGGTCACTGCAGAGATGGCAGATACACACGGCCAGGGACAACGAGAAAAGCTTGCAGGAGTGAGCAGAGCCAGCATGCCTCTCTGGGAGGGGAGAACTTTCATCTCTGGACGGGTTAATGGAGATAGCATTAAAAAAAAAAAAAAGAAAAGAAAAGGCACTGTGCATTTTCCAAACAATATTGCAAAATAACTGTGCTCGGGGGTAAAAAGAAGAAAAAAAAGTAATTTCTGTTTCCAAGCCCTGCCTGGGGACATCCCTGGGGTGTGGCTGCAGGCAGTGGGAGAGTGGGGCTCTAGGCGTGTCTCTGAGTCCCCACTGAGTCAGTGAGAGGGCTGGCCATGAGGGTGCTGACCTTTTCTAGGTCATGCTGGCACTGATGTATGGAGGAGACAGAAAGGAAACAGCCTTGGGTTTGGGTTTCAGCGTCGATGTGGTTATCACAAATGACAGCGGAAGAGAAGTGATTTTTTTTTTTTTTTTTTTTCATGATGGAAAGCCCCGAGCTAGAGCGGATGATGAGGCAGGCTTGAGACTCAGCACATGCTCAGAACACAGAACCTGGGTCAAAAGCCATGGGCCTAGAAGACCAGCCAGTCTCCCGGAGGTGGATAAGGCCTGTGGGCACAGCTGGAGACACAGTCTCCCCAGGAATGGACAGCAAGGATGCACTTTGGGAGAGGACAGGAAGCTTCCAGAATCTGAGCTCCAGGCTTTAGCCATCTTCTCAAAATGGGACACCTTAATCTGAGTCATAAAGAAAGCTCAGAGCACTTTGAAGGAGCTGAAATGTCATAAGGAAGCATGTGGTTGACTCGGAGATACTGGCAAACGTGATGCAGACTGAAAAAAAAAAAAAAGGCCAGCCCTGGAAGAGAAGGTGCTAACACTCATGAAATAATGACAGGCCCACACCATGTGAGGCCCTTGTCCATTTGGGCCTCCTGCATCCCGGTCTGAAAGGCAGCCCCAGCCCATCTCAGGAGCAGCAGAGAGGGGAGCAGCGGGGCTGGTCTCAGGTGAGCTCTGTGGCCCATTAGCTGGCGGCCTAGGCAGAGTCTCCTCCCCACCCCACCCCCAGGCACAGCAGGGGCATCTACCTCTGAGAATGCTGTGGGGCTGACTGTGGCAGCTGTGGGAGCACCTGGTCGGGAATAGGTGCCCGGAGCGGTAATAGGTGCCCAGGGCACAGGAGCGGCTGTTACCTTCCAAGATCCTGGATAAGAATGTGCAGACTGCAGTCACTGACCCAGGGCATGGAGGCGCTTGCAGTAACACTGAGATTAAAACCTTGTTCTATTGGATTCTGAAGCCCTGGATTCTCACTAGACCATATTGACTCCAAAACAAAGTTGAACTTCACCTACCATGGTGAAGGGCATCTGATAGAACTGCCCCTGGGAGGAAAGCAACCCCGTGTGAGTCAAGGTCCAATCAGCAGAGCAAAGCCCCTCCGAGTCCAGCTACGAACCAGGAGGGTGTAATGAGGAGGAGGAGCTGAGAAGCTGCAAGGAGACAAAGGGAAGCCCAAAGATCAGCCCCTAGGCTGGAGAGACATGGTGGGGAGGTGATGTTAGATGTTACTAGACCCGTGTTGGGGGCCGCTGAGCAGCAGGAACTAGAGCCCCAAAGGAGATACATCTGCTGCAGGAGACGCCACCCGGAGTGGAGAGGCTGTCAGAGAAGAGGCTGTCAGATAAGAGGCTGTCAGAGAAGCCCCCAGCCGACTGCTTACCTCTGGTCCGGCCAGAAGCCAGTATAGGGGAGCTGGGACAATGCAGCCTGCAGGGGGTCAGCTCTCCTGTGACCCAGGGCAGAGCAGAGGACAGGGAGAAATAGATGTGTGGGCCCCTAGGCCAGGGCTGCCCCTGTGGTCCATCGGGTAACTGTGAATGTCCGTCTGGACATCAGCTCCCTTTGCCCTGATTCCGGGCCTGAAAGCAATTGGCCGAGATGCAATTTGGTCTCTGGGGGACCAGTCTTGCAGGAAGGAAAGATACTGGCACTGAAAAAACGCCTGAGGCAGATCGCCTGCTGGGTCAGCACATGGATTGCCAACTGGGGCTGAGGGCCCTGTGTCCTGGGGTCGCTGGGCACAGACCTCTCTCCCTCCCTTCCCCTTCCCTGGCTCTTCAAAGCTCGGGGTGCGGGGTGGGGCCCCTACTTGGCTTTGCAGTGCCACTGGTAAGGGGCTCATACCCCATGAGGACTAGGTTCTTACCTCTGCCTCAATCCCTCCAACATCCTAACAGCAGTTTTTAAAATTCTCTGGGGCCAGGCGCGGTGACTTACGCCTGTAATCCCAACACTTTGAGAGGCCAAGACAGGCGAATTATCTGAGGCCGGGAGTTTGAGAAGGCTGGCCAACATGGTGAAACCCCGTCTCTACTAAAAATACAAAAATTAGTCGGGTGTGATAGCATGCGCCTGTAATCCCAGCTACTTGGGAGACTGAGGCAGGAGAATCACTTGAACCTGGGAGGCAGAGGTTGCAGTAAGAAGAGATTGCGCCACTGCACTCCAGCCTGGGCGACACTGAGACTCCATCTCAAAATAAATAAATTAATTAATTAATATTATCTGGGAATTTGAAACCACTGTAATTCTTCTTGTCATTCAATGATCCAGAGGCTCCAAGAATCCTGCTCAGGACCTAACCCAATCTCCTTAGTGAACACCCCTGAAACATGACACCAAGCCCCTCCCAAGCAAAGAAAGGGGCAACGTCAGTTTCAGGGAGTGACTGCCATGTGGCGGGCATTATTTGTCCCATTTTACAAAGAGGGAAACTGAGACTCGGAGAAGCAAACAGCCTGCTGAAAAGTGATGAACCCGGGTCCATCAACAACAGTAAAAGCCGACATTTACCCGTTGTTCTGCATGTGCCTGACCATATGATAAAAGGTTTGTAGGTATTAACTCACTTATCCTACATAGGCCCAGTGACACATTCATATTATCCCTACTTTACAGCTGAGAAAACAGGTTTAATGACACTAACACCGCTGCCCAAAGTCACCGGGACGCTAAGTAGCAGAGGCAAGACTTGAACCAAGATGACCTGAGTCTAAACTCTTTGCTCTTAAATCCCCCAGTGCCACACGGCTTCCACGGCCCTCCCTGTCCCTCCCAGAACCCCAGTGGGAGCTGCTGAGTTCCAGGAAGGTAACTCCAGGGCAGAAATCTATCTTGAGCTGCAGCTCAAGAATCTAGAGTTCAGGACAACCAGCTGAGCCCCCCAGCTGCCAGGCAGCCTCCGTCACACTGTGCCCGCTCACTCCAGCCCTGTGCCAACCCAGCTGCCCACTGACATTCTGCTCTGGAACTTAGAAAGCGTTGGGATTCAGACCCAGGTAAACCCCAGCGCCCGTGGCAGGCCCCATTAGCAATTACCGCCTGGTGCCCCTGCTCTGTCAAGCTGGCCAGGGCCGCCCACCACGAGCTGACCCAGAGTTCTGGCATGGGTGTGCTCACTTGCTGTGACTCACTCGCTGTCCTGTGACTCATTCCTGCCCTGCCACACACATTCCCACCCTTATCCTCTCTTTCCCACTGCTCTTATGCTTGGATGGAATTTCAGGCACTGAGTTACAGCTGGTCTTAATCCCAAAGCTTTTTCCAGCAGATTCTGGGAACACAATTTTGTTTATTTATCGCAGAGGAGGTTGCCCCAAGAGCACGGACCTTGGCAATCCTCTCCTCTGTGGCACTGGCCGAAGGTGACTCTCAGAACAAAGTGTGTGAAAGGAGGGATAGGAACTCAATGATGGCGCCCATGCATTATCTCATTTAATCTCACAGCAACTCTGCCAGGCAGCTAATCCAAAGCGAGGAGCAATTACTGGGCTTCATTCCGTCTTAGAGGTGAGCAGACAGAGCTTGGCAGGTTAAGGGACTGTACCAAAGCCATGCGGGCTGCAGGGCCACACTGCCCTCTGTCCACCGGCTATGCATGGTTACACAAGAAGTCCCACCTTGGAAGGGGTTGGGAGGCCCACTCTACAATTACAGTCACAAAGGACACTGGTCAGGGACTGCTTTGGAGGCAGGTGGTCCCAAAGCCGTTTTAAGTCAGCCCCGCTGTCACAGACCAGTGGTGCCTGGTAGGGAAAGCCAGCTGCTCTCTGATGCACCTCCTTTTCCAAATACGCCGACCACGGAACCCATTTCCAGTCTCTATTCGATGAATGAAACCCAAGTTCCCCAGGCACAGTCTGGAGGACGCCAGGATTTCCACCCCGGAGTGCTGGCCTTAGCAACACACAAATACAGGTGTTTGACAGGGAGAGAAGACATCAGGGCAGCTAAGAGGGAAATGGGACAGAGCGGAGGGGGCAGAGTGGGTGCAAGATAAAAAGAGGTCCCCAGCTGCGGCAGGGATGAAGGCCAGGCTGCTGCAGAGGTGTGTTCCTAAGGCAGGGTGGGCAGCTCCAAGGGGTGGGGCTCTTGGGACCAGGTGTGATTGTCTCAGGCTCCAGAGACTGTGAAGGGGACGGCTCCCAGCAGGTTCAAGGGGGCTCCCAGGAGCCCTGGCCACAGAGTGACAGGGGCTGCTGGCAGTGTGGGTGGAGCCAGGTCAGAGGGCAGGCAGGCAGGGCACTGGCTGTCTGCTGCAGGTCAGAGAGCACTGGGCAGGGTACCAGGGCACAGGTCCCAGCCTGGCTGGAACACTGAGTGCCATGGGCCACTGGAGTGATGTGGACAGGCCAGTTAATGCAGCGGGGTTGGAACTGGTTTTTCACACTGTGAGTGTGACTTACACATGGATTGTGAAATCAACTCAGGGGTCTTGATCAAAAGTGCTTTGTAAGGAAAGATGACAGAATAGAATGAAAAATATCACAGTGCCTCTCAGGGACGAAGGATAAATACTGTTTTGTGAGACTTTTGCTTGTTGGATGGATGCATTGCATATGTATAAATGTAGAATATATTTCACTGAGAGTTGTGATTTAAACAAAACCAAAATCCTTGGAGGAACGGTGGATTCGCTCAGTGATTCTCACACTGGTGCCTCCCTCAGAGACACCTGGGGGGCTTGTTAAACCAGATGGCTGGACCCCACCCCCAATGTATAAAAGTGGGGGCTAAGAATTTGCATTTCTAATGAGTATTTAGGTAACGCTGACACTGCTGCTCCAGGACCTCACTTTGAGAACCGTGGGCTTGGAGGACGTCTCAGGCTCTGGTAGACGAAAACAGATGATTCTAACCGTGGGCGTGTGTATTTGGCAAATTCATCCACATGGTGTGGGGGGCAGTTGGGGCTGGGTGCTATTAGGTTTGAGTCCATGTGGGCCAAGACTAGAAATCAGAAAGCAATACAAGTGCAAAGAACCCCTGCCCTTCTTGCGTCAGCTGCATCAGTCACTTCTGTTTCTGAAGAGCAGAGCAGGCTTCCTCCTCTCAGAGAAGGACGGAGTGAGTCGAGGCTGCTGGCTCCCTCCCCAAATTCCAATGGGCTTCACTTCACACAGCTTCCCTGGAGCCACCTTAATCAATAGACCTGAGGCATTCACTTGAGGGTGAAAACGCACACATTCCTCAGATGCCCTGAAGGTAAACTGAGGGAGTTGGCTGTTCCCCGACCAAGGACAGGACTCCCTAAACTACAGGTGCCAGGAGCTCTGCAACCCCACCTTCCGATGGCCACCCCTGCCCCAGAGCCCCTAGACCTCCCAGCAAAGCTGAAATGCTCAGCGATTTTTTCCCTCTGCCCTCGCCAGGCTGTCTCCTCTCCCTCTCCCCTTACACCACTCCCTCTAGGATACCCAGCATCCCCACAGGCTCAGCTCAGATGGCTCCTCTTCCAGGAAGCCTTCCCTGAATGGCTGACCCAGCCATGGCCACTCCTATGCAGATGTCAATCTCAGCCTGGATCCCACTGGACTATAAATATCTGTCCCCTCATCTCTCCTGCTCCCCACTTCACCTCCCCCATTGAGCTCAGCGCCTGCTCTGAGTCAATATGAATGAATGCAACTTCTCCCACCTCAACCCTGAGGACCAGCAGAGTCTGATTTGGGACAAGGGTCAGGGGAGGGACAGAGGTGCAGACAGCAGCCTGCACTCAAGAGGTCCACTGCACCCCCACCACCCCTTATCAGCTCCATCCGCACCATGTCAGGCAGAAGGGAGAAGGGCTGTGCCCTCTGGAAGCCCTGGGAAAGCAGCCCTTCCCCGACCGCACACCTTGCAGCAGAAACACACTCCCCAGTGCCCATAGATGAAATCCCCAGGACCCTGGCCCCAGAGGACAGCTCCCATATGCTCTGGGGCCAGGCTAATCCCAGGTACTGAGCCAGGCCCCAGGTCCCCATCACCCTCAAGAAGATCTGGCCCAGTGAGGCAGAACCAGCCAGGATGTCTGACCCCTGGTCCCTGCACCTGCCTGTACCTTTCCCAGTGACCCACCCAGCACCCCTGACAGCATGGCACTGACGCCTGTCCCCCAGGCCATCCCCCACCCCTCTCCCAATGTCTTCTTGGCCCTGGGAGTCAGAGGTGCCAGGCCTCACCCTCCCCACCAGCGCCTCATGCCTTCTCAGACAGGAGTCTTCCCCACAGAGGGACCCTCCGTGAACCCCCCAGACCTGCCTGGCCGGCTGGCCCTGCCTTCCCAGACATCTCCCTCTTCCTGGGCCATCTGAACTGCAGCCCAAAGAAGCGGGAATGGCACAAAGACCACACACACCTCACCACAGTCCTCCTCGACCCTAAACCCCAGCAGCCAGTGGACAGACCCTTTTAAAGCAAAATTACGGCTGCACAAGAACACATCCTCAGACTGTACTCTTATCAACACAGACTTGAGAAATGACAGCCTTCTACTGGATGAAAATGTCTTTCCATTGAAAAGGACTGTGCCAAAATATAGGGTTTAAACGTTTTTGTTTTTATTACACACAAATTTTTAAACTTCACATAAAACTCATGGTCTCCAGAGAAATCCTCCTGACACCCCAAGGTGAGGGACCCCAGCCTGAAGGATAAAGTCAGTGTTCCTTGGACCCTCAAGGACAGTGCCTCCTGCCAGCCCTACAGTCCTAACTAGCCAGGGTGCTCTCTGCGCTGCACGCCGGCTGTACCCCACTGCCTGCATTTCTAGAATATCAGAGTCCGGGTGCCACAGCTCCAGTTAATTCTGCCTGGAGAGTCCTTCCCCTACTCCGCCCCACCCGCCCCTCTGCACCTGCCTCTAGCTGACTCTTCCCTTCTCTTTCAGCTCACAGTCACTGCAGGTGCAGGGGAGAAATCTTTTCAGCCTCTGCTTACCCTGGTAGAAGCGACTCCTCCTTTCTTTGGGTCCCCACGGGGCCCTGTGACTGTTGCCATTTATGACACGTTTACTAAGCATTTGACATGATTTTCTCATATTCTCTTATATTCTTTCTTATATTTCTTACACCTTGGAGGTAGGTCCTATTATTGTTCCCATTTCTTAATGAGAAGACCAAGGCTTGGGGAGGCCTGGCAAGGTGAGGGATAGAGTGAGACCCGGAGCCGGCACTTCCACCACGATGCCGTGTTTCACTGTCCATGTTGCTGGCACGAACCACAGGAGCTCCCTGAAGGGGGGTGTGGCAGGTTCACCTTCCTGACTGATTGGCTGGAGATTGGAGCTGCCATTATTTTAAACCACCTTGTTGGGGGTATAATTGGTAAACAAGATACTCCATATATTTCAACTGCACAATTGAATAAGTTTTAGCATATACACCTATAAAGCCAACACCCATCTATAAAATGAACATATCCACCTCCCCTGAGAGCTCCACCTCCCACCCACACCCTGTCCCAGTCACCACTGATCTGCTGACTGTCATTGTAGATTTGTTTGCATTTCCTAGAGTTGTGTACATAAATGGAATGGGATGACACAGAAAATACAGGCGACCCTTGAACAACACAGATTTGAACTGTGTGGGTCCCCTCATACGCAGACAGCTTCCGCCCCTGACACACTCAAGACAGCAAAACCAACCCCTCCTCTTCCTCCTCCTCAACCTACTCAACATCAGGATGATAAGGATGAAGAACTTTATGATGACCCACTTCCACTTCATAAACAGTAAATATATTCTCTCTTTCTTATGATTTTCTTAATAACATTTTCTTAACTCTAGCTTACTTTATTATTATTACTAAATGATATTACTATATTATTTAGTATATATTATATTATATTATTTATAGCTATATAATTATAATATATTACTATATTATATTATTTATAGCAGTTAAGTTTCCGGGGATTCAAACGTTAGACTTAAATTTTCAACTGTTGAAGGGGCTAGCCCCTGCATTGTGCAAGGGTCAACTGTACTGTTTTTAGAGAGAGGGGTCTGATTTTCTCACTCAAGATGGCTACTTTGAGAGTCATCCGTGTCGTTGCCTGTATCAGTGGTTCGTTCTTTTTTGTTGCTGAGTACTATTCCATAGCATTCCTGTGCCACCGATTGTGGATTCATTCACCCACTGATGGACAGTCTCCAACAAAGCTGTGATGAATACCTGTGTGTGAACATATGCTATCATTTCTCTTGTGTAAATACCTAGGAGTGGAATGACTAGATTGCATGCTAGGTGTATGTTTACACTTTTAAGAAACTGCCAAAGGCCAGGTGTGGTGGCTCACACCTGTGATCCCAGCACTCTGGGAGGCCAAGGTGAGAGGATCACTTGAGCCCAGGAGTTTGAGATGAGCCTGGGCAACATATGGAGATCCTGTTTCATAAAAGAGGAGAGGAGAGGAGAGGAGAGGAGAGGAGAGGAGAGGAGAGGAGAGGAGAGGAGAGACTGTAGAACTGTTTTCCAAAGTGGCTGCACCTCTTTACATACCCAGCAGCCATGTGTGAGCTCCAGTTCCTACACAGCCTTGCCAACACTGTAAGGTCAGTCTTTTCATCTTAGCCCTTCTGGTAGGTATGCCATGCTGGCTCACTGTGGCTTGCATTTCTCCCGGGTTTTGGCATTTGTGGTGTAGGACGGCCTAGCTGAACTCCCAGACTCTGTGCTGAGCGCTTCCCAGGGATCTCCTCCTTGAAAGCTCCTTGCTGTGCTCAGCACCAGGCCTGCTGGCTGAAGGCTAAGGGGGTGAGCAGCTGAGTGACTGAGTGACAAAGACACATGGCCAACAGGGACCTGCTCCAATTCTCAGGGTGCTACCAGCCAATTTCCTGAATGCAGGCAACTCTCTGAGGACAGAACCAAGCACCATGAACCAATAGCCAAAGCCAGTAAAAGCAGAAGACAAATGGAGTCACCCACAGGTGATGGGGCTCTCTGAGCTCCCCAGCAGCACATCCACAGGGCCTCTCTCCCATCTCCTGCAGGTCCCAGACAGATTCCTGTGTAGGGCCTGGAATTTCTGAACAACTCGTGAAGCTGCCAGGGGGTCTCCTAGAATAAGGATTGGAAATCAACAACTTTTGAGTTCAGGGACCTGATTCCAGTCCAATTCCTCTGAACTCTGAGCCTGTTGTTCTCATTTGAACATAAACTGCCTCTGGGCACAGCCCTTGCCTACTTTAACCACAACACGTGGCATGAAACAGCTACTGACACACAGTAAGTGCTCATACACATTTGTGAATGGAAAGATACATCTGGAAAATATAAACTACAATACCTACCTCGGTTGGTGCTTAGTAGGTACTCAGAAAGCATTCTTTTATTTGACTGTTTCTAGAGACAGGTTCTTGCTATGTTGCCCAGGCTGGTTTCAAACTTCCTGGGCCCAAGATTTCCGCCTCAGCCTCCCAAGTAGCCGGGAGTACAGTTATGAGCCACCAGGCCTGGCTTATTTTTTTATGAAAAGAAAGAAGTGTGGAGCCAGAAGGGACATCTCTGTGCCCTCATTAGTCCTTGATTTCACGTGCTGCTGGCTCAGGGGAACTGAGAAAGGCAGAAATCAGAGGCAAGAGTGGGCCTCAGCACAGACTCTGTAACCCCAAAATAAGAGGCTTCCTTCAGGTCACGAGTGGGGGCAGAACAGGCTCTGGAATGGGGTTAGGGGTCATGGTTCCAGTGTGGGCTCCACCACCAACTTGCACCCAAGCCCCAGTCTCCTCAATGGTCAGAGGGGAGCAGTAGTGCACACCTGACTTCCACCCGCTCTGAGACGAGTGAGCTTTCAGTTGGAAGGCTGTTGTGAAAGAGAGGGGCACGTCTGATTCACCTTGGGGCTTTTTCTAACAGAATCAGTTAGTAAGGGAAATACATGCTGCTGAGAGGCCCTGCCCTATCCCAGTGTAAAGGACTAGCACCGTCATCTCTTGTTCTGGCAACCTAAAGGCTAATTATATCATATTTCCATGTTATAATGCGTAATAGCCATGGGCTATAACCAATTATGGTATGCACAGCAGGCTGGAGTAAATGTTATATTGTTCCAAGCTCTAATTCCAACCTGCAACAGCTGGAGACCTTGGCAGGAGCTAGCTCTGTGCCCAGCTATTTTCTACAGTACTATACAGGGCTTCAGAAGCAAACATCCTATCAGGTAGATGCCATGAGCAGCCCTTTATTACAGATAGGAAATAAGGCACAGAGCTGTTAAATAACTTTCCCAAAAGCATGCAGAGCCAAGATTGAACTTCAGGCAGGCCAGCTGCAGAGGCTTCCTGTTACCCTGAACTATACTGAGCTTATAGACAAGTGTCTAGCAAGCCCCGGGTCAGCATGCTGAGGCTGGCTGCAGAGCCAAAGGCGTAAGTCAAGCAAGAGCTGCTGCTGGATGGCGGGTGAAAGAGCTATAAAGAGTTCCCCATGGTGGCCTGACTCCATAGCTCAACCTGACACTCTTCAGATATGGGCCAGAGGAAGTGTTCACCACGGTGGCCAGGTCTGCGGCCCTATCAGCAAGGCCGTGCATTGCCATCCACCTTCTCGCATCTGCAGCTTGTGGCATGCAGTACCAGCCAGCATGCCCTACTCAGCTCTGCATCATCTGTTGATGTGTCTGTCTTCCCATTAGAATGTCCCCCTCAAGGGCAGAGGCTACGTCTCATCCCCTCAGTATCCTCAGGCCTGGGACACAGCTGGCACAGAGGAGGAGGGCAGTGCTGCTTATTCAATAAATACACACAACATCAACATTCTTGGAAAGGCAGGGCTGGCTTTTCTGGGGCCAGGTCAGGGTAGGGAGTTGCTGGAACTGCCCCCAGATTTGAGGCTGGCTGTAGATCTCAGGTGGTGGGGTAGGCCTCACGGGATGACAGGACATTCCAGTGAGCCAATGAACAAGGAAAGGTTCTGTGGAAATCTCCCAGCTAACATGTCACAGTTGGACCTGTTCTTAGGAATCCTCTTATCTAGCTGTGCCATTTTATAGATGGGGCGACTTAATGAGGGAAATAGACCCGCCCAAGATCTGGCAGCAGCTCAGTGTAGAGTGATGGCCAAGATCTATCTTGTACCTCTGAGAAGGATCCTTCCATTTCTTCAAAATGACTCACAGAGAAAGCAACAATCAACCCTCCTATTTACAGACAGTTAATTTTCAACAAGGGTGCCAAGACAATTCAATGGAAAAGGATAATCTTTCCAACAGTGGTGATGGGGCAACTGGACATCCACATGAAAAAGAATGAGATTAGACTCTTACATCACACTGTATACTAAAATTAACTCCAAATAGATCAAAGACCTACACATAAGAGCCAAACCTATAAAACTCTTAAGAAGAAAACATAGGCATCCATCTTCCTGACCTTGGAATAGGCAATGGTTGCTTAGATGTGATAGCAAAGGCACAATAACAAAATTAAAAAATAGATAAATTAGACATCATCAAAATGAAAACTTTTGTACTTCAAAGGCAAAAAAGGTTAAAAAAAAAAAAAGTGACACCATCAAGAAGGTGAAAAGATGTCCCACAGAATGGAACAAAATTTTTGCAAATCACATATCTGATAAGGGACTTACATCTAGAATGTCCAAAGAACTCTTAAACTCAATAATAAACAGAGAACCCAATCATAAAATGGGCAAACGATCTGAATAGACATTTCTTTAAATCATACCTACCTCTAAGAAGGCCAATAAGCACACTGAAAAGCCCAGAAAGCACAGAAAAGATTCTCAACATCACTAGCCATCAGGGAAATGCAAATTAAAACCAAAATGAGATACTAATTCCCGCCCATTAGAATGGCTATAATCAAAAGAAGATAATAACCAGTGTTGATGAAGATGTAGGGAAGTTGGAACTCTTATATGATACTGGCAGAAACAGAAAATGGTGCAGCCACTTTGGAAAATAGCCTGGCAGTTCTTCAAATATAAAACATAGAGCTACCACCGGATCCAGCAATTCTACTCTTACATATAGAGAAATGAAAACATATGTCTACAGAAAACTTGTGCACAAATGTTCATGATAGCCAAAAAAAAGTGGGAGCAACCCAAATGTCCATCAACTAACAAATGGGTAAGTAAAATGTGGTCTATCCATACAATGGAATATTATTCACCTATGAAAAAGAATGAAGTGCTGACATATGCCACAATGTAGAGAAACCTTGGAAACACTGTGCTAAATGAAAGAAGCCAGTCACAAAGGACCATGTACTGTATGATTTCATTGATGTGAAATGTGTAGAATAGGCAAATTTACAGAGGCAGAAATTAGGTTAGTGGTTGCCTAGGGCTAGGGAAGTGGGAGGATTGGGAGTTGACGGCTAAGGAGTGCAGGGGTTCTTTTGGAGGTAGTAAAAATATTCTAAAAATGATTGTGGTGATGGCTGTACAGCTCTGTGAATATACTAAAAGGCAGTGAGGGTAGGTCACGTGGCTCATGCCTGTAATCCCTACACTTTTGGAGGCTGAGGTGGAAGGACTGCTTGAGGCCAGGAGTTTGAGACCACCCTGGCAAGACTCTGTCTCTATTTTTTTTTTAAAAAATAGAGCAGCAAGACCCTGTCTCTATTTAAAAAAAAAAAAAAAAAAAAAAAAAAAAAACACTGAATTGTACACTTTAAAAGGGTGAATTGTATATTATATGAATTATATCTCAACAAAACTTTTTTAAAAACATCAGAATCCCAAAACTAGGAGGACCATTAAAACTGACCTAATCTAACCAACCACCTCTGCTTGAATTTCCTTAAAAATATACCCACCAAAGGCTCCCAGGACTCTTGAATACCTTCAGTGACGGGTGGCTCACTACCTCCTTCAGGCAGCCTATTCTGTTGTTACATAGCTCAGGCTCAAAGGAAGTTTTTCCTTCCAGGAAGCTAAAACCTGCACCTTATCAATGGGGTGCCAATGTAAAGGAAGCCAAGAAACTGCTTGAGATCTTTTTTTCAAAATGGAGAATAGTACGTTCCATTTACTGAGCAGGTATCAGGTGCTACTTAATATTCCTCTCCCCCTCCAAGCATTTATTAATGCACTTGCTCTTTAAGACAACTTTAATGATTGGTATCATCATGCCCATTTCAGAGATAAGGAAACTGAGGCTCAGAGAGGTGAGATAACTGGAGTATAAAATCTCCAAACTGGTTTTGCCCAGGAGGCAGAGCTGGGATTCGAACCTAAGTGTTTGAACTCCGGAGCTGCAGCTGTCCCAGCTGCTGAGTCAGACTGCTTCTGAGAGCCTGACACCATTTCAGCATCCAAACTGGTCTTATAGGCCTTATATAAATGGCACGAAATTTTTGAATCAAACAACAAAACAAACAGAAGCAAACTCTGCCTCCCAATAGAGGTGCTGAGTGCAGCCTCATGGGATGGGCAAAGTGCCGGCTTGGGAGAAGAGGGGTGGCCACCAGTGGCTGCATCGCTGTGGGAAGCCAGCCGCCATGGACAGCCTTAGAGAAAATAAAGCTAAGTGATGCGCTCAGTGGCATACAAATAGCCTTGAGTGCCACGGTTCTCAACCCAACAGCCCATCATTTGGTGTTTGGAATTCCGGTGCGGAACAAACTCCTCCCCTGTGGAAGCTACTCAATTCAATTCGATAGCATTTGTTGAGATAATTTTTTTTAAAAAATTTATACTTGAAAGGTAGGTCTTAATATTCATTCCCATTTTATAGATGAGAACACTGAAGCTGAACAGTTTCATGGCCTGCCCAAGATTCAAGAGATAGTAGTTGGGAGGCAAGAATTCAAATCTAAGACCATTTAGCCAGGTGTGGTGGTGCCTGCCTGCAATCTCAGCTACTCAGGAGGCTGAGGTGGAAGGAGTCTGAAGTCAGCCTGGGCAACACAGTGAGACCCCTGACTCTAAAACAACAAAAAAAAGACTGTTTGACTTCCACATCCAGATGTGCCTGGCCCTTGGCGCTGTGCCACTAGGGCCTATAGGTTTCAAGCTCAGGTTCTCCAGATCATAAGCTCTAAATGAGAGTGCTATGGGTGTTAAATGCAGAGGCACAGATTCTAGAGAAAGGAGCAATGATTCTGATGAAGATTCCAGGAGAGGCTCATGGAGGAAGGGACACCTTGGCTGGGACGTGAAGGATGAGAAGGGTCTGAGTAAGATGAGAAGTAGGAAAGGGCATAACCAGTGGATGGACTGGTGAGACCAAAAGCTGGGAGGTGGGGAAGTGCAAGGCCAAGTTCAGGCTGCAGGACGGGCTTGGCAATTATTAACAAAGAGAGACGGCAGGAAGCCATACTGGAGAGCAGGTTGAGGGTATTGAACAGCACAGGATTCCAAAGGGTTGTGTGGGTTTTACTCTGTGGGCAATAGGGAGCCAGTGAGGGTTTGTGAGCAAGAGAGTAGCACGGCCTACTCAGTGACAGGACCCACATGCAGTCAGGGCAGCATCTGCTCAATGGTGTGAAAACCACATTGGACCAAGCAGGGCCCTTGCAACAGGGCACCTTAAGTCACATGCTAGGAGATGCCTTGCAAGGCGCCGTTTAACCCTAAGGCATCCTATTTGTTGTAAACCTGCTCTTCAAAACAAAGGCCATGGGGGCCAGGTGCAGTGGCTCATGCCTGTAATCCCAGCACTCTGGGAGGCAGAAGTGTGTGGATCGCCTAAGGTCCGGTGTTTGAGCCAGGCTGGCCAGCATGGTGAAACCCCATCTCTACTAAAACTACAAAAATTAGTCGGGTGTGGTGGCAGGCGCCTGTAATCCCAGCTACTCAGGAGGCTGAGGCAGGAGAATAGCTTGAACCCGGGAGGCGAAGGTTGCAGTGAGCCGAGATCGTGCCATTGCACTCCAGCCTGGGCAACAGAGCAAGACTCAATGGAAAGAAAGAGAGAGAGAGGGAGAGAGAGAGACAGAGAGAGAGAGAGAGAGAGAAGCAAGCCATGGGTTCAGATAGAAGGGTCTTTTTTTAAGAATTGATTAAGCTTGCCAATATCTAATGAACTGTGAGAGCAGCCTCCATTCTTTCCAAGAGTGTCTGTGCCCAGTCTGTCCTTACAGTCCCTTTCCCAGCAAAATGCCCAGCCGGGCCCACCTTGGACAATGCTGTTTGACAGTTAAGGAGTCCCCTGCCTACTGCTACCCTATCTCCTGCTCTGGGCTCATCTGCGACCCTATGATTGTCCTGGTAGGTGTCAAGGTTATCATTGGGTCTTGAGCTTAGGATGCCAAAGGAGACTCCTGTTGGTTGGGTAAAACGTTACCAAATGCTACTCACAACGGCAAGAGTTCCCACGTGTGAGGCCTGTTGCATGCCAGGCACTGGGCAGACAGCATGAAGGCCCCCATCAACCTTCAAAGCAGGGGTCATCATGCTGCCTGACAGATGGGGAAACTGAGGCTGGCTCTACCACCCAGGTCAGACAGTGACTGAGGCACCAAGTCAGAAGCAAGCCCAGGTCTGCGTGGCTCCCGTGCCTGTGCCAGGCTGTAAAATGTCGGCAGAAAGAGGAAGTGAATCAGGAAGGCAAGGGAGGAGGGTTCCTTTTCGACTCAGAACAGGATTTCCCATCTCCCTCCCAACTGACTGAGAGACAGACAGGGTGGAGGGTGAGCCCCAGCGGCTCAGGCCGGACCATCCCCTGTGAGCATTCCTGAGCCTGAGACAAGCCCGAGGAGCCAGCCAGGCTTAGGGTTGTGGCAGCCGGACCTGCGAAGGCTTCCTCAGTGGGTCTCTCAAGAGTATGGCTTGAAATGAATCAGGCAGAGCAGCTCAACAGGGCAGCGGCCCCAAAACCCAGGGCTGTCCCAGCTCTCATTCCACTCAGAGGGGCTGGGAGAAGAAGAAGGCCATGCCCTTAAAGGACCCTAAGTGGATGGGCAGAGAGTTGGGTTGTGGTCATCTTGTCTTCTGACCAAGAACCATGCCAGACCCAATTTGTCTCCTTTCCAAAGCTTGGGAGATGCTTAATTCATTTAATAACAATTACTTCAAAGCCTATGCCAGACACTGTGGTCAGTGTTGAAGATCACAGAGACGAACCAAACAGATTAGCGCATCCTGCCCTGACACAGCTCAGTGTGTCTTTCCTCTTCTGGAAAGTGAGTGTTGCATTTGGAGGATTCTCAACACTGTAGACTCCCTCCCCTGCCCGCCTCCACTCCAGTCTCTATAACATGGCATTTCCTAACACGGGATCTTCTGGAATCCACCCATTCATGAATGTCCTGCGGGAAGCCCTGGCTAAATTCACATTCTAAAATGTCTCCGTGAGCAGGGGATTTTAACCAGCCTCCTCTGACATCATTGGAGTGGGGGTGCCTGGATGGGCCATGAGGGCTCCATGAAATCTTAGGAAGCTTATTCTCCTGGTGAGAACGTCTGGGATTCCCTCCTGCTCCCCTAAGGCCCCCTATCTCACAGAGGACTGAGAACATGCTTGCCACAAGCAATCCACGGTGTCCATCATTACATTCTCATTGGAAATGGCTCAGAATATTCTATGGAGTAAAGAGCACAAACTTTCTTGAACCACCTCCTTTTTCTTGGATAGTTACATTACATTTTTGTTTTCTCCAGGCAACTCAAATATTTGCAGAGTTACCATTTATCTAACAAGTGAGCAAGCTGTGGACTCTTCCGGCCACAAAGCAGAGCTCCTGCCAGGCTCAACCATCCACTCTTGTACTCTTACACCCAAATGGTATTTTTCTGATCTGGAGTCATTATTTTCTTAGGCCTCTGCACTTCCTCTTCAGCATCAGCTGCTGGCCGTCTTTTCGGGGCCATTTTAAACAAAGAAATAAAATTTGTGGTCACTTGGCCCAAGCTGGAAGATCAGGGCCAAGTCAAATCTGGATGGTGTGAGGCTCCAGGGCTGGGCCGAGGTAGGGTCCGGCAGGGCTCACTCCTGGTGAGTCACTGCCCCAGCCCCTGTCCCCCACACAGGGATTCACAAAGGCTTGCTTTTCCTGGGACACTTCCTAACAGCTGCTAAGGATTCAAACCTGACTTTGCTGCCAAATAAACTATGCAGTCTTAGCCCAGTATATTTAACTCCTCTGACTTTGCCTTCTCATCTATAATATGGGGATGGTATTAGCATAAACTTCTCACTGCAGGTCTGAAGACTAAGTGAGTTAATATTGGTAAAGTGCTTAGAAAAATGCTGGCACACAGTAGGTGCTATAGAAGTGCCTGCTAAATAAATAATAAATGTGCAAATGTGACAGTTCTCCTGAGGGGAGAAAAAGAAGATGCAATATAACAGTCCAGCAAGGAAAGTTTGTGACATCCACCCACTCTATGGCATATTCTGGCCATTTATAATGAGAAATTAACGCCCTAGAATAATGTACGGTCTGCAGAGAAAAAGAGCAGACTGCAAAGCGCCGCACTCTAGGACAAGGGTTGGCAAACTTTCTAGACACAGTCAGAGAGCAAGGCTTTTAGGCTTTGCAAGCCATATGGTCTCTGTCACATCTCCTCAAATCTGTCATGGTAGCATGAAAATAGCCACAGATAGCACGTAAATAAATGAGCATGACTGCATTCCAACAAAACTTTATTTACAAAAACAGGTGGCATTTGACCAGCAGGCCACAGTTTGTCGACCCCTCCTGTGCAAATCATTCAAAAACTGTCAAAAAAAGATGAGGAATGAAGCCGGATGCAGTGCCACGTGCCTGTACTCCCAACAACTAGAGAGCCTTAGAAAGACCTCTTGAGCCCAGAATCCAAGGCTGCAGTGAGCTGTGACAGGAGCGCCACTGCACTCCCCTCCAGCCTGGGTGACAGGACAAGATCCTATCTCTTAAAAAAAAAAAAAAAAGGAAAAAAGTAACATCACAGAGCAGTGAAATCATGGGTATGTTTCTAAGATTTCAATTTCCTTAAAGTGGTATTAACAGTTAAAAAAAAATAGAGGCTTTTAAAGTTACATTTTAATCACAATTAAAAGATTTTTTTTTTCTTTTTTTTTTCTTTGAGATGGAGTCTTGTTCTGTCACCCAGGCTGGAGCGTAGTGGCATAATCTTGGCTTACTACAACCTCCACCTACCGGGTTCAAGCCATTCTCCTGCCTTAGCCTCCCAAGTAGCTGGGATTCCATTCATTTCACCAGAAATCTGGGATTACAGGCATGCACCACCATAGCCAGCTAATGTTTATATTTTTAATAAAGACAGGGTTTCGCCATGTTGGCCAGGCTAGTCTTGAACTCTTGACCTCAGGTGATCTGCCTGCCTCAGCCTCCCAAAGTGATGGGATTACAGGTGTGAGCCACTACTCCCGGCCTAGAAATTAAAAGATTTCATTGTTCCACTAGACTTTCAGAAAAAGTTAAGAGTATTAAGTCCAGCATTCACATTACATGAGACAGAAAAGGCACAGACTTTGAAGTATGTATAGAATAGGACTGCATCTGGCTTCTCCATCTACTAGCTGTGTGACTCAGGCAAGTGTATTCACCTCTCTGTTCCTCAGTTTCCTCATTTGTAAAATGAGGATGACAATGGCACCCACAAGCATGCAAAGAGCCTGGCATTGAGTGAGCCTGGCACACCGTAGGCCCTCAACACAAAGAAGCCACCTCTCAGTGTCCCCCAGGCTGGATCCGGCTGGCCCTGGGTCTATGGCAGCAGGACAAGGCGGACTACAAAGCCTGGCATGCTTTACCTTCCAGCTAAAAACAATACTCTCCACAGTTTTCAGCTTTGGTTTACAAAAACAACACAGAACCATTCGAATCTCACTTTTAATTTAATAACTGGCACCCCAGCCTGAGAAACAGTAGGGTTCGTTTCAAATGGGAGTTCTTGGCGGGAGTGAATCTCAGAGCTCACTGAACCCTTAGGGAGATCCATGGCCCTGCAGTGCCTGGGCCCTTGACTGGCAGAGCCAAATCCATGCCTGGATCTAGAGGCTCAGGCACGAGGATGCTTCCATTCATTTCCCAGGAAACCTGCCAGTTTTGCAGGAGGCAGTGGGACCAGAGTCCTCTCTTGGCAGAAAGGAGCATCTAAAGACTCAGGGTCAAAGGCTTTTCTGAATGAACGCTTCCTGTGCCTGACAGCCTCCACCCAAAAAAGTCCAAGGTGTTTAACAGGACATTCAAAGTCCTTCTCCATCCATCTCTGCAGCCTCAGCCTCCCCTACTTTCCATCTCCTCTGCTTGTAGCAGGAGCCACCTGTGGCTCCTGTATGCATCATTTCTCCCCTTGATCTTTGCTCCTGCTGGTCCCTCCGCCCTTCTCTGCCTGGCTACATTCACCCATTGGCTTTGGCATCACCACCTCCAGAAAGTCTTCCAGGATTTTTCATAGTGTAGAGGACTGGGAACTAGCACCTTACTAAGTACCCATGAGGTGTCTGTACACATCAGCTCATTGAGTCCTCCCACCCACCGTTAAACCAGAATGACTGGCTTCTTTTTGCAGATAAAGAAGTTGAGGTTAGATTCAAAGTGGCTAAGTAACCTGCCAAAGGTCACACAACAAGCAATACCGTAGCAGAGCCCGGGCGGTTTTAAATTGTCTTCATTCTGCTGGGGCTGCAGGATGATGTCCTCTGAGTTACCTAGAAGAGCCCCCTGTATCACTAACTCTTGTCTCTTTTTTTGAGACGGAGTTTCGCTCTTGTTGCCCAGGCTGAAGTTCAGTGGCGTGATCTCGGCTCACTGCAACCTCCGCCTCCCATGTTCAAGCAATTCTCCCACCTCAGTCTCCCGAATAGCTGGGACTACAGGCACCCGCCACGATGCCTGACTAATTCTTTTTATTTTTAGTAGAGACGGGGTTTCACCATGTTGGTCAGGCTGGTCTTGAACTCTTGACCTCAGGTGATCCACCCGTTTCGGCCTCCCAAAGTGCTGAGATTACAGACGTGAGCCACTGCGCCCAGCCTACCTCCTGAGATATTCAGAGAACCCTTGAGACCTTCTCCCCAGAACCTTCACCTCCTTGGAGTCCAAGGTCGATCATTAACAGGCTGTGCAGGTTATAATTAGTACCTGCTTGTTCCTGCCAGAACTTTGAGACGCCAGGTTTACGATGTGCCTGTGAGAAGCCAGGCACCCAGCCTAGGAACTGCCTTTTGTCCCACTGCTCTCTGCGGCTCCCAACCTGAAGGGGCTACCCACAGCAGTGAGTGACTACCTTGCAGACTCGTAGGTGTCCTCTTGAGTCCCCAGACCTCAGCACCAGTGGCCGCCCACAGCCAGGCAGCAGAGAGAAACCGCCCTCTGGGGCTCTGCTTTGGCCCAGCCGGACTCAGTGGGAGGAGGCTGCCTTCCTCCTGGAGCTGGCCTGTGTCCGGGGCTGAGCTCCCCATCAGACCCAGAGAACAATGCCCCACTGTTGTGTGCAGCGCTTGGAAGCTGAGCAACCAACTTCATGATCCCTGTTGATCCCCTCCCTGACAGCCCGAGGGACAGTGGCTGGCCGTTTTAACACCTTTTCCCTTGCAGGACCCTGGATTGTCCCCAGTAGCCCCATAGCAGAGTCACTGACCCTTCCTGCTGCAGCTACAGCTCCAAGGCCACCCACCCAACTGGAAGAGGCGGACGGTCAGCACACGAGCCCCATTCTTTGTACTCCCAGTGGGGGAGGGGGAGTGGTGAAGCGGGAAGGACACACGCTTGCTTCCCACACCAGGCACAAAACCCCGTCTGACTTTCTAAAATATTTTCTCTCTCCTCTCAGACAATACTGGCTTTAATGAATTTCTCTAAAGGGACTGACAGTCCACACACTTTGCATGAAAGGCAAAAGCCACTGTGCCCAAGTTGACTACGCCACGACCCAGGAGACAATGCATGCCTTCTGCCTTCATAGAATGGGCACATGTGCTGGGCCTCAGCAATGTCCGCTCCATGGAGCTGGTGACTCCATCCCAGCCTGCAAGCAGCTGGCAGGAGCTCAGGTGACTCATCTTCTCCTTTGTGTTTTCTTCGGAGCACACGCATCCGTCTCATATGTTCTCATTTATTTATTTGCTTGCTTGTTGACTCTAGATCCTTCTAGAATGTGAGTTCCAACAGCACAAAGGCTTTACCAATCTTGTCCATGTCTCCCACCCCACTGCCCAGGACTGTGCCTGTCATACAGGAGGCCTCGCAGAGGAGCTGGTGAGTGAGGAAATGAACGGATCTGTGCTCCGTGTGTTCAGCTCCATTCATTCTCTCAAGGCACCTCCATGGGGCATCCAGGCGCCACGTACAGCAGAGGAAACACTAAGCTGGACACCAGCCCTTGAGGAGCTCACAGCGCATGTGGGAGAAAGATGCATTCACAGACAGGCCCGATGAGGGAACTGAGTGAGGTTCGGTTCAGAGGGGACACAGCAGGGGCAGGAGAAATTCCACTCAGAGGGAGGGCTGGTCAGGAGTAGTCACAGAGAAGGAGACTCTTGAGCTGAAGGGACACTGGGGGAGGTGGCCGCAGGAGGGAAGGGCATGGGGGGAAGGAACAAGATGTGCAGAGCAGCAAAGCATGAATTAGCATCTGAGTACGTTGTCCTCAGCGGGGAAGAAATGAAGGTGGAGAGCCTCAAGCCTCATTCATTCATTCAACAGCATTTACAAAACACACTGGCCTAGAGCAGGCACGAGTTGGCCCCAAGCACAAGGGCGTTTTCTGCCTTTATAGACTCTTGGGGGAGCACGCAGACCCTTGAAGGATAGCACGGGGGCTCCGGGAACACTGCGAAGGGGCAATCTAGTCTGAGGATGCAACAAGGCTCAGGGGAGAGATGATCCCCCCTTTACTCCTTCTACCAATGACTCGACCGCCCAGTGCCACAGTCAGAATACCGTGACTTTAACCTAGGATGACCAATTTATCCTGAGTTGATGCACACCATCCAGGTTTTAACCTTGAAAGTCCCAAACCCCAGGAAACCTCTTAGTCTTGGGCAAACCAGGGACAGTTGGTCACACTTACTTTCACCTTCATATCCCCTTCCAAGATCCCCAGACTGTCCCCCACTCTACTGACACCCCACCCCCACCTTCCAGCCACTCACAGGGGCTGGGTTCCTGGAGCCTGTGTCCTCAGAACTAGCCAGGCTCACAAGCAGCCTTTCCTCCGGGGTGGAGAGGGAGACTTGCTCTGGGTTATGGACGGGACAGCCACCTACAGCCTGTGTGTCCTGCCTTTGAGGCCCCATCTTCCCTGGCTGGCTCCTAATCACAGCTGTCACAGGCTCTCAGATCCAGTCACTGTCTTCCTTATCTGAGCTTTATCTCCCGAGGCCTCCACAATCCAGGGACAGGCTTCCTCCCCGGCCTGTCTTTGTGCATTCAGAAGGAGACCCATTGTGGGTGCCCCGCAAGCAACCACGTGCCAAACTGAAGCAACAAGCAACTAATTACGACACCACCATCTCCATTTTGCAGAAGGAAAACCAGCATGGAAAACCGGTCAGGAACTCACCTCTGGGATTCATTTCACAAGGCCCCGAGGATTCCATTATTCAAAAGCAGCTACTCAACAATCTTGACTTCCAGGGCCCTTTCCACTAACCCTGCAGAGACTCAGAAACCACAGGACTCGGAAAAACTGAGTCTTCCGCAGATGCTTGTTTCTAGGTTTCTAAAGTAGAGCTCCATGTCAAGCAGCGAGTTTCCACCAAAGACATTCACAGAATACAGTCAGGCTGGTGCCACCCCAAGCTGCTGGAGGTCTGACTCCCAGCTTTGAGGCCGCCCAAACAATGCGGGTCTCCCCAAGAATCTGAGGCACGGGGATGAGGAGTTACAAGAGCTCTAGCTCTCATGGGAAAGGTGCTAATGATTAAATTAATACCATTAGCCAGCCTCCAGATAAAGTGGATTTAATCTACCCTCAAGTCCCCTGCAAGGGCGTCGCATGGAAAGGGCTGGGTCTTGTGGCTCACACTGTTTTCTAGTTCTACCATTTATTATTAGCTTGTGACCTTGGAAATGCCCCTTACCTTTTCTGGGCCTCCCCCACCATGCAGGGTAAGCATTGCCATCCACCTTTGTATACCAATCTCTAACTCTTTATAGACATGAGAGAGTAATAGTAAACCTTCACCAAGGGCATGCTATCTGCCAGACACTGGGCCAGTCTTACAAGGATCCTTTCACTGCTGCCGTAGGTCCTACTATTCCTGCCTATTTACAGATGAAAGAACTGAGGCTCAGAGAGGCTAAGCCACCTGCCCTAAGTCCCACAGCCTGTATATGACAAGTTTCCCCTGCTCTTAACCACTAGACCATTAATATTTGCTGAATGAGCAAACAAATTAACACTAGGTTCTATTTTAAACAGTAGACACAAGATTGAGACTTGTTTCAGAACTACTTTTTTTTTTTTTTTTTTGAGACAGGTCTCTCTTTGTCGCCCAAGCTGGAGCACAGTGGTGTGATCACAGTTCACTGCAGCCTTGACCTTCTGGGCTCCAGTGATCCTCCTGCCTCCACCTATCGAGTAGCTGAGACCACAGGCATGGGCCACCACGCTGAGCTAATTTTCTTATAATTTTTGTAGAGATGGGTCTCACCATGTTGCCCACGCTGGTCTCAAATTCCTAGGCTCAAGCAATCCTCCTGCCTCAGCCTCCCAAAGTGCTGGGCTTCCAGGTGTGAGCCACTGTGCCCAGCCAGAACTACGTTTTTAAGAACTGAAATTCTTAGAAGAGTGACTAGCTCAAACCTGCAAGACTCACCCTTCACTGCAGACGGGGCTTCTAAACAGGAGGCTGCCAACCATGGCCCACTGCCTGTTTCTGTACAGCTCTCAAGCTAAGTATGTTTTTGAACATTTTTAAGTGGTTGGAAAAAATCAAAAGAATAATAATGTTTCATGGCATATGAAAATTATGTGAAATTCAAATTTCAGTGTCCATAAAGTTTTATTGGAACACAACCAACACTCATTCATTTACATAGTGTCTGTGGCTGCTTTCTCGATATGATGGAGAGCCAAAATATATTTACATATTTCCTTTCTGGTCTTTTATCAAAAAAGTTTGTTCTAGAAGCTCCAGAGGCCAGTGCTATTTATCAGCCCAAGGGAATTACCTCACCCCACCCTCTGCCTATCAGCACGGCATTCCTGCAGGGCCATTATCCTAGAAAATTCTACACTAGTCCTTTCAGCAAACCGTGACACAATCCGGATAGCCAGCTTTGCTGATGGGCAAAGGTTTCCAAATGCTAAGAATCGTGTCTTCATCAGGGCTTTCCATCTGGCATTTATCTTACTTACAGTCATTTAGGGGGCCTTTGCCACTAAGCTGAGGTTCCCCCACGCCGTCATGGTTGTTCTGCTGAAAGCATCTCCCCACGTCCTCCAAGCACTATCTGAATCATTGCTAGACTGAGCCCCACCCTCCCAGGGGCCCACGGTGTGAACTACTACATCAGTTAAAAGACTACAGGAGGCCAGGCATGGTGGCTTATGGCTGTAATCCCAGCACTTTGGGAGGCCAAGGAGTGAGGATCACTTGAGCCCAGGAGTTCGAGATTAACCTGAACGACATAGCGAGACTCCACCTCTATTTAAAAAAAAAAAAAGAAAAGACAATAGGAGCCTCACGCAATCACTCACAAAAGAAAGGCTCACCGGCCAACTCTCCAGTGATAACAGGTAGGGGCCACCAGACACAGGCGGAAAAAGCTGGCCAGGGCCAGGCAGGGCCTGTTTATATCACATTCTGTTTCTGTTTCCCTTCTGGGGAGCTTAAGACCTGGGGGCAGGGGCCCTATTTGATATACAAAATCCAGGCCTGGGAAGCAGCAGTGCTGCTGGGTCCTACCTTGGGACTCTGGGCAACTCACTTCCCTCCATGGCTTGGTTCACCCAAGCACCAGTGAAGAAGCCGGGCTCCTGTGGGTGCTGGGGTCCTGTAATGTTGCAGTCAATGAGTTTACATGGCAGCATTGTCCCCAGGGAAATAGCCCTGATTGCTGGACAGGTTACTTCTCAGGCTGCCCCTATGGTCTGGGGAAGGTGGAGCAAGAAGGCAAATGCATTGAAACAGAGAGAATCTAGCTGCACTGTCCCTGGAGAGCTCTGAGTAAAGCCACACTGGGAAACCCCGCTATGCATACAACCACTCTCAAGCCTGCTTACCCCACTCTCTGCCAGTCCAGGTGGCTGGTGCCAATGGTCCTGGGTTAGTGATCTCATTGGGCAGCCCTCAGATCTGTCAGAATGTTGGGCCTCAGAGGTCATCTAGTTCCACGTCTTCACAGGGTGGCCATTTGTGCATTACAGTCATGATTTTGACTATATCTGCCATGCAGACACATCCACATTTTTTTCTAATTAATATTCTTCAATTTGACCCATTTAAACTTATTTTAAAAGAAGATTTTTTTCTTTTCACCTTTTTCTTTTTCTTATAGCTGGATTAAGAAATATATTTTTACCTTAAATAAAAAACAGGGTTGGGGTCAATTGGCATATGTCATAAAATAATGAACATAAACAGTGTTTAACTCTAGATAATGTTGCTAGTTTACACCTGGGGCCTGCTCATTGTTAGAGACAGAGGCAAGTGTTGGAGAGCTGTTAAAAACACATTAGCAACTCACTGAGATGTTCTCCTAGACAAAATCCAGAGGTTCGCAACCACCCCTGTGCATCAGGATCACCTGGGGAGTTTTCAAAAGCTACAGGTAAGCAGCCCCACATCCAGAGATCTCTCTAATTCCTTGGTCCAGGGTGGAGCCCAGGTGGTTATGAGAAGGTCATATAATGAGAAAGATTAAAAGAAAAAGTAAAAAAGAAAAAAAAAGATGGAGAGGAGATGAAGAGGGAGTGGCTGTCATTCAATGCCCTGGGCTTGTACCATGAAATTTATCCTGGCAATTACTAGTAGCCCCTAGTCCAAATTCACCAAGATCTGAGCTAGTCTAAGCCCATCCTGAGGCTCAGGTATTGAGGAGGACCCTGAGGCTCAGGGTTGGGAATGAGACAGCAGGACCTGCTGCGGTGATAATTGACTTTTTTCTCCATAGTTAATTCCATAAAAGAAAAAAGTCACATTGGCCAATTGCAGATGACTGGTGTCCTGGGCAGGCAATGAATGGTCAAGGTGTGTGGTCTGCACCCTGTATACCTCTAAAGGGGGACACTGTGCACATGGGCGCAGGCTTAGCTGGGTCGACTCTGGCCCATCATGCCTTCCTAGACCTGCCAGGGCACGGGCATCGGCCAGCAACACCTGAGCCAAGGGCTGACACACTAGCAGCTGTGCCCTGTTCAACTCACTGCACGTGCTGGGGGCAGAGGCAGGCAGAAGTGCTGCGCTCTCTTCCAAGTGACCTGCATAATGGCAAAGTCACCTCCCCAGCTAATGAGCACCCAAAGAAAAGAGGGAGCACTTGGAGAGGCTGGGAGGAGAATCCATGGGAATGGGTGTGACCCAGCACTTTCTGTTTGCTGGGAATCTCGGCATCTGTTATCTCATCTGAGCCTCACAATGACTCTGCAGGGAAGGTGTGGCCAGCCCCATCTTACAGGTGTGATAGCCGGGCCTATGGAGGTTATGTGACTTGCCACAGGTGACAAAATCAGGGTTCCAGCTCAGATCTGCAGGATTCCACCTGAGGCCCTGGAACAGAGAGAAACTCCACCAAAGTCGAAAGTCGAACTTCCTTTGCACAGATGGCACCAGTGACGCCTTGCTCTGCTGGCTAAACTAACAATAGTGATGACCCCTTACCTCCATGGGGTGGTCTGCAGTTCACAACACAGCCAGCAAGGCAAGGAGTGTGGCATCTGCACCCCCACTTTACAGAGAAGAGAGTTGAGGCCCAGAAAGACTGTACCTCTGGGCAAATTAAAGGGTCCTTCCTGGTGCCCCTCCCAACCCCCTGAGTTTCCCTCTCACAGAGTCACTGTCTCTTAGGATGGGACTGTTTAAAGCACACACCTCACCCACTGGACTCCTCCCACAGGGCAGGGCCATGTCTCTGGCGTCTTCCTAGTTCCTGTCCTCCTCAGCCAGTGTCAGTACGTTGAAGAAACGCCATTGCCCAAGGCACTGGTTACAAAGCGGAAGAGCCCAGATCCCAGCCACAAACACGTGCTTCTTTGGCTCCCAAACCAAAGCTGGCTCCAGCTAAGCGCTGCATGACTAACCCTGCAGCTTCCTGCAGGAGACCCAGACAGGAACTTACCGGGGCTACCCTCTCCCCCCCTCAAAGCAGCACATTAGCAAGTGAAGACTGCGACCAGAAGAGCTTGGCCTGGATCCCCCTCCCTGGGCATTCGGGTGGTTTCACCCAGAGGGAAGTGAGACAAGAGATGCCACAAGATGAAATTTTTAAAAAAATCAATTTTCTAAAATTATGCCTGAGCAAACTTGAGTTTGAAAAAGGCAAACAGATAAACAGGCAAATCACGGAAGCCAGGCCTGCTCACTGCCTGGTGCTGGATAAATGACAGAGATTAACCTGGCAACCCCAACCGGCTCACACCCCACCCCACAGCCACTGGCTTGTGGTCACCAAGTTCTCAACAGCTAGTGAACAAGTGGCAGAGGGGGTTCCCTAGGAGAAAAGGATGTGGTCAGAGAAGACAGGCTCCGGGGTGGGCCCTGGCTCTGGAAAACCTTTGGTGTTCCTAGCCCATGTGACAGTGGTCCCACAGAAAGGACTTCCTTTGAGGAATGGCCTGGCAGTGTGAGAGCCACTGGGGACTGTGGAGAAAGAGCCAGATGCCTGGTTAGGAGGCTGAGTGACTCACCACTTCCAGCCCACAGCACTCCTGGCGTGGAAGGGCCAGTGTAGCCTGGTAGTTACCTGCCAGAACTCTGGGATCAGGTAACCTGGGTTCAATTTCCAACTCCACTGCTAACTGAGGTAGCTGAGGATGGGTTAATTAACCTTTCTGCCAAATGGGAACAACATCAGAGCATCCTTCATTGGGCTGTTGTGAGGATAAAGAGAGAAAAGGCAGAGAGCACTTAGACATTCAGTAAGCACTGAGCAGATATGAGCTGTAAAGATGAGCCATGCAGGAATCTTAGGTGGCACCCAATGGACTCCATCAGCCCATTCACTCATTCATTCATTCGTTCTAGAAATATGTACAGTATTGAGCAGCTTTGATGGCTGGGTTCTGGGCAGATAACAATCCCTGGCCTTATTGTCTTCTAGTGCAGAAGACAGACAATAAACTCAACTGCAAAGAATTAACACAAATAATTTCAGGGTGACAGGACAGAGCATGTTGGCAGGATGGGATGAGTGCCACTGCGTGGGCAGGAGGGTCCCTCTGAGGCTGTGACTGTGAGCTGAGATCTCAACGCAGAGAGGGTGTGGCCAGGGGAAGGCCTGGGGGAGGCACTTTTTAGGAAGAGGAACGAACAAGAAGTCAAGCTGCAGGGAGAAAGACTTGGCACGCGCAGGAGAGAGAACATCAGATGTGAGCCCCAGGGATGCCAAGAGATATTTGCAAGGTTCCAGGGCCAACTCCCACAGAACCCAGGAGAATGGAGAGATCTCCAAGAGGGCAGTCCCCTGAAGGGGCCACAGAGGGAGATGACGCATATTACACCTTCTCTCCCCAGCCTCAGATCACGGTTCCAGAGCTCTCTTTTTTCTTGTGTCCTGGAAATATCAGGATGTGCCCTTTATACTTCATTCAAGGGAGCTGTGAGCACCGCTAAAGTTTGTAAGATCCTATTTTAAAGCCTTTTAATTTAATAATAGTGGTAATAGCACGCTCTCTCTCTGGGCTGGGAACAGGGATGTGAGGATGAATAATCCTGTGTTCAGCCCTCAAGGAGGTCACAGGCTAGTGTGGAATCACTCTTGAAACTGTGGATTAGTATCAATGGCAAAGTGCAGCGGGAACAGGGAAACAGAGATCACCAATCCTGTAGGAGGTGGCTGACGAGGGCTCCCAGGAGGAGGTCATGTCTAGCCAGGTGTTGGTAGGAAGGGGCAGGGAGAAGGAGAGCTGAGCGGGGGAGCAGCTTGCGCACAGGTGTCCAGGTGAGAAAGGCCAGGATGAGCTAGGGGCCTGATGGTTCTTGAAGGTGGCCCAGGTTGTAGAAAGCTGGACCAGTTGGGAACGTGGGACCTAATCCTCAGAGCAAGGCGGGTAAGCAAGGAGTCACCTGCCAGTGATCTGGACCCTCCTGGGGTGAGTGGGTGAACTGCACTGGCCAGACCCAGGTCCCCAAACACCTACTTTGAAGCTGTGGTCCTTGAATGAGAAAACATCTGAACTTCAAGGTACCTTAGAAATCTCCTAATCTCAACCTCTCTCTTTAAAGAGCAGGAAACAGAGACTAGCCCAGGTGAAGGTCAAATGCAGGCTCCTCCCGTCCTTAAGGAACGAGGCTACCCCAGTGAGTCAGCCGGCTGCATTATTTCAGCAAGTGTCACTTGGGAGGGGCTCAGTCCTTTTCAGATCTCAGATAAAACTGTTGGCTTAAATTAGAGTCCAGCCAGCCATGGTGGCCCACCCTGTTCTGTCCATGCCTTGGTGATGACCACAAGGGCTGAATGCTGCCATTTCATTTTCATCAAGCAACCATCCCAAGTTGTGTTACACCACGAATATCAATGAAACAAACTCTTAGGGAAGGTGATTGTAGGGTAAGAGCACTGGTCAGGGAGTTAGGAGACACCATCTTGGCCCTAAAGCATCTGCAAGACTTGAGCCAACCATTTCTGCTGTGGAGACTTGGTTTCCCCATATGTAAAAGTACAAGCGTAAATCATCTCTAAGGCTCGGGCTGGTTCCACTGCAGCAGTCACTTCTAAATACTTCTCCAGCTCCCACACACAGTCTCTCTGGGCATGTACATGAGGATTTGTTTCCTAGTCTCTGAAAGCTGCCTTACCCATATAAAGTTCTCTGTCATTAGGTCCTTACTAAGCCCTGCCCCATGGGGAGGTATCACTAACCCAGTTAGATGGGAAACAACTGGATTCACAGTGCAGCAACTGGCCAAGAAATGGACTCACAGAGCAGAGGATAGAGGGCAAGGGCTGAGACCTGGGCCCAGGCCTACACTGCCCAGGGGAGCACCCACGCTGGGACACAGCAACTGTGCATTAGGAAAACCATCATCTGAAGCTAAGCACTCCTGGAACATCTGTCCCTTGGAGCCCTGTTGTCTGTGACAGGCACTTCTGCAGAGGGAGGGCAGGAAGAATACCTTTGATGAGAGAAGAAAGTGGCCAAGAATCAAAATGTGCAGCACTTGGCCGGGCACGGTGGCTCACACCTGTAATCCCAGCCGAGGCGGGCAGATTGCCTGAGGTCAGGAGTTCGAGACCAGCCTGGCCAGCATGGTGAAACCCCATCTCTACTAAAAATACAAAAATTAGCCGGGCATGGTGGCAGGCACCTGTAATCCCAGCTACTCAGGAAGCTGAGGGAGAACTGCTTGAACCTGGGAGGTGGAGGCGGCAGTGAGCCGATATTGCACCACTGCACTCCAGTCTGGGTGACAGAGTGAGACTCCATCTCAAAAAAAAAAAAATTGCAGGACCAAAATGGGATGGATTCTCCCAACTTCCGACTCACCACTGCCCATGCCACAAAGGCAGTGGGCTTCCTTGCAGGAGAGCAGCAAGGCAGAGGCAGAGCTTTAGCCTTTACATCGTCTCCGTGATCTGACAGCTGGAAAGCCACCACCCAACTATCCTCCACCAGGACATTTCCCCACAGCCCGCCCAGGCTGGGCTGGGCTGCGGAATTTCAGCATCGAAGAAGTGAAGAATGTGCTCACAGCACAGCGCACTGAAAACAAAAGTGGCTCATCTCTTCCACTCCCGCTCTGGATGAAAGTCCTGCTCCATCTTCACCTGCTGAGTGATTTGGGTCAAGGCACTGAACCTCTCTGAACCTGTTTCCCCCACAGAAAAATGGAAATAACCTGCAGCACCAATTGTTTTGGCGATCAAATATGCCAGCAAAAAATAGGATGAGTAAGGGGAGCTCTTTCCTAAGAGGACTTCCTGTAGGAAAGGAGATTCTAAGCCCTGTTTATATGTTTTCTTTGAGGATGCCTCTGTTCATATAAGTTCTAGAAATGTGTGGTTCCATTGTAAAATGTAACTCTCCTCTGACTTTTAAAAAATAAAATGATCCTGGGCCAGGCGTGGTGGCTCAAGCCTGTAATCCCAGCATTTTGGGAGGCCGAGGTGGGCGGATCATGAGGTCAGGAGGTCGAGACCATTCTGACCAATGAGGTGAAACCCTGTCTCTACTAAAAATACAAAAAAAAAAAATTAGCTGGGCATGGTGGCACGCACCTGTAGTCCTAGCTACTCAGGAGGCTGAGGCAGGAGAATTGCTTGAACCTGGAAGGCAGAGGTTGCAGTGAGCCAAGATCGCACCACTGCCCTCCAGCCTGGGAGACAGAGTAAGATGCCGTGTCAAAAAAAATAAAAAATAACAAATAAAAATAAAATAAATAAAATAAATTTAAAAAATGATCCTATCAGTTTAATCTCATGCATACTTCCCATCTCTCTCCCTGACTGCCCTAAGAAGGAGACTAGCAACCCAGGACTCACACTGCTCTGTCTCTCGGGTGGTATCCTCATGATAGTCACACAGGTGTGGCAGTCTGGAGAGAAGTGTCTTCCCTACGTGTGTGCCAGTGTTGACCTTGGCCGGGACACTTCCTTTTGTTATAAAACCAGCAGATTGGTCCAGGTGACCTGAGGTTCCTCCCAGCTCAAATATTTCAGGATTTTATGATTCAGAAGCATAAATCATTAGGCCAGGACCTTTACAAATCCTGCTGATCACCTGAGGTCATACAGTGTTATTGTTATCTTGCTCGCTGTATGATTTGGGAAGAGGGAGATTATGTCTCCTACATTAAAGAGAAGTATGTGTCATACAACAGGATTTGTTAATCATACAACAGCCAGATTAACACTTGAATCTGAGAAGAGAGGCAGATTTTCTAAGAAAGCATCTGAAAATGCTCCATATGATCTTTTAATTTAATTGGTATTATGTAAGAGTATATATATATGTAATGTAATATATGTGTCTCCTATTTGCAAATGGTGAAGCAGAAAAATATTTAAAAATAACACTCTTAGCCAGGCATGGTGGCACATGCCTATAATCTCAGCTAGTCGGGAGACTGAGGCAGGACAATCGCTTGAACCTGGGGAATGGAGGTTGCTGTGAGCCAAGATCGCGCCACTGCACTCCAGCCTGGGCAACAGAGTGAGACTCTGTCGCAAATAAATAAATAAATAAATAAATAAATAAATATTAAAATTAAAAACAACACCCACAAGCCTACCACTGGACTGAAGAAACAGAACATAATGGATCCCACTAAGAGTGAAACGGGCATTTCCCTGATCAATTACCCACTTCTCCCCAAAGATAACCACCTTGATTTTGTATTATCATTCCCTCACCTTTTTCTTTTTTAAACTGGCTGAACTTTGTGAAATAGAAGCTATGTTTGAAGGCACGTATAAAACATACATGTAATTATCCAATAACTACAAAGTGATTTCCTTTGCAACTGCCCCCCATGACCCTCCTAATCCTCTCCCGCCTTTCCTCAGCACATGTGGTGATACTTGGCTTTTATTTAAGATAACCACCTTCTTGCTTTTTGTCATCATTTTACTTCTCAGCTATGTATCACTAAACAACTCATTGCTTAGTGTGCTTGTGTTTTGAGCTTTTACAATTGCCTTAGCGGTTCTCCATGGAGATGCTAGGGTTCTCTATGCCGCATCTGCAGCCTAGAAACCCAGGGGAGAGATCCAGGCTGCACTCTGGTGTTACAGTGATAGCAGAAGGCTAGTAATAATAAAAACCATCAGTCCTATTTATGGTGTGCCCCCACCATGCCGGGCGTTCTGCTAAGATCATCCCCAGTTACCTCACTTATCCTCACAGCAACCCCGAAAGGGAAGTATTTAGACAGGACAAAACGAAGGCATCGGCTTCCCAAAGCTGTCTCCCATCCACTTCCTAGCTGCTCAGCCCCAGAACATCATCCCTCAGTCCTAAAGCAAAGGTTCCTTTTGGGATGGGAGGGTCAGGAAACACTGTTGCTCCTGGGTTCCTATCTTTGTGGTCCAGTCAGGCTGCTTTAGGAATATATATATATTCAGGATCCATATTATTTTCCAGCAAGTACTGATGACTTAATGAAGATCCGCATCCTGTGTAGTCCGTACTGTTTTCCCAGTGATGAATGGACAACATTGTCCTTGGATTGTCTAGGATAGGCCGTGTGGTATCAGGAAGAGCATCAGGTCAAAAGCCCTGAGTTCTAATCCTGGCTCTACCACATCCAGCCACGGATATCAGCCTCCTCATCTGTAAACGGGCCAGCAGTGACAGCCTTGCCTACTGCCAGATCCTAGGAGGTGAGAGGCAGGAAGTGCTTTGGAAGACCCCATTGACATATCTGAGTCCCTCTGTAGCTTCTCTAGAACCTCCTGCCTTCCCCGGGGCCAAGGGCCAGCTTTCAGTGCTGGAAGGACTGTGAGGGGAGTGAGCCAGGACCACTCACCATTGACAGACAAGGGGAAATCAAGGTAGGGAGAGGAGAGGCAGAGCAGAGGGGAACCCAGGTATCCCGATGAGGCCCCTTAGCCTCAAACTGTGACACCTTCTCACGTGTGCTGTGTCTGACATCATACGAGATGCTGATCAGGACAAAGCTCATTTAGTGCTCATGACGCCCTGCAAGGCAACACCTGCAGTGCTATGGTTAGCCCCTTTCCATGGGGAAGGACACTGAAGCTCTGAAAGGTGAAGCAACTTTCCCAAGGCTACACAGCCAGGAGCTGGCTAAGGCAGGACTGGACTCAGGCAATCAGCTTGACTGCCCTCATTCCTTACAGCTGGACAGTGTGGGAGACCTAGCTGCCCAGTGGGTTCCCAAAACCTCCAGGGGGATTTTAAGGTTGAGCTGGGCCTGCCCAGTCTTGCCTCCCGGGGCCACCAAGCCAGGGCTCCCGGCAGCCTGCTCCAGGATGCATCACAAGGCAAAGGGGCTGCCCAGGCATGGCCAGGTCCATGGCCGCTGGAGAACACACAAAGCACCCGGGCAGGAGGGTTGTTCCCATGGAGACTCCAACTCACCCTGAGGTGCACCTGCAGGGAGCCAGGTGCCAGAGGCCAGACTGCACCTGGAGGCAGAACCTGAGCCTGGATTCTCACCACTTCCCTCTGTGCCACCAACACATCCTCAGGTCTTCTCCTCAGGACCCCCAGCAAGACACAAGTTCCAGAAATAAGACATCCCAGCCCACTTCCCGCTCAGCCGCCCCCAGAGGGGCCTCTCTGGTTGAAAACAACGCCCGGGGCCAGCAGGCTTGGCACAGCTGTGGCTGTCAGCCTGCCGAGCGCTGTCCGGCCTGAGGAATGTGCAGACCCACATGTGCTGGAGCGTCCCGCTGGGGCACAGTGACAGGAAACTGAGCAAAACAGCTCGTTGGCACCGGTACACCCCTCCCACCTCCCAGCTCCTGACTCCTGTGGGCTGCTAGCTGCCCTGGAAGTGCAGGCGGCAAGGCCAGGCCCTTTAAGAGAGCCAGGCAGTGTGGCTCTGGGCAAATCACTCCCGCTCTCTGGGCCTGTTTCTGCTTCTCTTGGTGGATGAGGAAGGCTGTCCTGCCAAGCTCAGAACCGCAGTGATTTTGACATGCTCTCCTTTCTGGGAGGACGGTCCAGTCTCCTCATGCCCTCATTCATGTGGGATGGGGCATGCCCCCAAGACACATCAGGCTATCCCACTAGCAGCCCTTGGCTGTAGAAAGCCCCTGCACCCAGTGCTGGGATAAGGGTAACTCTTCAGAATTGAAAGGGGTGACCAGGAACCTGGGAAAGAGTCCCAGGGCAGCCCACGGTTGGAGCTTCAGGGCCAAAGTGGTTAACTAAAAATATTCATTCTCACCCCGCCCAGGCTGGAGCCCCTGGCTTCCAGTTTTGAAGCAGAAGTCAGCTGGCGGTGTAGGGCACTGCTCCTGGGTTGACCAATGGGCCACATCAATGGGTCTGCTGTTTGGGGTCAAGATCCCAAGACCCCAAGGGAAGTCAACATCCATCTGAGGCTCTCTCAGGCCCCTGCAAGCCACCTCTGGCCTCACTGCCCTCCCCTTTAGAAATGTGGGAATGAGGCTCAGAGAGGTTGAGCTGCTTGTCAAGTTTGCACAGCCAAGAGGCGTCTGAACAAAACTGAGCATTCGGGGTTGGACTTCCCCTCCTCACCGCCTGCTCTGCTCTCCCAGACACCACTGAGCGCGGTCGCCAGGGGCGGGTCGGGCCCCCGCCGCGCGCAAGCCTTGGTGACAGGTCAGCCCGCCCCTAGGAGAGGCAGAGGGAAGCCCAGAGGCACCCGGCCCGCCTGGGACGTGCTGCCCCGGGCTTTAGGGCTTTTTCTTGCGGGCCGAAGCTCCCCGGGGTTGAAAGGAAAGGCTCGGGAATTTCGCAGCCAGCACGGAACGGTTGGATTTAAACTAAAAATACCCGCCCGCCCGCAGCTGTCATGCCGGGGCCCCCGCCCCCGCGCCGGGCGCGCCTCCCCAGGTTCCCCAGACTTTCGGCGCCCCCATCCCCGGGGCTGTGTCAGAGCTGGGCCGGGGGCTGAGGACCCCACCCGCCCGGGCCCCGGCCCCTGGCCTGGCCTCCCGGCCCGGTGCCACTTACCCGCCCGGAGCGTGGAGGAGCGCGGCGCCGCGGGTTGCTGGGGCCGAGCCTCCTTCCCTCCTCCCTGCGTCCCGGGCGGCTTCGGGGCGGGGCAGGGCTGGGGCGGGCCCGGACACCGCGAGTACCCCCGCCCCCGCCAGGACCCGCCCGGTGGCCCAGCGGGAGAGGCCGCGCCCCTCTCCGCGCGCGCTCAACGGAGGCCCCGGGTGCGCAACCCCAGCCCGGCGGACACCCTGCGTGGCCCCGGGTACCAGGGCCGAGGAAGAGCCTCACCGCTCCCTGTCGCGGACCCGGGGCGGGGGTTAAGGGGGTGTCCTGTCCACGCTGGCCTGGAAAGCAGCCCGGAGCCCTGGCCCCTGTCTGTCTCCCCGACACACACACAGCCACCCTCCCTTTTCTCATTCTAGGGGATGGCGCGGAGCTGCCTCTCCCCCGGGAAAGTTGGATCTGTGCGCCCAGACTTGGAAAAGGGATTAGGACACCGGCAGATCTTGCCCTCACAGAGGAGAGGTGGGGGCCTAGGAAGGGGCACACCGCCCGGAGGCGCGAAATCCAAGAAGAAAATGACACCCATCAGCCAGCCTGACGCGGGGAGAAAGGGCGGGGTGGTTGAGGGGGGAGTGGCACCCTGCCCATCCTCTCCCACTCCACAGTTCGGGCCCACAGTCCGGGAGTCGCAAGGAATGTGAATCACCAGGCATAATGTGAACCCCCAACAAACCCAAGGCCTCAAAATGCTCCTCCCCTCTCCCTCCCATCCAGCAGAAACATCCTCTCGTCCTCCCAACCCCTGCTCCAGCCATGCCAACACTTTAACCTTGTCCCAGAATGTCTAAACTGTATCTGCCTCTGTGCCTGTGCACATGAAGTTGCCTTGGCCTGGGGTTTGCTCCACAGCCTTCTGCCAAACTCCTACTGCTTGATGGCTGGAAGCCTTTGCACCCTGGCCCTCTCTCCCTCTCGTCCCAGGTCAGCAGTCGCTGGCCTTCCTGTGCATCCAGCCCGGCTTTGAACAGCCCTGGGCCCCAGCTCTTATCTCTTTCCGAGTAATTACATAGTTGCATGATTGGCTCCACCGCCTCTGGATCAAATGAGCGCCACTAATGAGGGATACAAGGTGTAAAACTAGGTTTTATGGGAACTCCAGTCATCACAATTTAGGTGCAGCTAGCGATTTTACAGATGAGGAGTTAGTAACTGACCCAAATCCAGTGCTTCCGGGATGCTGTTATCCTTTTTTGTTTCTTAGCAGGGATGCCAGATGTTTGCAGAACAGATCCGTGTAAAAGTCATTATCCTAAGAGAGTAAATTGTAAAGCAGGACAAGACAGTTAATGGGGTGTGTGTGTTTGTCTTTTCGAAATGGAGAGGGAGGTAGAAGAATTAGCCAAAACCCAGGATTCACTCTGAGGTAGACCCACACCTCTTAGTTAGATCCCATTTATTAAGCTGTAATTATTCACAGCATTGCTGAAGACATACACAAGACCCCTCCCATCTCCCTGCGACTGACTGGTTCCAAGTATGCTATTATACGTGTTATTATCACTGTGACTCAATTAGAAGTGCTGCCGCAGGCCTTGAAGTTACCACAGTCAAACTGCAGGTGCAAGCGGTGAGTAACAATGATTATAATGCTTGCATCTGGATCATGCTTTTTGCTTTTCAGAATGCTTTCAAATGTGTCTCCTCATTAAATCTCTGCAAACATCCTCCAGGTAGTTAGGAAAAGTTTAATGAGTTTCGCCTGACAAGGAAAACCAAGGCACAAAGAGGGCAGGTGATTTGCACAAGGAGAGAGATGGCTCCCCCAGGCTGCTCCAAGAGTGGAGCAGGCCGCCGTAACTCAATGTCCTACAGGAAGAGATGGCTGGGTATAGTTGGGAGCTCAGGCTCTAGTGACAAAGTGCCCAATTTGCAACTTTCAGCTGATTACTCATACTTGGTTTCCTTTTCTGTTACATAGATCTAATAATAGGAGCTTATCTTGTATGGTTTTGTGCCTGGTATTTGAGCACCCAACTCAGGTGAGCTGTTATGTTATGGTTCTGGGAATGGTATGACTGCTACAGTTTCTGGCATACAGCTACTCAGTCTTTCATCAAACATTCCTGAGTATCTACTATGTGCCACTCTCTGGGAATACGGAGAAGAATGAGGCATAGACTACTACCTCCAGGGAGGTCAGGGTGTAATAATTCTGTGTCAGGGGACCATGGTGCCCATGGACAGAGATGAACTGTCCCTCCTGCTGCTGGTGCAGTACAGAGCACCAGTTCAGAGCAGCGGAGATATTCACTTTCCTGGTCAAGCTTTGCTACTTATTTAGCTGAGTGAATCTTACAATGTAAGACTGACTTACACATACAGTGTACACATACAGTGTACACATACAGTGTAATCTTACACTGAATGTGACCTCTTACAACATTGGTTTTTCTCATGTTAGATGGGGATAGTAACAATTTTTCATAGGTGAAAATACATGTGATAAACATATTTTATGAAATGCAAAATACTGTGCAGATAGTTTTATTATCATCAATGTGATTGTTATTATCTTGGGCTTTACAGGGCTTGCTGCTTTTCAGAATACTCTCCCATTCCTTTGCTTTTCTTAGACAGAGTCTTGCTCTATCACCCAGGGTGGAGTGCAGTGGCACAATCTTGACTCACTGCAACCTCCACCTCCCAGATTCAAGCAATTCTCGTGCCTCAGCCACTTGAATAGCTGGGACTACAGGCATGCACCACCACGCCCAGCTAATTTTTTGTGTTTTTAGTAGAGACAGGGTTTCACTATGTTGGCCAGGCTGGTCTCGAACTCCTGACGTCAAGAGATCCGACCGCTTGGCCTCCCAAAGTGCTGGAATTACAGGTGTGAGCCACTATGCCCGGCCATCCCTTACTTTTCTTAAGCCTGACATAAACATTACATCAAAAACAGAACCCTATTTTTTATTTGATGCCAGTCTTTGTCCTCTCCTAAGTAGTCCATATGGAAGGCAAACAGAAGTTGAGTAAGGAATATGAAGGGATGGGGCAGTTTGCAACTAGGAAGTCCACAATGCCTTAGTCCTCAGCATTACCTGCAGCTACAGAAGGGGGTGGACATGGAAACCTATCTGGAAAAAAAATCTGGCAAAGGATTGGGGGAAAAGCCCCTTTGTCATCTCTGGAATTGAACACAGGAAACCCCGCCCTGAGACCTTCCTTTCAGAAGCAGCCCAGAGAGAGAACCACAAGAAGGGCACTAAAATTATGCTGTTCGGAAGTTCTGACTCACTTGGTAGTGGGGGCTGTTTGTGCAACATACCAAATGTCTTCCAAAAAGCGAAGTTTTTACCACTCTTTCCCTGTGTCTGTTCCCTGCAGCCAGCATCTCCACCACCACTCATGGGGAAGCAGGAATCAATTTAAGAAGCCTGGGGAAATTATCTGGGTCTGTTTCACATTTGCTGTTGGTTAGCCAGCTTCAACAGCAATCTGCACAATCCTCATTTTGTAAGCATGATGTTTTCAGTTGTTTGCGTGTGTGTGTTCAGTCTCCACAGATAGATTACAGCAAAAGCTGCAATGGCTTTTCTGGCTAATAAAGCACCTCATGGGTAAACTGAGGCAAGAGAGTAGGGAAGAGGGACATTGCCCACGGTCCCAGGATAGGAATTGCTGTTCAGAAATTTACATTCCCATCTCTCCGTCTCTAGCCTGGCTTCCCACTTAGTGGTGAGGTACATAAGTGCTTTCAGCTTAGCACAGATGAAAAGCTCACATTAAGGGTACCCACTTCTGGGGTGCCCCATCAGAGAGGTCTTGGTCTGAGCCTGGAGAGCTGGTTCTCATCCCAGTTCTGCTCTGAACTTCCCCTTCTCATTTGTTTTTTCTTTGCCAGTTCTCCAAGGGTTAGCCTGTCCTTTCCCACTCGGGTGCTACATGTGCTTCTAGGGTGAGCACATCCAGCACCCTGGTTTCTTCACTTCTCCATGGGCAGCTGCCACCCATCAACTGAGCAGGGGTACCCCCCTGGGTGGCAATGAATCATCTCAGTACCAAGCAGGGTAACTGCAGTAACTCGAATATTCCTCTACGTACATTTAATTGTGCTGCATTTATAAAATACAATTGTGTATAAAATACAGGACTGGATTCTCAGATGATGGGGTTCTAACCCTTGTTAAGGCTGCTAACTAGCTGTGTAACCTCGGGTCACTTTTGAGTTTTTGAATATGTGCAATGAGAGAATTGGAAAAGATTTTCTCTAAATTATTCCCCCAATTTAAGTAACTATAAGAAATATATACATACACACACACACACAGTATTATATACAATGTAATATATATAATGCAATAAATACATCATGATATATACTGTGTGTATACATATATCACTATATATGCATAAATATATAGTGGCCAGGTGCAGTGGCTCACTCCTATAATCCCAGCAGTTTGGGAGGCCAACGTGGGACGGTCGCTTGAGCCCGGGAGTTCAAGACCAGTCTAGGCAACATGGTGAGACCCCATCTCTACAAATAAATAAATAAAATTATCCAGGCAGGGTGTTGCATGCCTGGTCTCAGCTACTTGGAGCTCAGGCAGGAGGACTGCCTAGGCCTGGGAGGTCAAGGCTGCAGTGAGCCATGATTGCGACACTACATTCCAGCCTGGGTGACATAGTGAGACCCTGTCTCTCTCTCTCTCCACATATATCTTTTTGAAAACAGAGGAATCTTGTTTGTGTTAAACAATCATCATTTAACATAACTAAACACTGCTACTATTACACTCCAAGGAGTAAATACTAATATAAACAAAAGTGTTAAAGGACAATCGATACATTTTATTCCTAAAAAATAAAATCTGGCCGGGTGCAGTGGCTCATGCCTATAATCCCAGCACTTTGGGAGGCCGAGGTGGGTGGATCACCTGAGGTCAGGAGTTCAAGACCAGCCTGGCCAACATGGTGAAACCCCATCTCTCTTAAAAATACAAAAAAAAAAAAAAATTAGTCGGGTGTGGTGGCGGGTGCCTGTAATCCCAGCTACTCAGGAGGCTGAGGCGGAAGAACTGCTTGAACCCAGGAGGCAGAGGTTGTAGTAAGATGAGGTTAGGCCACGGCACTCCAGCCTGGGTGACAAAGCGAGACTCCATCTCAAAAAAAAAAAAAAAAACCAGAAAAGAAAAAATATACAAAATCATTCTGGAAGAGGTTTGCCATGTTTCTCCCAACAGTGGGAAGCCTGGTCTACTTTTTCTGCTTCTGTTGGGACTATTTTAAGTGTATGTGGGTTTTTTTGTGGAATTAAATGTTTTGAGACCACGGTAAATTAACATGCGGTTGTAAGAAATCATACAGAGAGGTCCTCATATACTTTACCCGGTTTCCCCTGATGGCAGCATCTTACAAAACAATGGTACAGTATCACAGCTAGGATACTGACAGACACCACCACGACACAAAACACTTCCATCTCGAGGATCCCGCACGCTGCTCTTCCCCCCTTTTCCATTCCCTCCTTAAACTCTGGCAGCCACTCCTCTGTTCTCCTTTCTATAATTCTGTCACTTCAAGAATGTAATAATAATGGAATCACACAGTGGGACTGCCCTTCTCCACTCAGTGCAGTTCTCTGGAGCATCACCCAAGCTGGTTCCTGTATCGAGTCTGTGCCTCCTCATTGCCGAGCAGCAATCCACGGTGTGATGGATGCATCACTGGCTGGGTCACCCTTCCCTTGTTGAAGGACATCCGGGTTGTTCCTGGTTTTTGGCTATTATCAATAAAGCTGCTATAAACGTTCTGTGTGCACATCTGTGTCAATGTACTCTTAACATCTTAAGTTTCAGCTGCTGGATCTAATATCCACTTACAATCCCACAACACTGGATTTTTCCTGCTTTTCCCTAGTGATGAACACAGCTAGTGATGAAAGATGTTTAAGTGTCCCAACAGTTGCCCTGGACTGGGTCTTGACTTGTGGAAATCTAACAAAAGCCAGTTACAGGGTTCCTGACATCAAGGAATTTAGAGTCTGTTGGGGAAGCAACATTAAGACACATGAATCATTCACGGAACTAAGTAATGCTGCATGTCCATCATATGTGAGACTGTGTTACAAAACTGACTTGTAGAGGAATCCAGAGACAGGAGAGAGAAGGGAAGGCACGAGTGTTTGGGAGTCCTCTGGATAAGATGTGAGATATATCTCAAATGATGGAGACAAATAATGATATTTTATGTTTATTAAGGGCTTACCTACCATCGGCCACACACTGTTCTAAGCCTTTACCTATATGATTAATTTAGTCCTCATCACCACCCTTCAGGACAGCTCCTATTATCATCCCATTTCCCAAATGAGGGAAAAATGGTGAACACTTGGCCATTCACCCAGCTATTATGTGACTCACCTAGAGTACACACTCAGGCAGTCTGACCCCAGGGCGCACTTCATCGCTGTGGATTCTGTCTCATAGCAATAGTGGTCATGATTCAATTCCAATGTGTTTCTTCGGTTGTATTTTCCACACACAGCATATGCTACAGCTATGCTGAGCCTTCTGGGGGAAGGTTATTGATCCGTTCAAATACTTTTCAAACAAACCAGCACCACCGTTAGTAACATAACAGGTGAGAAGTCTGAGGTATCTGCTGGGGTGTGTGTGTGTGTGTGTGTGTGTGTGAACAGCAAGGCTGAAGCCTCCAGTCGTGTAGATTATCTGCATATGCAGCAAAACACACACACAGCACACACATCAAAGTTCCCAGCTCTATATGGTAAAACAGAGAGGCAGCTGAGCCCATTTCAGATAATGAATGTGGTTTTGTATTCTCTGAATTGCTACATACCAGGAAAGTCACTTCCAGGCTCAGCTACCTCTTGGGTTGCTAAACACACAAGATGTGTGATCGCGCTTCACTCACAGCACTGATGGCTGCTCACCCTTTGAGCTGTATCATTTTGGTTAAAACAACAGCATACTACGAGCCTGGCATGTTTGCTTGTTTTTGTTTTGAAATCTAAATGCAGCCTTGATAATGTCGGTGTTTCCATCGATGGGGTGGGTGGCAGAATGAACAGCTCCCTGGATCAACCTCTCCTGACCTGCTGTCTTTCTGGGCTCTGCATCTCCCAGTCGGCTGGGCAGAGGCGAGCCATCTCACCTCCTCCCGTCTCCACATTTAGAAGATGGGGCCAGTTCTTCCTGTTTTCCCTGTAAGAGCTGTCCTGAGATTCACATAAAGATGATGAAATGCACTACAAACTTGAGGTTCTGTGCAAATGTGTACTACTATTGTAAATTAAATCCTCCACTTACTATGCTTTCAAAGAACGTTTCACGACAGACACCAACTCAGGAAGAGTCTGTGAGTAAGGGAGACTTCCCCACTAAGGAGGAAAATGAAGCTTTCATTTTTTTTTTTTTTAATCCCTGGAGATACGTTTTTGAACACTGCTCAAGCGTTCTCTCCTTGCTTTGACAAGCGTGACTGTTCTGAACACGTGATCATATTAGAATCGCCGTGTGATAGGCAGAGTGCCCAGGAAGCCGGGGAGGCTCTGAGCCCAGCCCTGGCAGACACGCAGAGGCGTGGCCTTGGCACCCTCCTTAGGGCAGCGGAACCCATGCAGGGCACCTGCACCACCCCCACCCATCCCATACGAGCAGCCGGCGCTTGGCTCTTCCCGGAAGCCCACACTTGGGGCCCAGGCCCGTCCCTCTATCTGAGCGGCAGGGGCTGGGAAATGCCAAATAGGTCCATGTAGCTCATAAAACCTGCTGCTCTTGATGACAATTCTTGACGGCCCAGGACACTTCCCTAACAGAGAAAGTTGTTTCATTGTCGTAGCCTAGTTCCAAAACCTTAGAATCTTATTGCCAACACCTGGCACGGAACACATGCAGAACAAACGTTTCCCAACCGGACTGCCGCAGGTCCTTGCAGTGGTAATAGCAGCAGCACCTGGCCTAAGATGTCAAAGAATTTTTATCTTAAATTTCTTCTTTGATGTTATAGACTTGGTATGCAGAGAAAAATGGCCAGTGTCACTCAATGCACCTCCTGGTTAATTAAAAAGCCCTATTCAGCAGACAGAAGCAACCTCTATAAACAGGCAAGAGGTGTCCTCAGGTATTTCGAAGCTCTCGGCTAGCACCACGCCAGTGGGATGAGTGCACCAGCTTCAGCAATCGAGCTTGTTTCATCATCCAAACGGAAACATTTCTGCAAAATGACTGAACTCCATCTGCTCTGCTCACTAACTACAGAAATGGCCTAAAATAAGGGTTCACACACAGACAAAAGTAACAGCCAGAAGACACTTGACAAATTCACTGGCCCAACTCTATCATGTTACAGAGCTCCATACACGTGAAGTGAAGTGCCCAAGGGCGGCAAACACTGATTGCATCAGCCCACACTGTGTTTACCTCCATTACCAAATCCACAAGACCCTGGGCCCTTAGCTGGCCTCTCTCTGTGGCTTCCTTTTTTTTTTTTTTTTTTTTAAGAGACAGCCTTGCTCTGTTGCCCAGGCTGGAGTGCCATGGTACAATCACAGTTCACTGCAGTCTAGAACTCCTGGGCTAAAGTTATCCTCCCACCTCAGCCTCCCAAGTAGCTAGGACTATAGGTACACACCACTGCTCCCAACTAACTTAAAACTTTTTCTACAGACGGGGCCTCACTATGTTGCCCAGACCAGTCTAGAACACGTGGCCTCAAGCAATCCTCCTGCCTCAGCCTCCCAAAGTGCTGGGACTACAGGTGTGAGCCCCCACGCCCAGGCCCTCTGTGGCTTCTGGTAAATTCCTCTTCCCCGAAGCACTTGCTCCCAGTTCTCCTCATGGCTGTCCTTCCCCAGCTATATGCTTTCCCCGGGCTTTCTTCTCTGCACTCCTTCTTACCCTCCCTGCCCAAATCTCCTTTATCAATAGATCCAGACCTATAGAGGCAATAATATGCATAATCTCTCCCTTTATTTCAGACATAACCAGATGATTTAGATGTTCCTCAGGCACCTGGAAACAAATGTCCAAAAGTAATTCCTGACCTTACCTTTCCAATCCTCCTTCCCCCTCCCGCTGTATTCCCTGCATTAGCAAGTGTAGTCAGCGGCTAAGCAAAAACCCAGGAATAAGCCTGAATCTTCCCCTCTTCCTCCCAGCCCCCTCCCCAGTCAGCCAGTCACCAAATTCCGTCATCCCTACCTTCAAAGAACTCAGCTTGCATGGTGCCCTTCCCCTATGCCCCCCACCCCAATATCTGCAAAGGTTAAATCTGATGACCCTCTCCTAAGTGGCCCCGTTAGCTCAGCCCCCTCCAATCCATCAACACTCCTGCAGGGTGATCTCTCAAGCGCTCAGCAGCTTACACTCCTCCTGGGACTTTCCCTCATCCAGAGGAGGACAGCCCTTACCATCTGTCCTCCCCTCGGCTATGTCCAGTCCTGCATTCCTCAAGAAACGGCCCGGCATTCCCCCAGCGGGCCCAGGGGCCTCTGTGCCTTTGCCCTGGTTGCTCCCTCTTCCTGGAATGTTCCTTCTTTTTACATAGAGGCACTCTACCCTTCTCTCAAAACTCAGCTCAAGTGCCACTTCCCTACTAAGCTTTTCCCACCCTTTAGGCGCTGAGCTTTTTCACAGAGCCCCATTCCCTCTCTCCGGTTCTCAGAGGCATTCTTGCATCTGTCCCCATCACAGGACTGCGAGGTCCTTGGGATTTGGGAGCATCTTACTCCACTCTGTAGCCTGCTTAACAGAGCCTGTGGGCACATCACTGAATGTTTCTCCACCTCCTATGGTCGATATGAGTTTCACACAATTTGGGATTTGCTGAGATCCTGCTCTGTATTGTTCACCATGTTTTCTTTATTCAAAATTACGTATTGAACACATAGTAAGTGCCAGGGACGGCACTGGGGCACCAGGTTTCAAAAATGAATCCTACCCAAGTAGAAGCTGATGGCCTAGTGTGTGTGCTGGTGCGTGGGGAAGGAATAGGTAACATTACAATGCATACACTCCCTGAAGGGGTGCTGGCCCCCAACCACTGTGAAACAGGGCTGGGCAGTAGGACAAGTGAGGTGGTTATAGTCTTTGACGCCTCTAATTGTGTGTCCTCGGTTGACAACAGCATTTGCAGAACCACTTTATGGATGGCCCTTTCTGACCTAACGTCAGCTGAGCTCTCATCAAGCCCATTTGGTTTACAGTTAGAAAAATTCAACTTTACAACAATATTATTCAGTCCCTCAACACCTGATGAAATGTAGTAGGTACTTCGAAGGTATCTCCCATGAACTAACATGAAGTACGTAACAGAGTCAGAATAACTATTTATCTGGCACAATGGAGTAATCCTTTTATTTTTTAACATCACCTTAAGCTGTGTGTGTGTGTTTGTAGTTTTTGTTGGCAAGCTAAAATAAACGGCATGTTTCTTTGACTTTCTACTCAGAGCATGCAGAAAAGAATTTCTTTTTCTTGCTCGGAAGCATCACACAAGGCATTAATGCACGAGGAACGGTCACGGTTGAAGGCTGTTCACCCCTTCTTACGTCGAATGCCCCAGAATGCTGCTTTTTAAAAAGCATCCCAGAATATCTGCCTCTTAGTGCTTCACCTTTCACTTACCGTTCAGTCATTGTTTCTTTCTGCTTTTAGTGTGAGCCTTTTACATTTACTGCTTCTGATCTGTTGTGGTTATATTAGAAAACGAAGTAAGTTAGCTGTTCCCTAAAATAAGAACAGCAATTGGGTGAGAACTGAGAGGCTCTTCCTAGAATTGGGCAAAATGATTAATTCCCAGACACTGTATAATTACAGGGGCAGCCCTTATTGGCTCTTGCCCCAGCTTCCTAAGAAAAAGACTAGTGCCCCCTACCTGCCTTGCCAGGAAAGACAGAGACTCATTCGATTATAAAATGTGTTTCTCAAAACCAGAATGACTTTGAAAGATGTGTTATGTTCTGAACACAAGCAAAAATTCCTTCAAGTAAGAGGATATTACTTGCTCTGTAATTAGACAGCCAATAGCATATGTGGATTATCATGGAGCTGTGGCTGCACGGTATAAAAAGATGAAACAATGGGAGTACCACATCGATTTCACATCGACTAGACTGGCATGTCCCCTCAGGGCTGCACTCATACAGCAACGATATGAAAATGCCAGATCACCGTCTATCTGGAGAGGGAAGAAGGTTTGCCAATATGATGGCTTCTCCTCAAGAAAAATTTTGTATTAAAATACAAAATTACTATTATAATACAAAATTATTTTGGTCACCCAATTTTGTCTATGTAATAAAGCTTATGCAAAAAAGCTTTTTTTTTTTTTTAACAGAATGTAATTGTTTTATGATACAGTCTTTTTTTTTTTTTTTAAGACGAACTTTTGCTCTTGTTGCCCAGGCTGGAGTGGAATGGCGTGATCTCAGCTCACTGCAACCTCCACCTCCTGGGTTCAAGTGATTCTCCTGCCTCAGCCTCCTCAGTACCTTGGATTACAGGCACCCACCACCATGCCCAGCTAATTTTTTGTATGTTTAGTAGAGATGGGGTTTCACCGTGTTGGCCAGGCTGGTCTCAAATTCCTGACCTCAGGTGATCCACCTGCCTCGGCCTCCCAAAGGGCTGGGATTACAGACATAAGTCACCACACCCAGCCTTATGATACAGTCTTTCATTAAAACTCTTCGAAACTGTGGCTCACTAAAATTTGGTATCAATTAACAGTATCTCACTAGGATACACTTTCAAAAAATAGTAAGTTTAGAATTAGCAAATAGGATCTTTCTGACTGTAAAAGGAGAAAATAATATTTAAAATCCTCCATTTTTTTCCAGCAAAGGAAAGTGAACAATTAATGCCTCATCTCATTTCTAACCTGAATCATCCCTCCCCTCCCTGCAATGAAACTGGGGTCAATTTCTTTTTTGCTAGATGAACTGTTTTCTATTTATTTATTTTTGAGACAGAGTCTTGCTCTGTCACCCAGGCTGGAGTGCAGTGGTGTGATCGTGGCTCACTGCAACCTCCACCTCCTGGGCTCAAGCAATTCTCCTGCCTCAGCCTCCCGAGTAGCTGGGACTACAGGAACCACCACGCTTAGCTAATTTTGTATTTTTAGTAGAGCTGGGGTTTCACCATGTTGGCCAGGCTGGTCTTGAACTCCTGATCTCAAGTGATCCGCCAGCCTCGGTCTCCCAGAGTGCTGGGATTATAGGCATGAGCCACTGTGCCAGGCCTAGAAGAACGATTGAAGAAGGCTGGAGCAATGGGTTCCCACAAAAGCAAGACTGTATTGTGAAGGCATGAAATTATTAAAGCTCAAAGATTGAAGTACAAAGTGGAATTCTGACTCACCATAAAGTGCATTTATGGCCTTGGCAATACATCTCAGCAATTATTCAAAAGAAAACAATTAAACTTTCTAAATGTTCTTCTGGCTGCAAACTCAGTACTATCAGAGGGAGACATAACAGATAAATCTTCCTAACAGGTTTGATACACGAAACAGCAGCACTGGCTCCTTACACTTTCTATTCTGTGATCTAGGGACCTTTTCAGGTCTTTGGAATGTAATAATTCGAGTTATAAAAACTACTGGTTTAAAAAAAAATGAAACACATAATACTACAAAACATTGCCATTAAACAGGCAGTTGGGGAAAATAAACAATTCTTTCATCACCTTTAATCAAAAGGCTTAACAAGGTTTATGATTACCACTTAATTCTTAATACCACTTTCCGGGAGTTATGATTCAGGCCCATGTCCTTGTCATTAAATCAGGCAACAGAATGAAGTCCAACAAGTGTACGATTTTCAAGGCATGCAGCCGAGAAGCTTGGTCCTCAATGCGAGAAAGTAGCATGGGGACAAGAGGGACACAGCTTTCAGAAACAGCAGGCTATGGGCTTAGACTTTTTTATTAGATTTTTGGTTTTCTGTTTGTTTATTTGAGACAGAGTCTCGCTCTGTTGCCCAGGCTGGAGTAGTGCAGTGGCGCAATCTCAGCTCACTGCAACCTCTGCCTCCTGGGTTCCAGCAATTCTCCTGCCTCAGTCTCCCGAGTAGCTGGGACTACAGGCACCCGCCACCATGCCTGGCTAATTTTTTGTATTTTTAGTAGAGATGGGGTTTCACCATGTTGGTCAGGCTGGTCTTGAACTCCTGACCTTAGGTGATCTGCCTGCCTTGGCCTTCCAAAGTGCTGGGATTACAGGTGTGAGCCACCACATCCCGCTATTAGATCTTTGGATTGCACATTTTGTCATTTTAATTTGCAAAGCACAAAAATCATCTGTGTATCTAGTATATATGCAGAACCAGTAAAGATAACTGAGATAGTTGATTTTCTACAGGACTTATTGGCGATGCTATGAATCAGCAAGAGAACAGAAATTGCATGTGAAGGCAAAAAACTTAGAGACACAAGTGCTAATATCTAACATATTATATTCGGAAAAAAACATAATTTGGAGACCAAAATGTCTGAAAACTGTTATCCTAGGATTAATGTATGGTTCTAATGAATTCATGTATCTACACAAAAATTTAACAAAAAAAGTACAATCTATGCAAGATGATAACACTTGGGGGTAAATATTTAGGAGCAGAGAAAGTACACACAGATTCCTTACAACCCTGCAGCCTTTATATGAAGAAATTCTTGAATTATATACAATCTTTAGCAGACATCAATTTGGATTTGTCCAAAATCCAGAAAGGGGAAAAAAAATGTGGAAAAATCTGAGGAAAATCAAAAAGAACTCAAGTACTCAGCAACATTTAAGACCAGAACCCAGTACTACACCTCTACCCAAATTCCAGGACAAAACTGGGCTGTCATGGCATCTGGGCTTTCCATAAACGCTCACCTATCTCCCTCGGTCTATCCTAGACTGAACTAACCAGATCTATAGCATGCCCTTTCTCTTCAGTGACCCAGTGACTCAGGGCAGGTGAAGGGAGCAGGAATTGTGTGACACAGTGGAGGTTGGCCTGCCTTCCTGTCTCCAAGATGTGGGCGGCTGTCATGAGCAAAGCCTCGGCCAAAGAAATATTAATAAACCAGCTGCCTTGTCAGATAGAGGTAGTCGACATCCAACAAGCATTTCTATCTCCACATTAGGAACTAGAAAAATTCTGAGGGCTGGATTTTGCTTCAGTTTCTTACACATTATTTTTGGTATTGTCAGGGAATCCAGTTAATTCCAGGGTTGCAGTGATGCTCTAAAACAACTAGATATTAGCTCAGTGCATTACAGAGAAAGGTCTCAGGTTCCAGCTCAGGTCAACAGAACTCTGGGTCCCAAATGCTATTTTAGCTTAGGAATGTGTGGTGGTTCGGCCCCTTGTACAATCCAAGCAGCCACCTTGTCCTTAATATGACATTTGCAGAATGTTCTGGCCAGCTCAGATAGACACTGCTGTACCACACATTCTCATGCAAACACACCCTCTCATTTTCTAAGAACAAACAAGAATGCAGCACTGAGTATAAAAGGAACAGGGCCGGTGCAGCGGCTCACACCTAATACCCTAGTACTTTGGGAGGGCAAGGCGGGAGGACTATTTGAGACCAGGTGTTGGAGACCAGTCTGGGCAACCTACTAAGAACTCATCTCTTCAAAAATAATTTTTTAAAAAAGGAAAGGTACAGAAACACTGACATGTGGAGTGCTCAGATAAAGCATCACCTTCAGTTCAATAATCTGAACTCTAGTTCTTCATTTGGCGCTGAAAAAGGGGCTATCTCAGATAGGTGAAGGTTTACACTATGAATTCAATGGTCAATTTGTTTTTGGACAAGTGGATAGAAAACAGGAGTTCTACTAAATATAGTAAAGCCTTATCTATAAATAAACACAAGGAAGAAAAACATTTTTAGGATGCCTGAGTCAGCATGTTTACATGGCATGATTATTTAGTTTGGGGTTTAATCCATCCTGTGACTCAAATCCCAGGATTCTCAGAAGTTTCTGAGTACTTCCCATCCTCACCTCTTCACTAATGTCCACAGGGCAGGAAATGATCACAAACTAAGACAGGCCATTCACTCAAAACACCCAAAACATTTGGCCACAGATGCAGACTGATGACACTTGTTTATTTAAGTTGTATATTTTGTCATGTTTTCATGATAGGACTAAAGAGGAATTTCAAAACCAAAATGCCAACGTATAGGCAAAAGTCTGATACTTTGGACGAAATATTTTCAATACTGTTTTCTTTGCTTCTTAAGATCACTGATGTTTGGTGCTAAGTATTTCACTATATTTTGGGTTGTTTTATTAAAAATTTAAATTTAGATGTATTGTTTCAATTTCTTTGGTTTGGATACATGATCTGTTTCCTGCCCTTGGTCACGCTATCAAAACAGCTCCTTGAAAGAGCACGAACATGCTTTTCCGTATCCTTAGCATTTCACGCACTGTATGTTCTTATCATGTTCTACAAAAACACGGCAACTTCCCTATGATTTAGCAAAACACAGGCTTTGTACTCTTCCTTCTCAAGGATTACTCTTAATCTTTAATGGCAGCTGCGTTCTCAACTTAATACAACGTTGAACAAACAAAAAAGACAACTGCTTCTGAGCCCTATACATTAGGTAAGGAACATGACACTCCTCATTACTGCTCGGTCTCAGGATATATGTTCGCACATTCTTCTCCCGATGTCAGTCAACACAAGCAGAATTAGACAGTTTAGAGTGGGCAATGAGAAAGATGTCAGACTCAAAATAGACACAGGGAAAGTCATAAAGAATTTGCAAGCATAAATGCCTGATAGCAAAAACGATCACAAAAGATAGCAAAACCACAATCCTGCACAAAGGCCATCTCAATCTTACACAAAAAATACATCTGCAATGCCTGCCAAGCAACCGCCTGTCCAATCTGGGACTGGCGTCATCTTTGCTACTAATCCTTATAGTCAAATATAATTATCTCAAAACAATTATGTAACCTTCCTCATTTTTCCTTTAAAGACCTTTGTCTTCCTCTATCTCCCAGGATACACACAGTTAACTATAGCATGCATTTTCTCATTGCAATGCTCTATTCCTGAATAAATGCCATTTTCTTTTAGGAAGCCTCTCTATTCGTTAAGTTGACAGCAATAAACAGTTTAGGTTTTTGGCAACAAATCACCAATATTTACTTAAAAACAAACAAAAAACTTAAACACAAGCATGAACAACAGGTTATTTTGGGAAGAATTTAATATATTCTCTATTGTTAAGTGCACCAGATGCTGGACTTCTGAAACAACAATTATGCTTCAGCATAATAGCATTTTCTACATATTTCTGTTCATGTTGTTTGTTCCTCTGATTTACCCGGAATCAATGAATCTGAAAAACAAAAAGATTCTTTAAGCACCTGGTAAATTTCAGGTCCCACATTAGAAAATGAGCAAGCATCAATAATATTGATGGAGGTGAAAATATGACACTGAGACTTCCAGGTAATGTTCCGAGTTTACTTTCATAGTTTACTAGGCTCAGGTTTCATGGCGAAGGATTATTTGAAAGACTCACTCACTGACATGTGCTGATTTTCTGATTTTAAATTTGAACACTCCCAAAGCATAAACAGATCACCTCCAGCAACACTGTAAAAAAATACTCAAAGTTTAAAAAAAAGGAGAAACTTGTAGCAGTACTTAGTGTCCAACAGAAAACACTCCATCTGCTAAACAATATCTCGACTGCAAAGCTTATCTTACTGTTGGCGGATAGATAATGACATAGCCCAGTCATTATCACCGTGGCAACAGTGACCAGAAACTATCAGAGGAAAATTGCACATGGAACAGCTGGCTCTCGAGCAAGCATGCCTCAGCTTCCTCTGGAGTATGCTTTTTCTGCAAGTCTGGTGTGCTCGAGGGTACTACCAACCCCATGCGGCTCCAAGACTACAGATTATGTAAGTCCACTGGTCCTGCTCTTCCGGATTTATTCTTCCCGCCAATAGGAGCACTTACCACGTTCCAAGCACCGTCCTAGGCACTGAGGATACAGCACTGAATAAAGTTGAATGCCGGGTACAGAAGTCAATAACCAAGCTAGTAAATCCTGTATATTGTCAAACACTGGTAAGAACAAGGGAGAACAGAACAAGCAATGGGCCTAAGGAGGCTTGCTTTCCCTCCTCTGCACTCCCACACTGCTTTGTATCTGCTTCTCATTTCTCACGCTGGCTCCAAGCTTTGGGCACCAGGTCTCCCTGGACATTCCTCGCTGGCACCGCGCCTAGCACCCAGCGGCTGCTCAGGAGACATCTGTCGAACGAATTCACTTCTTAGTTCCCCATTCAACAAACCTTTCCTGATCCTAGGCCCAACAGCTTAAAAGGCTGGAGGGCCAACGAGGCTGGAAATTCAGAGGCGGCCGAACGCGGTGGCTCACGCCTGTAATCCCAGCACTTTAAGAGGCCGAGGCAGGAGGATCCCTTGAAGCCACGAGTTCGAGACCAGCCTGGGCAACAAAGTGAGACCACCCTCCCCGCCACTTCCGTCTCTACAAAAAGAAAGGAAGAAAAACGAAACCCAGAGAAAATCACACACGCAAAAGCGCTTTACAAACTTTAAAAATGAAAATTGTTCTAGAGAAATAATCGCGCGCCGGAGGCGGAAGCCCCGGAGCCTCAGCTCCCACGTGGCGGCGGAGCCGAGGGAGAGTCCAGGAGCCGAGGCTACAGCCCGAGCGCTGGAACCCCGGTCAGGCTCCCGCTTTCCGCCACGACGAACTGCATTCGGCCGCGGCGTTCGGCAGCCGCCCAGGGACGCTCACCTAAGCTGGAAGAGGCGGATACTGGCCCGGCCTAACCCCGCTACCTCCCAAGAGACCGCAACCATGCACCAGCCAACCGCGTTGCCATGGCAATTCAACGACCGCCAACACCGGAACCGGAAACTTCATCGGGAGGTGACCCCTTCCCGGCATTCCGCGGAACGCGCGAGTCCCGCGCCTCTTCCAGTTGTCTCGGGGTATCCCAGCTGGCCTCATTGGCTCACAGGAGGAAAGTCGTCTTCCCTCTTGTTTTGCCTCTCGTTGCCCTGCCAGCGTGACTCTGATGGACATCCATTCTCTCCAATTAACTAGCAAAGCGGTTGCCGACGGCCAATAGTAAGGCAGTAGGATGCGACTCAGGCATAAGGCCCACCTCCTACCTGCCGGGGCGCGACGAACAACGTGATTGGTAGAATCGAGTAATTGCCGATCAGTGTTGCCCAATCACGGAGGGCAGTTTAGAGCCGGTCCAATGAGGGTCTCCAGGGGGTGGGTCGAACTGCCGCGGGCCGGGGAGCGCTCCGGGTGGCCAGCTGTGTGCCCCGGCTGTCGTGGGTTCCGGCGAGCGTGCGGAGATGAGCGGGTCCCTCGGCCGAGCGGCGGCGGCTCTGCTCCGCTGGGGGCGCGGCACGGGCGGCGGTGGCCTTTGGGGTCCGGGCGTGCGGGCGGCGGGCTCGGGCGCGGGCGGCGGCGGCTCGGCGGAGCAGCTGGACGCGCTGGTGAAGAAGGACAAGGTGGTGGTCTTCCTCAAGGGGACGCCGGAGCAGCCCCAGTGCGGCTTCAGCAACGCCGTGGTGCAGATCCTGCGGCTGCACGGCGTCCGCGACTACGCGGCCTACAACGTGCTGGACGACCCCGAACTCCGACAAGGTCAGGCCAGTGTGCCGGGCAGGCGCCCTCCGCCCCGGGCCCAGGAGCATCGCTGCATGAGGTCGAGGGGTTCCGCCGCGCCGGGCTGGAGAGCGGGGCTCCATCGGGTGGGGTCTGTCTGGAGGTTCGAGCCGGGTTAGGGCGAGGAATACTGTCCTGGAGTAGAGTCTGGGCTGCGGGTGTGGTTGATTTGACTGGGTCTTGAGGATCTGGGGCTCTCTGCTGTTGCCAGCTTGAGCAGTAGGTAAAGTCCTGAGGGTTCAGTTATCCTCACTTCGAGCTAATATAGGCGTTTCGGGGCGACTTGTCAATGACTGACTCGGAGGAGGGCGGCCTGCAGCCTGACTGCTCTGCACGGTTAGGAAATATAGTAAGGACCCACTGTGAGATAGGTACTTTCGCGGACACTCTGGGGAGGTTGGAAGCCATTGGCCTGCTCGTGGGTAAGGGTCCGGGGCTGTCGATAGTGGGGAGAGGACTGAAGTTGTCTTTGAGGCTAGTGAGGTCGGAGGCTGATCTCTCTTGGCTCACGGCTCAGGGTGGCAAGCACCATCCTCTGTGGTTGCTACAAGCAAAGGGTTGGGACTGCTGTCGGCTGGCCTTAGTCGGGATCTGTGTTGTCGGGGAAAAGTCATGCCATTTGGCTTTAGATACTCAAAACACAGGGCTGAATGTATGTGGGCCAGGGCTTGGAGAGGTTTGTGGGGAAAAGAAGCAGCCCTGGCTCCTGGGCGCCGGGCTAACTCACTGGCTCAGCCTCAGAGCCCAGGGGACCAGGGGCCAGATGGATCAGGCCAGGAGAGGAGAGGCTGCAGCTGATTAGCATCTTTTCCAAGTACCCCACGTGCATTCGCCAGTCTTATCTGAGTGGGGGAGGAGGAAGAGGCCAGGATGGTCAGGGTTGGTGGAGAACTGGGAAGGCTGTATCTGTTCCTTCTAAAGAGTGACTTAGGGTACCTGCATCCCAGTTAGAGACTTTCAGTGACTGAGTCCCTGCATGTCCCTAGCTAAAAAGAGGTGCCAGGTGTGTGCTAAAAATAGGTGCCAGGTTCTCTGTTACTCTAAATTTGAAATTACTAACCATAGTCATTCCTTACATTGATGAGACAGGCTGGTGTTTGGAAAAGCTTTGGGTTGAAATCCTCTTTTGTGGCTATTCAGGTGTAAAACTTAAGTCACTCAACTGCATTTGAGGATAATGAGACAATTTGGCAAAGTTTTTGTTAGGAAGACAAAGTAAGAATTATAGAAAGTGTGTATCGTCTTACCTGGCACAGAAAGCACCCGGTAAATGGTAGCTGGCTTCATATAGCACTTGATGGTTTTCAAACACATTTTTTCCCAGATTATCTAGTCCTTAAAGACTCTTGGTGATGAGTGATGTTCCATTTGCTGTAGTTGATAGTGGTGTGGGTGGGACCTAGAAGGCATGTTGAGTTGAGGAGTTGACAGGGCAAGTTCAAATTACCACGTATATATAATATTGCCATGTGTTATTCTCATGACCCTTTTGTCTTCCTGATCAACTAGAATGCCACCAGTTACTGGGCTCAGTTTTATCATGTACAAAGCAAAGGACCTGCAGTCTTCCTTCAAAGACAGCTTCTCAGCTTAAAAGAGGAGTAACTGTTTTGCAGTCTTTTAACAGAGACCTTGCAGGGGGTCCGCTGCAAAATGCCAATATGGCACTAGTAAAAAAGTTGTGTTGTTATCTCGCTTAGTGTAATGTTTTGAGGGTCTTTGGTTTGTGAATTTATTTTCTCTTTAAGATAACTGGAAATGAGATATTCTGGAATATAGCTAATAAACTCAAAGTAGGAGCAAAAATAAGAATATGTACTGATACCATTTTATTTTTCTGCCTTTTATCCATGTCCGGTGTCTGGTTTCGGAGTTTACTTTCCTAAGTATTCAAACAGCAGCAACAGGAATTTAACCCTTACATTCCTTGACCACTGAGTTTCATCAGATTGCTATTTTGGTTAATAAATGTGTTGCATAGATACTGAATATAACATATACCTCTTTTATTGATTAGAAAAGTAAAGATTAGTGTAAGTATTAACATTTGGACTGGGGCAGGGTGGTAAAAGCACGTTCCCAAAATGGGGATTAGTTCAGCCAGGGTATTAAGACTCTTGCCCTCACTATTCACAATAGCAAAGACTTGGAATCAACCCAAATGTCCATCAGTGACAGACTGGATTAAGAAAATGTGGCACATATACACCATGGAATACTATGCAGCCATAAAAAAGGATGAGTTTGCATCCTTTGTAGGGACATGGATGCAGCTGGAAACCATCATTCTTAGCAAACTATCACAAGAAGAGAAAACCAAACACCGCATGTTCTCACTCATAGGTAGGAACTGAACAATGAGTTCACTTGGACTCGGGAAGGGGAACATCACACAATGGGGCCTATCATGGGGAGGGGGGAGGGGGGAGGGATTGCATTGGGGAGTTATACCTGATATAAATGATGAATTGATGGGTGCTGACGAGTTGATGGGTGCAGCACACCAACATGGCACAGGTATACGTATGTAACAAACCTGCACGTTATGCATATGTACCCTAGAACTTAAAGTATAATAAAAAAAAATTAGCTAGATATTAAAATAAAATACAGCACTTCTTTGTGTTATCAGAAAAGGAAATATAGACAGCAGATCCTTGAAAAAAAAAAAAAAAGACTCTTGCCCTCTTCCCCTCTTCCCTATACAGCTTTATTTAACAAGAGCAACTAATGGGCTATCTGATGCTTGTTTTTGCCAGCCAAAGCTGTGTACACCAGATCCAAGGTCATTTCTAGTAATAGGAACAGAGCTCTTGCAAAACTGGCCTTTTGTTGGTTCTTATGCCAAGGAGACCTGAACTTTACAAAGGGCCCAAACCAGAGGAAAACATTCTTTCCTCGTTTTGGGTACTTGGTTCCCAGGAGTGTAACGCGGACAGATCTTGAGACTGTGACCCAGGGAACAAAGGTGACTATGAGGCAGCATTGTGTTCTGGCCTTCTCAAGACCTTCTTGTACTTCCCTTTTTATCTGGAGCGCACGCAGAAGACAGTCACAAAGGGATCAGGTCCCAGTAGACTGACATCGCTTCCTAATCCTAGTCTTAATAAAGGAACGTATGCTCATGGAAGCAACTTGGAAAACACTGAAAAGTTTAAAGAAGGAAAATCACCTATAATTTTATGGAAACCATTGTATTAACATTTGGATCTAGTTCCTAACAGCTTTTTTTTTTTAAAACACATTGAGACCGTGCTTGTCTATACGGAATATTTTGCCCTCCAGAGAGGAGGGAACATGTGTTATGCAGCTGCCTGTGGCACTGCATGTACGGCTTATGCAAAGCAAGCTTTCAGTGAGCATTTCAATAAATAAATAAATGCTGCTTTTATTTGTCATTATATTGCAGACTCTGTGGCCTTAAAGACATTATAAACATTTGCTGCCGATTTAGATCATCACTGTCGTCCTTGCATCGGGAACAGTGACAGAATAGGGACTCAAATATTTGTGGAATAAATAACCATATCCTATTGTTGAGTGTTTATTAAGCATTTGAAAATATGCTCAACCTTTTCAGTATCAGGGAATTGAAGACAGTAGTGAAACACATGTCATGCTGGTGGACTTTAAAAGTTGGATAACAAGTTATGTGTTTGTGTTTGTGTGGTGCACATGTAGTAAGCTGCAGATGGCAGTATAAAATGGCACCAACACTTTGGAGGAGTAACTGTCAGTACCCAGTCAAGTTATGGGTGAACAGAGCCTAAGACCCAGCTGCATGACTCCTAGGTATATATTCTAGAGAGGGGGATCTGCAAACTTACCCTAGTAAAGGGCCAGAGAGTAAGTATGTCAGGCTTTGTAGGCAGTGTGGTCTTTGTTGCATCTATTCAACTCTGCTGTTAGATAGCCTGAAGTCAGTCATGGGGCAATATGTAGATGAATGAGCAGGCTGAGTTTCCATAAAACTTTATTTACGAAAATAGGAAGTAGACTGGATTTGGCCTGAAGACTACAGTTTATCCGCCCCTGGCCTAGAGACTGACTTCTGCATGGGTGTGTTAGGACGTGGGTCCCCAGCCCCCAGGCCAGGGATCCAGGCTGTACAGCAGGAGGTAAGCGGTGGGCAAGCAAGCTTTACCGCCTCAGCTCCACCTCCTGTCACATCAGTGACGGCATTAGATTCTCATAGGAGCACAAACCCTGTTGTGAACTGCACATGCGAGGAATCTAGGTTGTGCATCCCTTATAAGAATGTAACTAAGGCCTGATGGTGTGAGGTGGAACAGTTTCATCCCGAAGCCATCCCCACCCTTTCCCGGTCCATGGAAAAATTGTCTTCCACAAAACCAGTCCCCGGTGCCAAAAAGGTTGGGGACCTCTGTGTTAGGATACCTGTGTCGGGGCGTTCATTGTAGCGTGGCTTGCAATGATGAAAAACCGACAGGAAGGGATCTTGGTCTATTAGTAGCAGACCGGATAAATAAACTTTAGTCATATGATAGAAAGGTAAACTGTTGTTAAAATAAACTAGATCTAGTTGTATTTAACATGGCTGAATCTCAAAAATATAATGTTTAGTCAAAAAGCAAGTAGCAAACATGTAATTATGGCATAATACTATTTGTATATGTAAATGTTAAAGATATAAAACAGTCCCATATATTGCAGATATGTGTGCAGTTCACTTGTAGCTCATGGGCAGGAGTGACAGATGGCAGCTAGAGGGTAGAGGCCACCTCTGGTGAGGGACTCAGGTAGCATGTGGTTAAGGGTCTGGACTTTTGTACTGCTAGAAGCCTGGATATAAATCCTGGTTTCACTGCATGCTATCACTGTGAGTTTTGGTAAGTTACTTAACCCTTCTGAGCCTTACTTTCTTCATCTGTAAAGTAGGGATAATTGTACCTGCCTTGTCAGATTTTTGTAAAGATTAGATAAGATTATTTTTGTAAAATGCTTAAAGAGTGTGAAACTCAGTAATCCTTAACTCAATAAATTTTTTTTTGTTTTGTTTTTTGTTGTTGTTTTTTTTTTTTTTGAGACAGTGTCACTCTGCTGCCCAGGCTGAAGTGCAGTGGGCAATCTTGGCTCACTGCCACCCCTGCCTCCCGAGTTCAAGCGATTCTCCTGCCTCAGCCTCCCAAGGAGCTGGGATTACAGGTGCCTGGCACCATGCCCGGCTAATTTTTTTTTTTTGATTTTTAGTAGGGACAGGGTTTCACCATGTTGGCCAGGCTAGTCTGAACTCCTGACGACCTCAGGTGATGCACCAGCCTTGGCCTCCCAAAGTGCTGGGATTACAGGTGTGAGCCACTGCAGCTGGCCTGAATGGTATTTTTATTACTTTATGGTATACGTAATCACTTTTTCCTGCATTATTTTCCTGTGCTTTTTCTGTTGCCTATTTTTCTCAGAAAAGCATTCCTCTGAAGGGTGGGTGGTGGAGGATGTTGGTATGGAGAGAATGTCCACACTGTACCTGGTACTGTGCTAGGAGCTCAATTCATTTCATTCATTAGATATCATGGAATCTTCATAATAAATCTGCAAGGTGTAGAGTATATTCCCATTTTACAGATGAGGAAACTGAGGCTAAGAGATTAACAGATTTGTCTGAGGCTACATTTACAGGCTAGCAAACCAGATCTACTGACCCTTAAGCCTGTGCCTTGCCCACTCTGCCCCATGCTTTGCTTTTCTTCTAGTGAGGGTCTGCTGATTTCCATGCTTTCAGCTCAGATCATCTTATCTTGACTTAATGCCATTCTCTAAACTAGAGAATATGAAGAAATTGTGACTCTCAGAGGTGGTGCAACTTGCCCAAGGTCACAGAACCTAGTAGGTAAGAGACAGAGTTGGAACTCACATTAGATTCTGAAGCTACTGTAGTGAAGTTCTACCAGGAAAAATAAAAAGAAAACTATGATTATGCTGCTCTTATAATTTAGTGTCCAAACCAGGAGTATTGTCCAGTGTTCTGAATGTGATGAATTTTGAAAAATACCTTTTGAAAGTTCTGGAAGGGAATTTTAAAGTACATTTCTGTCCTCTTTCTGGGTTGATACTTTGGAATATGAATTTGTTTGTATGGGTTTTTTTGGTGGAGCGTTAGATGTGCGTAAAGTGACTTTGTAAGATAGTCTCCGAACTACCAGTTCCTAGTGTTAGTCTGCCATATAACTTTGCAGTCAGCATTTTCTGCCCCGGATGGAATCACCACTGTCTATCATGCATGAAATAATGATTATCATTAAAATTCATTCTTGGATATGATTTTCTAATTTTCAAGAGTAGCTCTCTGATTCTGAGTTATTTCAAGTGATATTTGTAAGAACTACCACTGCATATTGCAGTTTTTGAAAACTAAAGTGTGAGAGAGATTAACCATGTTTAAACAGTTACTTGTGAGTCCGCAGGATTCATTTTAATATTCAACTTATGAAGAGTAGTCTTTTATTATTAACAGTTTCTCAACTTCACTCCGTAGGAAGCAATTGGTTATTTCCTTAAATATTTAAACTGGTAATCAGTTTTCTTAAAAATGGAAAGTAGCAGGCCGGGCACGGTGGCTCAAGCCTGTAATCCCAGCACTTTGGGAGGCCGAGACGGGCGGATCACGAGGTCAGGAGATCGAGACCATCCTGGCTAACACGGTGAAACCCCGTCTCTACTAAAAAATACAAAAAAAAAAAAACTAACCAGGCGAGGTGGCGGGCGCCTGTAGTCCCAGCTACTCCGGAGGCTGAGGCAGGAGAATGGCGTAAACCCGAGAGGAGGAGCTTGCAGTGAGCTGAGATCCGGCCACTGCACTCTAGCCTGGGGGACAGAGCAAGACTCCGTCTCAAAAAAAAAAAAAAAAAAATGGAAAGTAGCATAGTCATTAAGAAGGGTGCCAACGTTTGGCCTTGATGTCAGCTGCCTGTTACACCTATTCATCTAAAAATTAAAGAAGCAGCTAAATTTAATTTTGATACACTGTCAGCTGCTGTCAAGAACAGGCAGGTGGCTCACGAGAAGTTAGTATCACGTGCATGTAGCTGTGTGTGTTGGGTGTTCAGAATGTCTGAAAGCCTGCTTGTCTGGGTAGTTTTGGTGGTAAGGATTCTGGGGTCTCCCCTTCTCTCATAGTCAGGACATACAATCTGCAGCAACATAAAGTTTAATGAATGAGGCAAGCCCAATGCTTTGATTGAGTGTGATACTATAAAAATGATTGATGAAAAGCAATTTTACTTTAGAAACATGTATTTTTAGGGTAAAATGTAGTTTTGGGTAGTTCTCAGGCAGCAAACTTATTTCCATTTCTGGTGTATTTCAAAAATTATAGACACCCATCAAAATAAATTAGTAAAAACTGATGATTACGGAAAGCTTCACCCAATATATTGCTCATTGAAACAAAACAGATCGTTCATGCACGTAAATGATTCATTTGCATAAAAGGTATTTAAGAAAGTTTAAGAGAACGAAAAGAAGCTCATGTTTACTTTAAACATTTCTTAATCTCGCACCCAGCTCTCAGTCATCATAAAAGTAAAAGTTTGTAATCGGCATCATTGTAAAAAGTAAGTTTTGATAGACTTTGTATTTGAGGACAGAGTTTGAAGAAAGTAAAAAACACACAAATTATGCTAGTAGTTTTTGCTGACATAGCATCAAACATCAGCATGATGAATAACTTGAATTCATCAGGGTATTCTAGTATATCTAGATATTTGGCATTATAAAGACATTTTGATGATTAATGGAATTTACCCTTTATTAGCAACTGCCAAAGAGCTAGCTGATGTTTCTTTACCAGCACCCAGAGTGGCTGAGAGGTGTCTTTTTGGAGACCTGGAGCAATGTAACCCTTTCTTAATATGTGAAGTCTGGAGAAGGAAGATAAAGCCCTTGGTTCAGGGGCTTTCTCTAGGACTGTCGTTTAGAGCAAAGTCAGTTTTTTTTATAAGGCAATAACTTTTAAGAAAAAACTAAATTGTATATTGGGACTTGTGATATAACTGAAATCAGTAATTTTATTTGGAAAATGATAATAAATTATAGGGTATCAAGAGCAAGTTTTTGTATTTTTAGTTTGTTTACATAAAAATCAATTTGTGTAAACTGTACTGTACTTGAACAATCTGTTGACTTTTCTGTTTTGTTTACCCATATGCTCATTTTGGCCATTTGAAAATATCTGTGTAAAAAGAAAAGTGTAAGAGTTAGTTCCTATATGCCATGCTTTGACCATCTTCATTTTTAACATGACCAATATAGGCTTTTTAATGGCCGGCTATGTTTTTGAAAGCACAGTCATCTCAACATACAAGCAGAAAAGGAAGTAGAATGATGAAGAGGAGTGTTAAGAGTAATCTTTTATGTCTTAAGATTGAAGCCACATTACTTTCTTACCATTTTGTTACAGTCGTCGTCCTTGTGACTCAGAATTGAACAGAGTAGTCGCACAGCTGCACTGTCACAGAGCGTCCCTCATCTCCTCTGTGTCTTCAGAGCCATTTGCACACAGGACTGATCACATGCTTGCTGGTTGGTTTCTTGGCTGCTGTGAGCTCTGAAGAGCAGAGCGGGTCTCAGCCCCTGAACCCCCCAGCCCTGGACAGGGCCCTTGCTGAGCTCTGGGCTTTCATTAGACTTACAAGTCTCTTCGGGTTCTGCCCAGAGCCTGATCATCCACTCCACAGAGAGCCCATCACAGTGGCTGGATAGATGGGAACTGACAACCCATAGCCGTGGGACAGGAATTTTTCCCTGGGTAAAAGTAATTGTTAAAAATTAAAAAACAAAAAAAAAACCTTAGCAACTCATCATCTCGAGCAGAAGTAACTGATGGCCTGCACCAACCTAGACAGTCACAGTCATGAAAAGTGCACAGGTGGGATTGCCCGAATTGGCCATGAATTACCGTGATGGATCCATTTGGGTATGAAGTTGGTTGTGACATTTCTTCAAGTTTGCTTCACCTGAAGCTTGACTGGTGGATGAAGAATTATGGCCTTATGTGTCTTATGTGACTTGCATTACCCAGTCCAGTCCTCTGCCATTAATCTGCAGTGTGTCAGGTATTTTACTGAGAATCTTACTTACCTAATTCTCACAAAAACCTTGTGAGATGAGGGTGGAAACAGGATGAGAAGTCAGGTGACTTGTCTGAGGGCGGACGGTTTGTAATTGGAAGAGTTAGGGCCTAACCACTGATCTCTTTGACACGAAAACTCGTGCTCTCAGTAGCAAACACAGTGCTCTCAAGATTGGGGGAAGCCAGGGAGGGACAATGGGTTGTCTGCTATTAGTGGATCAGAATTACATATTTAATCATGAAAGGTTCAGCTTTCACCATTTAAATAACAAATAAATGTTCTTTCTCCATAGGCATTAAAGACTATTCCAACTGGCCCACCATCCCGCAAGTGTACCTCAATGGCGAGTTTGTGGGGGGCTGTGACATTCTTCTGCAGATGCACCAGAATGGGGACCTGGTGGAAGAACTGAAAAAGCTGGGGATCCACTCCGCCCTTTTAGATGAAAAGAAAGACCAAGACTCCAAGTGAGGGCGGCCCAGGTCCTCACTGAGCAGAGAGGGAGCCGTTCACGTCAGAGACTCACTGCCAGAAAAGCCTTACCCATTTTGGTTTTCACTCTTGAGACCGCAGCTGCTTGCACTGATCATTTTGGTTCGTGAGCAGTTGGGTGATTTTAGTTTGTCTGGTGTTTGGGCTAAGAATATTTTATTGTGGACTTAATTCCAACCACTGCACTGTAACGATTCAATGCTGTATTATGAGATTGCTGTAAACAAAATTCATTCTTGTATTGTCGCTTATTCTTTGCCTGATTCAGGAGTTAAGTAGGAGCTTTGGAATCATTATTCATGACCCCTCTGCAACTGTGTCAGTCTCCAAAGACAGTATCCCCCCAGATTTTGTGTAGCTGCTTTTGTTACGGAAAATGATGGACAAAAAAAGAAACTGTGATAACTGGGGCGTTGGCGTTGTTTTTTAAAATAAACTCCAGCACGGGGATGCTGTGCGTGCCTGAGTTAATTCTGAAGTGCATATGTCTGTAAGGATTTGGAGTGCCTGCGATGTTTTATGTGTGGGAAGTAAGGGTGATTCTCATGTTCTTCTATTAAATTTGCCACAAGAATTGCCATTGAGCCCTGGTCTCCTTTCTGGGGGAAGCTGCTGTTTGGATGGTGAGTCAACTATGCAGCTGGAGGCGCGGGTGGGCTGGAGGGAGCAGAGGTGGGTGAGGCCGGACGAGGCGGCCCCACCTGCCTATCTCTGGAGTCCTGTGCTTGGCAAACTGCTACAGTTAGATAGGGAGACATCGGCAGCAGTCCACGGAGCTAGGGGATTTAATGAGTATTTTACTTCTTCAAAAATGGGGCCCTTTTTCAAAGAGGACATACTTGGGACTGTGGCAGAGATTCTCCCAGTGTCTGGTGTCTTTAAAAGACTTTTGCATGATTTCTGCATCCCAAGACTGGAGCCTGGTAGAGCCTGGGGCTGTGCAGTGGCCATGGGAAGGAAGCCTACCCTTGTGCGGCGTGAAGGCTTCGTTCATCTTCAGGGACTTAAAGAGAGCACTTGTCTAGAAATGTATCTTTACGTGGCAGAGGTGGGAAGAAGGATGCATGTTCTCATGAAAAAGGCAAAAAGGGACAGGATGGCTCCTTTTCCCCAGAGCCATTCTAGAGGCTTGTTCTTCGTTGCTTATTTAATCTGTCTGAGTTCCTCTTGAGAATGCTCTGAAAACAGACTTCCTCCATGAGGTCAGGCTAGAACTGGATGGAGTTGCCCCTGCTCCCCTTCCCCAGAGGTTCTGGAAGGGGAAGGAGAGCTGTATCCCCACGCCCTGGGGACTGCCCCATCAGGTGAGAGCACTGCTCCTCAGTGGTCACCCACCTCACAGTGTCAGAGAAAGAAAAATAGATTATTCTCAGAAAAAAAGGTTATTACATTCGTTGTCTGCTACATCCCATGATACCTTTATGTCTTCTGTAAGCTAAGGGACCTTAGGATCTTAAAGGAGGTTAAAACACATCCATTGGAGCCATTTGGTTTAGAAATGAGGGAAGCAGGAGCACTAGAGGGATCCACCTTGTAGACAAGAGTCGCCATGAACAAGTCACTTCATACTGCCTCTGGATGGATATAGGCTGTGGACCAGAGGCCGGGTCTGCAAAATTGTCCCTTGCTGTCACATCTAGTGAGGAGTGTGGTACGTATTCACAATTTTGCTGCTTTTGGCTTTTCCTTAAATCTACCTGTGTACCCTTAGGTTTCATCTGAAAAGTGGAATGATGAGAAACTTATTGATGGGAAGCATCAATGTGAGAAGCCCCTCTAGAATATGATTAGAGCTAGGAAAAGGCTGCCAAGTGAATAATTTGACCCATGCTTATGAGTCATAGATCATATCGAAGTCACTAGGGAACTTAATAAGTTGAAGGAATCACTGGGCTCTACCAGGAATGTAAGTGTTCTTTCTCAGAGTTAATAAGGTTTTCTATATGCCTAACCACTTTACCAAGTAGAAAATTGAAGATGCTATCTAGTGTAAGTCTGAATAATTTTGATGGTCTGCGTCATTAGAATTTGCTGTGAGAAGAGACACAGAGGTTCCTTGTGCAAACAGCAGTATCACACACCTATTTAAAATGCAAGGACTGCTTCTCAGGTTTTCAGTACAGTCCATTAGGCCTGTATGAGTGTGATTATATTGTCTTATTTGTCATAGCTTCAGGGTCTGTGTTATTAGACCCTTAGATCACGTTATTTTAGAAGATTAAACATTTTATGATTTCAGGTAGTTTTAATTTTTTTTCATGGATTGGTAGTTATATAAATGTCATTACGCTTCATTTAAGCTATGAGTTTTAGAGAGATCTTAGGACAGAAGATAACTTTTAAGTTGGGTTTCTTTTTTACAAGCCATAGCTGCCAGCTTAAGAGAGAATTCTTGTTACATTCGTTAGGTTTACTTAGATATTTTGATATAAATTATATTTTGAGAAATCAGGTTCCTTGTTTGTGACAAGGAGGGACTGTGCTAAGGGCAGAGGAATGACTTGGGTTGGCAAGGTTTTATTGGTGCAAATTGATTGATTGGAAAAGGGTCTTTCTCTGTTGCCCATGCTGGAGTGCGGTGGCCTGATTATGGCTCACTGCAACCTTGACCTCCTGGGCTCAAGCGATCCTTCCCACACAGCCTCCTGAATAGCTGAGACTTCAGATGTGCACCACAACACCTGCCTCATTTATTATTATTTTTTTTTTTTAGAGACAGGGTCTCCCTATGTTGCCCAAGCTGGTCTTGAACTCCTGGCTCAAGTGATCCTCCCATTCTGGCCTCCCAAAGTGTTAAGATTACAGGCATGAGCCACTGTGCCCGGCAGAAACAGATTTAAATGTGAGGTGAGAAAGCTTTCATGTTGGTTCCTGAGAGTCACCGACAGGAAAAGATATATATTAGGGGATGGCCACACAGAACACTGATTGTTCTAAAAATTTAACATTCCACTTAAGAACTGTTTAGTAAATCTAAAGAACAGCTTTAAATTGTGCCTGAGAAGCATATAATAGCTACTATGAAGCAGAGCAGAGGAATGGTGAAGAGAAAAGCCATTTTAAGGTCCAGGGGCTTACGGAGACGCATGGGGTGACCCAGGTGGACTCATGTAAAGCCACATTCCCGTCTCATTTCCTGAGAGTAGCATCACTTTAGGTCTGAAAGCTATGTGGGCATTTTGAGTAAGGGGAGCATTGTTTTCTTGGCAGTTGCCCTGGGAGCCCAGTGCAGTTGAGCTGAGGGCAGAGTCTAAGCCAATAGATGCCACTGAAGATGCACGTCACCTCAAAGATCCCTATCCCAGATTCAGCCAGAATAGCCATGTTATTCCCCTCCTTGTGAACCTCCCGGGGCGCTTGGTTGTGTTGCAGTGAGGTCTCTCCTACCCCAGAAAGCCTTCCCTGACCCCAGACAGAACAGACCCCTTAATCCACTCTACAGCCCTGTTCTTTGCTCATCACCCCAGGACCTAACTACCTTTTACTTGGCTTTATTCAAATCCCCTCTGGCCAGCATACAGAGTGCCCCGAAAAATATATTTAGAAAAGAGCGAAGAATTTCCTTTCTTCATTCCTTTTGGATTAGTCACAAGAAATGTCACACTGTTAAAGGTTACAGCCTCGCAACACCACAGTAGCTAAGAGCTGGGACTCAAGTCACACTATTACAAGTTACAGCCTCGCAACACAGCAGTAGCCGGGACTTAAGTCACCCTCCCTAGATTTGTATCCCAGCCCTTGCCGGGTGTGCTACTGACCTCGGACGACTTAGTAACCTCCCTTCCTGCTTAAGTGGGCAAATAGCAGATGCCACTGACCTCAGGCGTGTTACAAGCTTAGATGACAGCACCTTATCGAGAACATGGCTCATAATGAGCTCTCCTGTAAGTTGACCCTGACAGTTAATGTTGGATGACACCTGGACTTTGTACCATGCTGTGGCATCCACCACCGTTTGGAGGGTTTAAGGGAGTAGAGAAGGACAGGCTGATGAACAGAGCATTGTCCATGTTTGGTTGCCTCGGGAACATAGAGACTCATTGTTGAAAGCAAAGGACAAGATCTAATCCTTGTGATCATCTGTCAGTGGACTGCCCAGCAGCCCTAGGGGACGGCAGGGCCTTCGGCCAGAAAGAATTCCCTGTAAAGTATGTTTCCTACCATTACAGTTTGACTTACTGCCACCGAGTTTTATTTTTAAAAAGACTGCTTCTATTTCATACCAAAGTGGAGAGTCTTTTCTGAACGGATATGTTAGACAGTTACTGTGTTGAGTTACGCTTCAAAGAACACAGTTTAACCTTGAGTTAATTCTAATTTAGCAGTAGCAAGGATTGTGACACTGGGTTCTACTGTATCTCATTAGCCATTTTCACAGGGATTCATCTTGTCAGAAAAAGGAGGTAGAAATGTTCGCCAGTTCCTAGGAAATGTGGTGAGCAAATGTGGAAAGTATTTCCAGGTTATTGCTGTGTCTTCACTAGTCCTGAGCAAGCTATCAGCTTTGATCATCCCTACCACCAATGAAGAAACCTTCCTCGGGAGGCCGTGCTGAGCCCGAGTCTATGGGGACCTCTTCTGGCTCCGGACCCAGGCTGGGCAGAGGCTGAGACTGGAGCTGGGTGTCAGATACCCCTCACCCGTTGCCCTGACCTTGAGGGTGTTAGGGTGTAGTCAGAGTCTCACATAGGTGTCATAATATTTCAGATCTCAAGGGGAACTTCACAGTTGTTCAGTACGTTTAAAAGTAAATTGCAATCCTGGGAAACTAGCAGCACACTTCCTGTTATGTTGGCCTTTTGAATTGTTTTGTTTTTTGTTTGTTTTTGAGATGGAGTCTCTCTCTGTTACCCAGGCTGGAGTGCAATGGCGCGGTCTCGGCTCACTGCAGCCTCTGCTTCCTGAGTTCAAGCGATTCTCCTGCCTTAGCCTCCTGAGTTGCTGGAATTACAGGCGCCTGCTACCATGCCCAGCTAATTTTTTGTATTTTCAGTAGAGACGGGGTTTCACCATGTTTGCCAGGCTCGTTTCAAACTCCTGACCTTGTGATCCACCAGCCTCGGCCTCCCAAAGCACTGGGATTACAGGCATGAGCCACTGCGCCTGGCCTTTAAGTTGTTTTTTAACTTTTGTCCATGATTCCTTAGTAAAGTCTCCTTAAAATGATTCTTGGGAGAGGAGAGGACAAGGGGCGGTGTCAGTTGCACCTGGCTAAGTTACTTCAGGTGCACTTCGTAAAAAGTGTGGTGGGCTGTCCATATCCTAATCCCCGGCATGTGTGACTATGTTACCTGGGGTAAACGTAAGCTGTGTTTAAGTTCAGGATCTTGAGACAGAGAGATTGTCTTGGATCACCTGGTTGGGCCCAGTGTAATTACAGGTGTCCTGGGCAGGAGGGAAGCAGAGGTGCAAGTGATGTACTCTAAAGAGGATGGAAGGGGCCGCGGGCCAAAGATTGCAGGCAGTCTCTAGAGCTGGAAAAGCCAAGGAGACGGATCCTTCCCTGGAGTCTCCAGAAAGAACACAGGTCATGAGTTTAGCCCAGTGAAAGTCATTTTAGACTTCTGACCTCCTGCCCTGTAAGATTAAAAATTGGTGTTGTTTTAAGCCCCTAAGCTTGTCATTTGTTACAGCAGCAAAAGGAGACTAATACACCTGGCTGCCTGGATTTTATGGTGGACACTTACTTGGTGTGAGCAGACAGTGGGAAGGGTCAAACAATTACTGAGCATTTACATCCGTAATTTGGTCCTCACCAAAGATCTGCAAATGTGGGATATTCACTCTTCCTTTCAGAGGATGACACAGAGACTGGGAGGGGTCAGGTCACTTGTCCAAGGTCACTACCTGGTGGAATTCGAGCTGTGATCAAATCCATATTGTAGCGCCCTTCAGAGGCCCAGCTCAGTGAGTGCAGCCGCTTAGTGCAGCTGTGGCCGTGGTGTCCAGAGTGTTTGCCCTGTGGCCCTGAGAATAACTGAATTTGAGCTTCAGTTTCCTACTGAAAGAGCCAGGGAGGCCAGGGATTTTGGAAGTTGCCCCTGGCCATCCACTATCAAGTATGTGAAGGAAGCAGAGGATCCCACCTGTGAGGTCAGACAAATGGAAGGTGAATGCAAATAACACCTCCTTGCAAATGATGCCTCCTTGCAAATGATGCCAGGGAAAGTCTCCTGGGCCCCGTGTGTTGTGCGGACAGGTGGCCAGGCCAGAGGTCCCGCTGGACTTCACTGTGAAATGCAGACAGCAGGAAGTAAAGTGCTTTATAAGCGAGCTCCCGCGGGCTGCTGGCCTTTCCCTGCACTTCCATCCGACCTCGGTCACAGCCCCGGGCAGGGTCAGATATTTCTACCCATACTCAGGGCCACCTGTTGCCCCAAGTTCTCACTTCCTGGCGGTGTCCCTCTGCCAGCCCTTGCTGCTGCCCCCACCTTCCTGTGTCTGCCCCCCACCCCCCAGCCTTTTCCTTGGTCACAGTTGTCCTTTTGTTCCCTGTGGTTGTCAGAAACATGGTCAAATAGGGTATAAGCTTTCAGTATCCCATTCATTTGCAATTTTAACCTTGTTTTTAATAAAACAATGCATGCATATAATTAGTCAAATGATACTTTAAAAACTACAGTATGATGAAAAACAGCACTCTCCTGCCTTTTACCTTTTGATCCATGGGTCCTGCTCTCTATAGGCAACACATTTCCATTTCTTAAGCAGTTTCTTGTTCCCCTCCATATTTCATTTCCTTCCTTCCCTCCTTCCTTCCTTCCTTCCTTCCTTCCTTCCTTCCTTCCTTCCTTCCTTCCTTCCTTCCTTCCCTCCCTCCCTCCCTCCCTCCCTCCCTCCTTCCTTCCTTCTTTGTTTTGTTTTGTTTTTTGAGACAGCGTCTCACTCTGTTGCCCAGGCTGGAGTGTAGTGGTACAATCACGACTCACTGCAGCCTCGACTTCCCAGGCTCAGGCGATTCTCCCACCTCAGCCTCTAAAGTAGCTAGGACTACATGTGCATGCCACTACGCTCAGCTACTTTTTTGTATTTTTAGAAGAGATGGGGTCTCACTGTGTTGCCAGGCTCACCTCAAACTCCTAGGCTCAAGAGATCCACCCACCTGGGCTTCCCAAAGCGCTGGGATTACAGGCGTGAGCCACTGTACCTAGCCAATGTTTTTTAATGTGCTTGTATTGCTATTTATTTGCTAATCAATCAGATATTATCTAACCTCTTTGCCATTTTGATAGATAAGAATGTTCTCATATGATCATCAATCTATCCTACTCACTATTCCCTATACAATTAGCACAGTCTTTACATTATTATTGACAGTATATATGTTAGTGAAATAAATATACATAAATAAGCAAATGCTATATTCCTTTTTTAACTTTTATCTCCCTTTGTTAAAAATTGTCTTTTTTTAGTTGTTTATTTTCTATTTGATTATTTCGTATTGGATTTTTATACAGTGCACAGGCATCTGCCAAATACCTGTCAATAAAGTTTTTGAACAGAAGCATCACATAACTCATAGTCGCCCTTGACCCCTGCCAAGCTCCCTCCTGGAATCCTCCACCGTCCAGCTGCTGTCTGATGTCTGTCACCATCCTTGCTCTTCCGGTGTTGAATTTTCTGTTCCCTGTGTCCCGTGTCTTGGTCTTTTTGCTTTATTCCTTTGCTCTGCTGGAGCACATCTTGCAAAAGCTTCCTAAAGAAGATGCATGGGAGGTTCACTTTTTGAGACCAGATCGTTGGAAAAGGTTTCCTTATACCGATATAGTTACACAACTCGGCTCTGCCTGCTCAGCACGCTAAGACCAGATATCCACACTGAGGCTTTGCAGCAGTAGAAAGGAAGCCATTTGTTTGCAGGGTACCATTCAGGGAGGACCAGGAAGCGAATGCTCAAATCCTGACCGCTCCCCGCACCGATGACTTGTGGGTAAGGGTTTTTAGAGGCAGGGGTGCATTTCAGGAAAGCAGAAGCTACAGGCAAAATCATAAATCAATACATAGAGATTACACATTGGTTTTGGCCTAAAAGGGTGGGATATTGTGAAGGAGAGGTGGGGCTTACAGTTAGGTTCAAAGATGTTCTGATCTGCAATTGGTTAAGGAAGAGAAGCTTTGTTTCCAACTTTGGGGTCAGCAGAAAAGAATATTATCTCAGGCTCATGGGTGTGAGCCTGAGAGGCTCCCTTCAGGCCCCTGAGGAAGAAACTTAGAACAAAGAATGAAGGTCAGACTTCAGTCCCCAGTTCCCTTACCTGAGATATACGTGCCAGTGATTTATTGGATGTGGATGACATGGTCAACTATATTCAATATATGGTGCACCAACTATATTAAATGTGCTTTAACACAAGCTTAACATTTTACCAATGAGAGCACTGAGGAACAGAGAAGATGTCTAACTTGACCAGGAACACACAGCTGAAAAAGTGGAAGAACTAGAAAATATAAGGCCATGCACTTGGCGCTAGAGCCCACAATCTATTAATTTAGCTACATGTAATATATCATCAAGAAATATGTTTATTTACAAATGTTACTTTTTTCTCAGCTTATGAAACAAGTACTAAAAAGCTCTGCCGGAATTTTCAGCATCAATGTCTCTCATGACTGGAGCACTGTGGGAGCTCTGCCACAGGTTTCCAAGGGCAGTGCTTCTCAAATGTGACTGTGCATATAACTCACCTGGAGATCTAATTAAAATGCAGATCCTTACCTCGCACGTCTAACAAGCTCCCAGGTGTCTCCGCTACTGCTGCTGGTCCACACACCACAGCGTGAGAATCAAGTCCAAGAGTGCCTTTCCTTCTTTTTTTGTTTGTTTGTTTGTTTGAGACAGGGTCTTGCTCTGTTGCCCAGGCTGGAGTGCAGTGGCGTGATCTCTGCTCACTGCAACCTCTGCCTTCTGGGCTCAAGCGATCCTCCCGCCTCAGCCTCCCGAGTAGCTGGGATTACAGGTGTACACCACCATGCTTGGGTAATTTTTTGTATTTTTGGTAGACACAGGGTATTGTCATGCTGCCCAGGCTAGTCTCGGCTGCCCAGGCTGCTCCTGAGTTCAAGGGACCCACTCGCCTTGGCCTCCCAAAGTGCTGAGATTATAGGCGTGAACCACTGCACTCAGACTACCCTTAGTTTTATTTAAGTTGTCTGAGCTGGAGCAGTTTTGAATCCATGTATGATTACTTCCATGAGAATTTTATCTTAAGCACATTAGGACACTGACATTTTTTTTCCTGTAGGTGTTTAACCATGGTCTCTATAATGTAACCACCCATCAATTTGCTTTTGAAAGTGATCTTTAAAAGGCTTGTTTACTGTATGAAAGAATGCTCAACATCACTAATCATCAGAGAAATGCAAATCAAAAGCACAATGAGATATCATCTCACACCAGCCAGAATGGCTATTATTAAAAAGTCAAAAAACAACAGATACTGGCTAGGCTGCAGAGAAAAGGAAACCCTTATTGGTGGGGATGTAAATTCGTTTACATTGTTTGGTGGGAATGCAAATTAGTTCCGTCACTGTGGAAAACAGTTTGGAGATTTCTCAGAGCATTTAAAGCAGAACTACCATTCCACCTAGCAATCCCATTACTGGGCATATATCCAAAGGAAAATAAGTCATTGCTCCAAAGAGACACACGCATTTGTATGTTCATCACAGCGCTATTCACGATAGCAAAGATATGGAATCAACCTAGGTGCCCATCAGTGGTGGATTGGATAAAGAAAATGTGGTAGGTATACACCATGGACTACTATGCAGTCATAAAAAAGAATGAGATAATGTCCTTTGCAGCAACCTGGATGCAGCTGGAGGCCATTATACTAAGTGAGTTAATGCAGAAACAGAAAACCAAATACCACGTGTCCTCACAAATGGAAACTAAACGTTGGGTACATATGGATGTAAACATGGGAACAGTGGACACTGGGGACTACTAGAAGCAGAGAGAGAGGGAGTGGGAAAGGGCTGAAAAACTACCTATTGTATACTGTGCTCACTGCCTGGGTGATGGGGTCATTCCTACCTCAAACCTCAGTGTAATTCAATATATCCATGTAACAAACCTGCACATGTACCCTCCCAATCTAAACTAAAAGTTGAAATTATATATACATATAAAAATATATACATATGTGTATATAAAAATAAAATATATACATATATGTATATAAAAATATATTTATATGTATGTGTATATAAATATAAAATATATACATATATGTATATAAACAAAAATATATGCATATATGTATATATAAATATAAAAATATGTGTGTGTGTGTATATACATATATAAATATGTTTTTTTGAGATGGAGTCTCGCTCTGTCACCCAGGCTAGAGTGCAATGGCGCGATCTCAGCTCACTGTGACCTCCACCTCCCGGGTTCAAGTGATTCTTTTGCCTCAGCCTCCTGAGTAGCTGGGGTTACAGGCATGCACCACCACGCCTGGCTAATTTTTGTATTTTTAGTAGAAATGGGGGTTTCACCATGTTGGTCAGGCTGGTCTCGAACTCCTGACCTCGTGATCTGCCCGCCTCCTCCTCCCAAAGTGCTGGGATTACAGGCATGAGCCACCGGGCCCTGCCAAAATTCTATATTTTTAAAAGGCGTATTTACAATGTCTTTCAACATTCCAGCTGGGATTACTAGTTGTATCCGGTTTAAACGTGTTTGGCCAAACAGCTCACCTTGAGGTCATTCAGGCTAATGTGGCTTCCCCAGAAAGACTGTACTTATTTAAACTAAAGTAATTGAAAGAGTGCTCAGTTATGTAAGAATCTGGAAAGATTAAACAATAAGCACCTACTCTTTTCAAGAGATGATCTTGGGAAACGTGAATCTTGCTGATGCAGGCCTTTTGCTTACAGAACTCAGCTGGGCCATGCACTGTCTGTGCCTCAGCCCTCGTGGCTTCTTTCTCACGCTGTCAGGCTTGGACCCAGCCTCTGCTCTTGTTCCTTCTCTTTGGAAATTCTTCTTTCCTACACAGTTACCTTCTTCTCATGATGCAGATCTTAATTCAAAGAGGTCTTTTCTATTGTCCTGGCTGGAGAGCAAACCCTGGCTTATTCCACCAGAACCCCAGTCAGTATCATCTTTTTTTTTTTTTTTTTTTTTGAGACGGAGTCTTGCTCTGTCACCCAGGCTGGAGTGCAGTGGCGCGATCTAGGCTCACTGCAAGCTCCGCCTCCTGGGTTCTGGCCATTCCCCGGCCTCAGCCTCTTGGGTAGCTGGGACTACAGGCACCCACCACCACGCCCGGCTAATTTTTTTTTTTTTTTTTTGTATTTTTAGTAGAGACGGGGTTCCACCATTTTAGCCAAGGCAGTCTCGATCTCCTGACCTCGTGATCCACCTGCCTTGGCCTCCCAAAGTGCTGGGATTACAGGCGTGAGCCACCGCGCCCGGCCCAGTATCATCTTTTCTTCTTCTTCCTTCTTCATGACATTTACCAATATCTAAAACGAGCTTGTATACACATGCATGTATGTATGTACACAGGCATGTATGTATATAACTACGTGTGTGTGTTCGTGTGTGTGAGAGATGGTACAGCATGTCTACCTTTCGCCAGGCTGCAACTTCCAAAAGGGCAGAAACTATGTCTGTCTTATTTTCCTAAAGGCTCAACACTATTTATTGAATAATTAACAAAAACTCATTTCTTAGACTGTTTAGGCTGCCATAACAAAATACTGCAAGCTGGGTGGCTTTAAAACAACAGAAATTGTGGCCGGGTGTGGTGTCTCACGCTTGTAATCCCAACACTTTGGGAGATTGAGGCAGGCAGATTGCTTGAAGCCAGGAGTTCAAGACTAGCTTGCATAACATGGTGAAAACCTGTTTCTACAAAAAATACAAAAATTATCAGGGTGTGGTTGTGCATGCCTGCAGTCCCAGCTTCTTGGAAGGCTGAGGTGAGGGGATTGCTTGAGCCCAGAAGGTGGAGGTTGCAACGGGCCATGACTGTGCTACTGCACTCCAGTCTGGGCAACAGAGCAAGATCCTGTAGTCTTGCTCTGTTATATGTAGTATATGTATATGTATATACATATGTAATATATATAATACACATATAATATACAATATATGTAATATATATAATACATATATAATATACACTATATGTAATATATGTATATACATATGTAATATGTGTATTATATATAATATGTGTAATATATATGTACATATGTATATGTCATATATATATTTCTCACAGTTCAGGAGGCTGGGAAGTCCAAGATCAAAGCCCCGGTTGATTTGGTGTTTAGTGAGGACCCACTTCCTCAGAGCTAGCGGCTTCTTGCTATGTCCTCGCATGTTAGCAGGGGTTAGGGTCTCTTTGCGGTCCCTTTTATAAGGGTACTAGTCCCACTGCTGAGGATTGCACCGTTATGACCTAATCACTTCCCATTGGCCCCATCTTCTAGTACCATCACCCTTGGGGTTAGTTGGGATTTCAACATAGGAATTTGGGGCAGACACAAACATTCAGACCATAGCAACTTGCTTTTGATTTTGTTTTCAATGCTAAGTGGATCAAATCCTTGCATAGTCTGAACTTTTATTCCAAACAGTAAAACATCAGGCTAGCATTTCACGTCTTTGAGATGGCCTGTTCCAAATGCTTTTGTTCTGGTCTGACACAGTCATATCATGAGAAACCAGCAGATGGCGCTGCTTCTCCGGGAATGAGCCCTGTTATTGCAGGTGGCCTCCATCTGGCTCCCTTCTGCCTGCAGGTGCACTACTTACGCTTAGCCACGCGGGGCCGCGTTCTGCACTCTCCCCTAAGTAAATTCTCTATGTGAAATGCAAATCAGGAAGATTTCTCTACGTCCCCAGGTGGAGCCTGAGTCCCGTACATTCCACACTTTCTCTGGTCTTGCATCCCTCCCATCATTTCAAGGGCCCGCAGGAGAGCATTTGGGCTCCAGACAACACAATCATATCAGAAACGTCTAGTGTGTCCACATCGATTTTTTTCTCCCTGGAAATGCCCTCTTTAATAGGCCAGAATAGGGCTTCGAGCTGTCCTAGAGAGAGCGGCAGGAATCTGGGCACTGAAGACCACATTCAGAACCCTGGCTCCCACTTACCATGGACAAACCACTCAAACTCTCGGAGCCTCAGTCTCCTCAACTGTAAAAAGGAGACAACAATAGTGCCTCTTATCAAAGAATCAATAAAAGACATAGGTAATATAATAAGCCAATTAATTTGCTTATCTATGAGGGAAACAAATGATAGATTGACTTCTACATCGGTAGGATTTATATAGGAGACAGAAGAGAGAGGAAAAAAGGCAAAAATTGAAAAATCCCAGACAGCTGGGGGTAGTAGCCGACTTCTCCTTAGGTTGGGGTGCGGAGCAGGTGACATTCAAAATACTCTCCGCTTGAGCTTCGGATGGTCATCAAAGAAGCTAATCTCAGTTGTTTAAGGACTCCCCAAGACCTTGGGGTTTGACTGTGCCATATTCAGGACAGGTTATCCCTGCACTGTCTGTCAGGGTCCTTGGATAGCACCTTCACCTCCCGCATGACTGACGACTCTAAGAATACACATGATGGTGTGCTGGAAAATGCGACATGTCACACACGAATTGCAGTTTCCAAGTAGTTCATTGTCGAAAGCTACTGTCAAATCAGTTGCCCCAGCCAGACACCTGGGAACCCCATTTGCCTCCTTTCAATCCAAACAAGTCCTGTTGGTATCTGCCCCCAAATATCTCTTGAATTGCATTTCTTCTCTCCACACCGACCCCTTACCATACCCCATATTGCCTAACTAGCCCCACCTGTCCATTACCCAGGCTTAAGCAACCACACACCTGTAACTCATCCTGGATTCAACTAAGCAGTGGTTCTCTTCGTGTCAGAAAGCCCAGAACGACCCCGGCAGTGGCTGCTGAGGCCCCGTGGCTCTGGCCCCACTCTGGTGATGTCTCCTTTGGCTGTCTGTGCTCCCTCACCTTCAGCTGCTTTCATTCTGTAGGCTCCAGGCTCCCTCATCCCTTGGGTCTAAAAAATGCTGTCCTCTTTGGGAGCTCATTTCCTCTCTTTGAACTTTCTCTCATCCAGATAAAAGTACTCATCCCATTGGGCTCAGCTGAAAACACCTGTCTTTGGGGAGACCTGCCTGACCCCCTAGCTTAGGTCATGTCCCCCCTATCCTGATGCGTGTCTCCTGGGTCCCCATCCCTTCACTGTCTCAGCCCTTGGGAGGTCACTTGTCACCTCTACTAGAATATAAATTCCCAGAGGTACCCAGAGTAGTGGCGTAGCCAAAGCTGTAGGAGTGGAGGGGGAAGGCCGAAGCTTTGCTCTGCTGTAAAATCAGGCTCAATGCAATGTCTTCCTCCCAGTCTTTCCTGGTCCATCTAGATAAAACCTGCTGCCTCCCTCCTCTGAAATCCTACTCACTCTGTATGACCAGCCCGACATCAGGCTTAGCTGTATGAGTGTTGTCAACACTACTGAATTGTAAGGGCTCTAGGAAAGCACCGCTGCACAATGGTTAGGAGGATGGCTTAGAAGCAGCGAGCCTGGGTTCGAGTCCTGCACCCCTCCTATTAGCTGAGTGATCATAGGCAAAGTACACATGGCCTCAGAGCCCCAGGTTCTGTCAGGGTACAGACACACTCACAATACCTGTTGTGAGGACCAAGGACGTGACACATCAAGCCCAGCCCTGTGGGCACTTTCTGCAACAATGAGACTGATCGCTGGCCACCACTTCATTTGCATGGGGTGAACACCAAGTGGCCAGTGGGAAACCTCCAGCAGGTGGGTACTTGGACCTCAGAAGATTCTGTAACAGGGCCCTTGAGCTGCTGGGTCACTCCCACCCTGTGGAGTATACTTTCATTTTCAATAAATCTCTGCTTTCAGGTGTTCATTCTTCCCTTGCTTTGCTGTGCATTTTGTCCAATTCTTTGCTCAAAACACTAAGAACCTGGACAACTTGCAGTCAAGATCCTTTACTGGGCTGGACGTGGTGGCTCACGCCTGTAATCCCAGCATGTTAGGAGGCTGAGGCGGGCGGATCACCTGAGGTCAGGAGTTCAAGACCACCCTGACCAACAAGGTGAAACCTCGTCTCTACTAAAAATACAAAAATTAGCCAGATGGTGGGTGCCTATAATCCCAACTACTCAGGAGGCTGAGGTAGAAGAATTGCTTGAACCCAGAGGCCGAGGTTGCAGTGAGCTGAGATTGCGCCATTGCACTCCAGCCTGGGTGACAGAGCAAGACTCTGTCCCAAAAACAAACAAACACACACAAAATAAACAAAAACCCTTCTGGTAACAAACTAAGTGTGAAGCCTAGCATAGGTACGCAGTAAATACTGAATGAGTGAGTGAATGAATAAAAAGAAAATCACAGCAAATCGTCACTTTTATGTGGTGACTTAGTTCTTAACAGGCCAATTTTAAAAACTTAAGCTTAGAAAAAGAAGTGCCTTGTCTAAGGTCCTTGAGCTAGTTCCAATCCAAAGCGACTGAGACCTGCCGGTGGCTACACACTTGCTCTTAGTTCCCCCCGCGCTGCCATGACCCCAGGAAGGACATCCATGAGGCTGAGCTTTGCTGAGAAGGTACCTGGGATATCTCACGGTCAGGGTGGGGTTAGACCATCCCAGTCCCTCCAAATGCCCGTGGAAATCCACTGGCAGCTGCAAAGACCTGGCCCACACATCCTCAGAGATGTTGGTAAATGTGTAGGATTCAGAGGTCCCGGTGTCAGGAAAAGTAAAGACAAGGATGCTGGATGGCTGCCTTCTGCCTTGGCAGTTTGCAAAGTCAATGAGTCAATGCCCCGAAACAGGGGTTTTTGGGGAGAAAAGTAGCCAGCTGCGGCTGTGTCCCTGCTGGGAGTGGCTTCCTGAGAACATTCTTAGTAACCAGCTTCTGTTGGGTTGTGCTGTGTTTGTGGGGTCAGAGTGATGATGGCATTATTGGCCTCACAAAAAACTGCATCATCTGGGGGTGTGGTCTGAGCCCCAGGATCCACGCTCACTGCTGTGCTGCCACGGGGATCGAGCATCACGGGTTCCCCTTGCTGTGGGTTTGGGATCAGGCAGTACCCAGTATGGCACCTGCCTCTTACTGTGAGACCCTGGGCAAACCTGCCCCTTCCCTCTGCTCCACAGGCCTTTGCACCTGTCAGAGGGGAGAAGAGTAACACCTGGTTGGTCACAGTGCCTCACATCTGCAATCCTGACACTGTGGGAGGCTGAGGAGGGTGGATTGCTCCAGCTCAGGAGTTCAAGACCACCCCTGGGCCACATAATATGACCTTGACTCTCATAACAATAAATAAATAAAAGAGTAGGCCAAGTGCAGTGGTTCACACCTGTAATCCCAGCACTTTGGGAGGCTGAGGTGGGTGGATCACTTGAGGTCAGGAATTTGAGACCTGCCTGGCCAACATGGTGAAAACCCATCTCAACTAAAAATGTTTAAAAATTAGCCAGGTGTGGCCAGGCGCGGTGGCTCACACCTGTAATACCAGCACCTTAGGAGACCGAGGTGGCTGGATCACGAGGTCAAGAGATCGTGACAATCCTGGCTAACATGGTGAAACCTCATCTCTACTAAAAATACAAAAAAATTAGCTGGGTGTGGTGGCAGGCACCTATAGTCCCAGCTACTCAGGAGACCGAGGCAGGAGAATGGCATGAACCTGGGAGGCAGAGCTTGCAGTGAGCCAAGATCATACCACTGGACTCCAGCCTGGGTGACAGAGTAAGACTCCATCTCAAAAAAAAAAAAATTAGCCAGGTGTGATGGTGTGCATCTGTAATCCCAGCTACTTAGGAGGCTGAGGCAGGAGAATCGTTTGAAATGGGGAGAGGGAGGTTGCAGTGAGCTGAGATCATCACTGTACTGCAGCCTGGGCGACAGAGCAAGACTCCATCTCAAAAAAAAAAAAAAAAAAAAAAAAAAAAGGAGCAATACCTAATTGGGTATTTGTGAGTTTTAAAGGAAAAAAAAATGCATGTAGCATATCCAGAACAGAACCTGGTCCATTGGAAGCTCTGAATAAATATTATCTTATATCATCATCATCATTAAGTGGGAACAACTGTTGAGAAATTGATATCAGTTGTTTATAAGAAGTTTTCTAGAAAACACATTTGACCCCCACCGTATCCCCAAGCCCTTCTCAATGGTGGTTCCTAACACAGAGCTGGCGTGTTTGTTAAATGGCCAGGAACTGCTACTGTTTAACCCGGGGCCTTTAATTGGTGTTGCTGTATCAGGAAATACGAAAGAGGGATTCCCTGGCACCTTTGCTCAACAATCCCGCCTGTCTAGTATGGGTCTAGGTGTCTTCATTCATTCATCCATCCCTGCATTCATTCATTCATCAAAGCACTTTTATATATAATATACACTTTATGCCAGGTACTGTGCAAGGCATCAGCTACACAATAGAAAGCTAAACTGGGCACGGCTGCTGTGCATGGGTAGCTAGTGGGAGCCAGGCCTTAATCAGATCATCCCAATGATGATAGAAGGACACTGAAGGAGAGGGAGGCTCTTTCCATGAAAGGAGACCTGGGCGTGGGGTGGTCAAGTAAGGCTTCCAGGAGGAAGTTATGCTTCAGGTGAAATTGGAAGGACACATGGGATGAGTGCAAAGGACTTGGACATAAGAGGAAAGGGGAGGGAGGAAGGCTGGGGCCTGCAAGAGCTGGAACCCGCTGGGGTGGGGTAAGGGACAGCACTGTCTTTTGACCCTGGGCGTGTTGGAAGAGAAACCTGTTTCACACCAGGGACACTAATAGCAGCCAAATCAGCCTTGACCACAGAGCAGAATGGGAGACACGGTCTCTTGAGGACATGGAATGGGGGCTGCATTTTCAGCACCAAAACTGGAGAGGGAGCTCCAGGCCCAACACTACTCTGGCTCATACTGTCTCAAGGCTGTGGGAGTCCAAGAAATAAGGATCACAGCAAAGAAGACCTTGTTTTTCTCACGTCTGACCTGGTGCCTTGGTGAGCGTTCCCCAGTGCATCTTAACATGCATTCCTGGGCCCTAGAAGGGCTCTGGATTGGAAACCAGCGAACTGGGAGTCCAGCTCTGGCTCTGCATGGCCTACTGCCATCCACCAGGAGCTAGGCAGCTTCCAAGGGCAGTGGCCAGTCTGATTGGCTGTGTCCCCCACCCAGCATAGTGCCAGGTCTATAAAAGGCTTGGTGGGGCCGGGCAGGGTGGCTCACACCTATAATCCCAGCACTTTGTGAGGCTGAGGTGGGCGTATCACCCAAGGTCAAGAGTTTGACACCAGCCCGGCTGGCCAACATGGCAAAAACTCGTCTCTATGAAAATACAAAAATTAGCTGGGTGTGGTGGTGTATGCCTGTAATCCCAGCTGCTAGGGAGGCTGGGATAGGAGAATTGCTTGAACCCATGAGGTGGAGGTTGCAGTGAGCTGAGATCACACCATTGCACTCCAGCCTGGGTAACAGAGCAAGAATCTGTCTTAAAAAAAAAAAAGGCTCAGTTGTGCTTGTTAAGTGATTAAAATCTAAAGACAAAGTTGGCAGGAGCCAACCAGAAAACCAGTCACCTGAGAAAGAATAGGTACATGGGCAGCTGTCGGCCAAGCGCCCAAGGCTCCACTGGAGCTCATAAAACTTTGTGAACTTGTAGGTGGATCTCTTTCAGCAGTTTTGGAAAATTCTCAGCCATTATCTCTCCAAGTTCTAGGTCTGCCCCAATCACTTGCCTGTTTTATGGGACTCTAGTTACACAATGTTAGGCCATTTTCTCATGTCCTGCATGTCTCTTTTACTCTGTTCTGTTCTTTCCACTCTTTTTGTTTTCTGCATGCTTCAGTTTGGATATTTTCTATTGACCTATCTTCAAGTTTATTTTTTATTTTTCTTTTTTTTTTGAGACGGAGTCTCGCTCTGCCGCCCAGGCTGGAGTGCAGTGGCCGGATCTCAGCTCACTGCAAGCTCCACCTCCCGGGTTTAAGCCATTCTCCTGCCTCAGCCTCCAGAGTAGCTGGGACTACAGGCGCCCGCCACCTCGCCCAGCTAGTTTTTTGTATTTTTTTTAGTAGAGACGGGGTTTCACCGTGTTAGCCAGGATGGTCTCGATCTCCTGACCTCGTGATCCGCCCATCTCGGCCTCCCAAAGTGCTGGGATTACAGGCTTGAGCCACCGCGCCCGGCCTCTTCAAGTTTATTAATTCTGTATTTAGCGGTGTGCATTCTGCCATTAAACCCATTTAATGAGTCCTCACTTTTAGATATTATGTTTTTCAGGTCTAGAATGCTATTTGCTTTTTTCTTTTTCTTTCTTTTTTTTTGAGAAGGAGTTTCGCTCTTGTTGCCCAGGCTGGAGTACAATGGCGCAATCTTGGCTCACTGCAACCTCCACCTCCTGGGTTCAAGCAATTCTCCTGTCTCAGTCTCTCGAGTAGCTGGGATTACAGGCATGCACCACTGCACCTGGCTAATTTTGTGTTTTTCGTAGAGACCGGGTTTCTCCATGTTGGTCAGGCTGGTCTTGAACTCCCGACCTCAGGTGATCCGTCTGCCTCGGCCTCCTAAAGTGCTGGGATTACAGGCGTGAGCCACCACGCCTGGCCGCTTTTTTCATAAATTGCAAATTCTTGACTTAAATTCTCCATTTTGATCTTTTGTCCATCATTTCTTCTATTCTTAATGTATTCATAATCAGTACTTCAACATCCCTCTTGACTAACTTCAGAATTTATGGCATCTCTGGGTCTGTCTCTATTGTCCATTTTTCCTTCTGGTTACTTTTTCTTCTCCTTTGAAGGTCACATTTTTAAAAAATTGTATGATGACTGCTTTGTGTAAGATCCATAAAGGCTATAGATGATGCTATTTTCCACCAGACAGTTTTCCTCTTTCCCCAGCAGTTGGGCTGGATCATGGCTGGGGTGGACCTTACGTAGGTTCAGTCCACCTCTGGTTTATATCTGGTCTGTGAACATGGCCCTCCTGGATATAAATTTTCTCTATTTCCTCAACTCTATGAACGTTAGCTCATCTTGTCCTTTGCTGATTCCACAGCTTTTCAATGTCTGTAGAGTATAATTTTGGTAACTTTTCCTTTTTTTTTTTCCTAATTGTTACAGCAGGAACACAGGCTGCTATGAGCTACTGCATTCTATACAGAGGTGAAAGTTGGACAAACCATTTTGTTGTTGTTGTTCATGACTGTTTTCCCAGTACCTGGGAGAATATTTAGCACATAGTGGATGCTCAAAAATACTTATTGGATTGAATCCAAATATTGGACTTTGAATAGAAAACTCAGATTGAAGTTTTGATTCTAGCTCTGGGGACCATGGAACTGTTATTTCACGTCTCTGAGGCTCAGTTTCACCATCTGCATGTAATATGGTGGTAATGATATCTTTCTGCCTATAGAGTTGTGAAAAGAATGAAAGAGAGCTTGTGTATAATGTGCCTGGCACGTAGAAGATATCAAGCAAATTGAATACCTAAGATGTTACTTATTCTACTTTTCCCACTCTGCCATGCATTTAAGTTATTAAGAGTTTTTCAGCACCTTTAATGATGACAGTGGTGGTGGAGACAAAGGGTGTGAGACACAATTAAAAGACAGAATTGGAGAAGTTGAGATAAGGGAGAAGCAGCAGCTGAGTATAAAGTCCAACTTTCTGCACCATGGCCCGGGAGCTGGCATTCCCTGGGCCAGTCACGGTGGGTTTCACACTTTTCTATTGCCTGGGGTTCCTTGGCCTAATGACAGACAGAGATCACCAACACTGTACAAGTGTACATGCAATGGAGTGGTGTTTCCATTTGTGTGGTCATGGTGGAGAGTGGGGAGAGAAAGCCTGAGAGATAAACCCTGGCATCTTTTTTTAAGTTGACATGAAACCCATCTAGTATGCACACTGTGGGGGCCAAGTGCTATCAGCCACTATGAGGAATTATTCATCAACTCTAGTCATGTGAGAGGGGCTTGGAAGCCCTTGCAGTTTCTGATCACCACTGGTGTGTGAAATATATTTTAATTAGCACACAGGTTGTGGGAGTCTTTGATCAGTCCTGCCATTTGGATCACATAACTGACCTGACAGTTTGAGATTTTCTAAGCCCTAGTAATAAATAGCAGGGAGAAGAAGGGGCTTAGAATTTACTAATCATGGCTCAGCCTCAGGTTTGGGATGATAAAGCTTCTTGCTGAATATATGCAGACCTTCTTGATCCTGGGCATGAAACAACCTTTCTCTCTCTCTCTCTTTCTCTCTCTCTCGCTGTATGTGCATAAAATAATTTTGAGGAATTATTTTCTAAATATCAACATTTAGGGGACTGGGGGTTATTTGTTAAATATCAACATTTCCCAAAAATTACAGGTGTCTTCAAATCAACCTTTTTTGATGGACAGAGATCACAGTGTGCTGGCAGTGTGATGGGTTTTCGTAGCAATCTGAGATAATCACACTAACCACATTCATGGCATTTCCCAGGGGACCAGCGTTTCCGGAGGCATCAGGCAGAAGGCAGAGATCTAGGATCTGATTGAAAAAAACACCTGCAATCAAATGCATTCTCAAACCATTTATCTAGGTACAGGTATGGGCATAGATTCAGGTGTAGGCATAGGTATAGGTATATGTGTAGATATAGATGTACCTAAATCTATAATCCTTGGAGATTCTTTGTCATCTCTGAATCTCTGTCTTCTCATCTCTAAAGTGGGCTTAATAACAGTCTCTCCCTGATGGAGTTACTGTGAGGATTAAATGAGATACCATAATCTAAAAGTCCTGGCAGAGTATCTTTCATATTTCATGTTTTTCAGTTTTGTTTTGTTTTGTTTTGTTTTTGTTAGTTTGTTTTTGAGACAGAGTCTTGCTGTGTTGACAAGGCTGGAGTAAAGTGGCGCAATCTCAGCTCACTGCAACCTCCTGAGTTCAAGCCATTCCCCTCCCTCAGCCTCCCAAGTAACTTGTAGCTGGGATTACAGGCACCTGCCACCACACCTGGCTAAATTTTGCATTTTTAGTGGAGACAGAGTATCACCATGTTGGCCAGACTGGTCTTGCCCTCCTGACCTCAAGTGATCCGCCCACCTCGGCCTCCCAAAGTGCTGGGATTACAGGTGCATGCCACCACACCCAACTAATTTTTGTATTTTTAATAGAGACAGGGTTTCGCTATGTTGACCAGGCTGGTCTTGCACTCCTGACCTCAAGTGATCTGCCCGCCTCGGCCTCCTGAAGTGCCAGGATTACAGGCGTGAGCCACCGTGTCCAGCCTTCATTTCTTTTTTCTAACTTTTCTTGGTTATCTTTCCAGCTTCCTCTTCCTGATGAACTTTAGAATCATTTTGTCAACAGATTCTCTGTTTAACTTATGATCACCTACACACATTCAAGGCATTGAAAAATAGCTGCAATTTCAGCCTGTCCTCAGCCGTGCAAAACATGGGTGCCGTTTGGCAGGAGATGCCTCCGATTCCACCTTCTGAGAGCCAGTGGTCACCAACCTCACCTCTCCGCTGGCACCTGGCAGAGGGAAAGGCATTTGCTGAGGACTCTGGGAGGATTTGCTCATCTCTCCATCAGCCTCACCCTGGCAGTGGGATGTCTGCTTCTCCCTTGAAAGGCAGTCTGGTGAGATGCTGATAGCAATGCCGATCTGATGCTGGTGCTGATTCTAATGCCAACGCCAATATTATCGGTTATGTAACAACAGTAACATGAATAGTATTTTTTGAGTATTTCTTCTGGGTCAGAAACTATGCCAATCATTTTACATATTTTATCTCCTCTAATGTGGTCAATACGGTACAGTTGGAAGCTTTTTCTGTAAAGCATAAAAGCATAAATATTTTCGGCTTTGCTGGCCATATGTTCTCTATTGCAACTACTCAACGTTCTTTTTCTTTTCTTTTCTTTTTTCCTTTCCTTTTCTTTTGTTTTTTTGGAGACAGAGTCTCACTATCTCGCCCAGGCTGGAGTGCAGTGGTGCGATCTCAGCTCACTGCAGCCTCTGCCTCCTGGGTTCAAGCAACTCTCCTGCTTCAGCCACCCAAGTAGCTGGGATTTCAAGCATGTTCTACCACACCTGGCTAATTTTTGTATTTTTAGTAGAGATGGGGTTTTGCTATGTTGTCTAGGCTGGTCTCGAACTCCTGAGCTCAAGTGCTATTCCCACCTTGGCCTCCCAAAGTGCTGGGATTACAGGCGTGAGTCACTATGTCCAGCCTCTGCTTTGCTTGTATAGTGCAAAAAACAGCCATAGCCAATATGTAAACAGAAGGGCATGGCTGTGTTCAAATAAATATTTACAAAAACACTCAGTGTGTTGAATGTGGCCCATAGATTGCCAACCCTACCAGAAAGGAATGGCTCACAGGGGAGACTCTTCAGCCAGACTGCTTGGATTCGAGTCCAAGCTCTGGCACTTTTTGCCTCTGGAGGCTTAGGTAAATTATTCAACCTCTTTGTGGTGAAGTCCCTCAACATTCATCCTCCCCGCTTTTGTGTAACAGGTTTTTGCCAGGCACAGTGCAGTCCAGAATAAAGACTCCATTCCTCAGCTCCCTTGTAGCTATGTGAGGCCATGTGCCTACGTCCCACCCAGCGGGATCTGAGCCAAAATGTCATGTTAGTTTCTGGGAGGTCTTCCTCAAGAGACAGCCCCTTGCTCATTTTTTGGCCTTTTGTTTGTTTTGTTTTATAATCCCTTCTTCCGCTGTGCTGTTCACACTGGTGCTGCGCACGCACCTCTCATTCCCCACTATAGACCCCTTAGGTGGGAATGCTGTTTTATTTCTCCTTTTCCTCTCTCCCCATCGTGTACTAGCTGGTGCTGCGTACGCACCTCTCATTCCCCACTATAGACCCCTTAGATGGGAATGCTGTTTTATTTCTCCTTTTCCTCTCTCCCCATTGTGTACTAGCTGGTGCTGCGTATGCACCTCTCATTCCCCACTATAGACCCCTTAGATGGGAATGCTGTTTTATTTCTCCTTTTCCTCTCTCCCCATTGTGTACTAGCAGTGGTACGTGAGGGGAGACATGATTGTGTCATTTCATGTTTTTAGATTGAGAGGAACTGCACCTGAGAAGTGGTACCCGAAGCGCCTCATCCACACCTGCACTTGATCTCTATGATGAGGTCCTGGACCGTAAGCCTGAACCTTCTGCCGTAATGGACTGAAAGTTTGGATGTCTTTGGAGGCAGTGAATCAATTTTGCATGTGAAAAGAATATAAATAGTGGCTAGAGGCTGGATGATGCTAGCTTGCCTCCAAAGATAACCATTATTAATCATTTTACCTGTATGCACATGCTACTTCCCCATCGAGAAGTGAAGTCTCTTCTTCTAACTCCTTGAATCCAATTTGTGCTTTGACCAATAGATACAAGTGATGATATCCAAGGCTAGGTCATAGGAAGCTTTATAACTGCCACCTGAGTCTCCTGCAAAGCTTGCTGTTGATATACACCCTTTGGGAATCCAGCCACCATGCTGTGAGACCGCCCCAAGCCCACACAAAGGTCATGTGTGGGACTTTTGGTTCCTATAGCTCCAGCTGAGCTTCCAGCTGACAGCCAGTGTCAACTGACAGCATTGTGTCTGCACCAACTTGGACAGCAGGCCCAGTTGAGCCTTCAGGTGACCGCACCTCGGCCGCCATATGACTGAAACCATGTGAGAGAGCCCAAGTGAGAACTTACTTCCTTAACTGAGCCACATCAACCCACAGAACCATGAGTGATAATCATAAATTGTTTTAAGCGACTCAGTTTTGTGGTGGTTTGATGTGTTAGTAGCAGTAAAATTATACAGGTCAGCAGCAACCTCAATTCTTGAAAGAATTTCTCCCCATAAGGCAGAGTGAGAGACTGAGGCAAGTTTTAGAGCAGGAGTGAAAATTTATTTAAAAGTTTTAGAGCAGGCCAGGCAAGGTGGCTCATACCTGAAATCCTAGGGGAGGCTGAGGTGGGCGGATCACTTGAGGTCAGGAGTTCTAGACCAGCCTGGCCAACCATGGCCAACATGGTGAAACCCCATCTCTATTAAAAATACAAAAATTATCTGGGCATGGTGGTAGGCACCTGTAATCCCAGCTACTCAGGAGGCTGAGACAGGAGAATTGCTTGAATCCAGGAGGCGGAGGCTGCAGTGAGCAGAGATTGCACCATTGCCCTCCAGCCTGGGCAACAGAGGGAGACTCCATCTCAATCAATAAATAAAATAAAAATAATAAAAATAAAAGTTTTAGAGCAGGAATGAAAGAAAGTAAAATACACTTGAAAGAGGGCCAAGTGGGTGACTTGATTCAAGTGCATGGTTTGACTCTTGACTTGGGGTTTTATGTGTTGGCAAGCTTGTGGGGTCTACGTCTCTTCTCCCCTGATTCTTCCCTGGGGTGGGCTGTCTGCATGCGCAGTGGTCTACCAGCACTTGGGACAGAACATGCGCAGTGTGTTTACTGGAGTTGCGTGCATGTTCGCTTAAGGCATTCTTCCCTTACCAGCTGAATGTTTCTGGAGGAAGGTCATATACGAGTTAAACTCCACCATTTTGCCTCTCAGTGTTCATGCTGAGCCCACGCGTCCAACTCCTGAGACCTTATTGGGAAGCTGCTGATCATCAGTTTCAGGTATTTCTATCTGTTGGGAGACTGCCTTTCCCTGGTGCTGGCTGTAACCAATTACTATTTTAGAGAGACAGTTAATGACCACCTGACCATCACCTGACCGTCACCTGACATTCCTGGTTGGAAGGAGCCCTCTCCTGCCCTGCTTATGTCTGCCTGACTACCTACTGTAACAGACGCAGCCAGCTGGAACATCGGCTTTGCTCGGTATCATGCAGAATTAGATTTCCCAGGCTCCTTTGCCCTCTGGGTTCTTGGTAGTTTGGGCTAATGGGAAGCACTGGTGGGAGACTCACAGGTGGAAGGAAGGAAGAAACCAGGGTGTTTTCTTTCTCTCGCTCTGTCTCTCGGCTTTGGTTGGCATCTCCTGCAATGGCTGTATCTGTTCCTTGGCTCTATGTCTCGTCAGAGAGACCCTCCCTCTGTGGTTCCATCCCCAGGGGGCAGCTCTCATTGTATTCTAGCTCCTACCAGGCTGCCCCAGCTTCTAGCTCCTGGCAAATGTCTGTTATCCTTCCAGCCTCAGGGGTGACAGCAGTTCACTGTCATTGCTACAGCATCCCATTGGGCTTCTCACCATTTTCCTCACCCGTGTAACCAACTTCTAGGATTTAAATTCTTTCTACTTGAAACACCTAAAGTTGCTTCTGTTTTCCTAACTGGACCCTGGAGGATACAGCGTGTAAGAGGATAACATAGTCTAGTCCAGCAGGCCAGGGAAGGCGTCCCTCCAGAAGGGGTGTTTGAGTCAAGGTATGAGAAATGACTAGGCTTTCCGGGCATAGGAGATACACAAGTGCAGTGGCCCAAGGGAAAGGCAGACTGACATATTAGAAGTACTGGGGCAGGCCAGGCGCGGTGGCTCACACCTGTAATCCCAGCAATTTGGGTGGTCGAGGTGGGCGGATCAAAAGGTCAGGAGATGGAGACCATCCTGGCTAACACGGGGAAACCCCGTCTCTACTAAAAATACAAAAACAAAATTAGCCGGGCGTGGTGGTGGGTGCCTGTAGTCTCAGCTACTCGGGAGGCTGAGGCAGGAGAACGGCATGAACCCGGGAGGCAGAGCTTGCAGTGGGCCGGGATTTCGTCACTGAACTCCAGCCTGGGTGACAGAGCGAGACTCTGACTCAGAAAAAAAAAAAAAAAAAAAAAGACTGAGGCAAAGTGGGCAATGTTGCTGCACCACAAAGAAAATGAGAGGGGGACTGTCATGAGATAAGGTTGAAGTTTGCAGGGCCAAAGCAAGGGGCTCTCAATCCTTAATGCAAGTTAGAATCACCTGGAGATTAAATATATATAAAAACTTACAGTTTATATATATTGATATATAATATATTTAATATGTTTATACTGATATAAATATATATCAGTATAAATATTATATATTTAATATATCAGTATATCTAAACATGCACATATACATAATATATAGATATATTTATATATTTTTATTAATATATATTTATATATTAATATAACTATTATAAAACTATATATTGATAAAATATATCAGTATATATGTGTGTATATATACCAGTGTATGTAAATATGTATTAGTATATTATATATACTGGTATATATACACACATATATACTGATGCTGAGACCTCATCCCAGACTAACTGAATCAGAATCCTTGGGATTGGACCAGCATGATTCCTATATGCAGTCAGGGTTGAGAACCGCTGGGCATTGACCCTGCAAGGTCTTGTCAACCATGGTCTTTATCCTGATCAATGGGAAGATCCCAAAAGGTGGTGAGTTCTCTGGCTGTAGGGTGGGGAAGTGATTGGAGCGGCCAGGAATGGAGGCAGAAAATCCTGTAGGCAGCTATTGTAGCAGATCGATGTGCTCCTGGCTTGCTGAGCATGGCAAGGGACAAAAGCTGGTTCTGTACTTGCTGGTGAGACTCTCTGGCTGACCCCACTCAGTTCCTCACATCTGCCATCTTGCTCTGGATTTTCCTACTCCCCGTTGGTTCCCTTCAGCTGGGCTCTGTCCTCACGTTCATCTGCCCTGGAGTTTCCTGCTAACCAACCCTCCCCGGTACCCATCCCTCTTTCTCCTGGGCAGACGGATGCAGCCATTCCACATCCCTGCGGAGGGTTACTCTGGCAGAACCTAGGATCCTAAACTCCTTAAGTACCCTGAATTTTAAAATCGTGATTGTATTTGGCAGCTTTAATCAAAAATTGGAAGTACATGGAATTAGAACCTTTGGCCAGAGACTCTTGGAGTTGAAAGCCTTCCCTTAGAAATAGCCTCTTCCAACCCCTGAATTTCATTATCCAAGAAGATCCATGAGCTCCGGAGAGTTCAGGACCCAGGTCTGCTAAGGACTTCTGCTTCCCTGACTTTCCTTCGTGTCTTGCTGTCCTAGGGATTTAAGACCATGAATTTGCAAATGCTCTGCCTGAAGTGTGTACTGAAGCTCTGGAGACCTCACCCAATTCCCAGAGCCATAATTATAATAATGTACGAACGAGAGAGAATATTTCTGTAAATTTAAACCACTGCATTTTCACTTCTTGCTTTGAATTAGGTTTTCTTGCAGCTGCTCCCTCCAGGGGAGCCAGAAGGCTTATTGCCCCCAGGCACGAGAGGCTGTGTGAGGCCTGGTTTTGCAAGCTTTGAGAAGAGAAGAAGTGCTGGGATTCCTTTGTCTCCCCCATTAGCACATAAAGGGCAAAGCCTAGAGGATCTTAGGGATCCCCGTGGTCTGCTTGGGGAAGGCCAGGCCACCACTGGGAGTGGAGTCAGGGAGGCTCTGGGAGAGAAGCCAGCCCCATGGGAACCCGAGAGCCATGGGAGAGAAAGGAGGAGGAGTTAGAGGTTGGAAGGCCAATGAGGCAGAAGCTTCTTTTCTGAGTCTTCCTCCTGGGCCCAAGGCTGGAAGATAGGGTGTTGGAACCATGAGGATATTCATGGCAAGGAGGGAGCAGTTGCCCATGAGCCCACCTTCAGAAAGCCGCCAGGAGAGTCAGCTGAGGAACCTTAAGTTTTCGCTTTCTCCTGAGTGGTACAGAGACTGAATGAACTGCCCAAGGGCCTGCCCTGGGCAAGGGAAGGTGGCACTCAGGCCAATGGGCTGGCTGGAGGTGACAGCAATGGCAGTCCAGGAGGGATCCTGCACCTGTAACAAGCTCCAAGATCAGACTGAGAGTTACCCTGGCCCCCAGGGGCTCCAAGGGGAGAGGTGACTGTGGGGACCCATGCATGCCAGCGGCACACCCAGATGTTACTGGTGGAAGGTGTCCAGGTTCTTGGTGTCTTGAACAAAGAACTGGACAGAATGCACAAGGTGAGGAAAGCAAAAGCACAGATTTATTGAAAACGAAAGTACACTCCACAGTGTGGGAGTAGGCTGGAGCATAGGGGCTCATGAGCCCCGGTTACAGAATCTTCTGGGGTTTCAATACTCTCTAGACATTTTCCACTGGTTACTTGTTATATGTTCTGTGTAAATGAAGACAATGAAGAGAAGTTACAAGTCATTTACTCGGAATGTGCCCTATGTAAATGGAGAGGATGTTATTTGGTGTGTGCGGTTTATGTAAATGAAGAGGACGGATGTGAAGTTACAAAGTGTAAATGGAGAGGATGTCACTTGGTATGTGTGGTCTATGTAAATGGAGAAGATATCACCAGGTGTGCAGTTGACGTAAATGGAGAGGATAAATGTGAAATTACAAAGTGTAAATGGAGAGGATGAAGTGCGGTTACAAAGCCATTCATATTCCTTTGATTTTGTTCTAGGAAGTCAGTGTGGCTCAGCTTTATGTTCCTGGCCTCCAGGTCCTATTCTCCTGCTTCACAGGGACGGGCCAGGATCTCTATCCTCACGGCACGTTGGAATGTATATGTTCCTCTCCCCACATTGCCTTAGGGAGCAGGCAGGTGTCAGGGGCAGCACAAGGACGGCCAACGGGACAGGTGCATAAGTAAGACTGATACAATTTGAGGGATCAAATCTGAGAATATTCTAAACAGGATCCAAGTAACATTTTTGCCTCCTAACCAGCAGGTGGGCGCTCAAGAGAAAGACTAGACTTACTCCACATTAAATAATAGTATTTTTTTCTTGAACATCTTGATCATAATATCAATTAAATGTGTGGCCCTGATTCAATAGCTACCGTTTACTGAGCATCTATTTTGTGCCAGACTCGCTGCCGGTAGTTGACAGTGCAGTGCCTGACAAGTAGATACAATGGCTTAAATGTCGTTGTTACTGGTATTATTGTTACAATGATGTTTTAATCCTCCCAATGTAATTGAGCCTTTATTATAAAGATCATAAGATGTTCACTTTGCTTATTTCCTTGTCCTTTTCTTCCTCCATGCATGCTTGATTGCACAAGAGAAGTCACTAGTAATTGATTAACTTCCTATCCTAACCCCCAGCACTGCCTGCAAGATTGATGAACTGTTTTTCTTTCAAAGAACAAGGATCCTGAGGTCATGCAGACCTCCTTGATAGCATCTAGGAGTTTGTGTCAGCCAAGGAACTCAAACAGCTTTGATTATTGGGGGAACCCATCTTCTGCATACGTACTTTGCTTATAAAAGCCCCCAGTTATGTTAAAAGGCAGATTAGATTTGAGAGACTGCTTCTCCTGCCTTCTTGATTTAGCCAAATCAAATAAACCTTTCTCTGCTTCTAAGTGCTGATGTGTCAGTGTTTGGTTTGCTGTGTATCAGGTACATGAACCTAAAATTTGGGGTTTGATAACACCAACAGCTCTGCACAGGTGATATTGTCATCCGGTCTTACTAATGAGGAAAACGTGTTCACAGGACTTGCCCAAGGTCACACATTTTAATCAGTGGCAAAGTTAGAGTTAAAAATATTCGTGTACTTTTTTTTGTTTTTATAATTCAAGGATGCATCACTATTTTATGTACCACAAAGAAGAAAAAGAGCTAGCTATTAAACTATAATATAGTATTTCCTTCGCATTTAGAATTTTTGTTGTAAACTCATTATAAAGAGCTCTTTTAAATTTAGTTAGACATAGACTTTGGTTATTTATTGTGCTTTTGCATATATAGAAAAGAAAATATGAGTAAAATAAATGGGTTTGGCTGGGCGCGGTGGCTCAAGCCTGTAATCCCGGCACTTTGGGAGGCTGAGAAGGGCGGATCACGAGGTCAGGAGATCGAGACCACCCTGGCTAACATGGCGAAACCCCGTCTCTACTAAAAAATACAAAAAACTAGCTGGGCGAGGTGGCGGGCGCCTGTAGTCCCAGCTACTCAGGAGGCTGAGGCAGGAGAATGGCATAAACCCAGGAGGCAGAGCTTGCAGTGAGCTGAGATTCGGCCACTGCTCTCCAGCCCGGGCAACAGAGCGAGACTCCGTCTCAAAAAAAATAAAAATAAAGAAATAAATGGGTTCATTATTTAGAAAATATCTTCACATTCAAACCCTACTTCTTTTTAAAAATATTTATCTCAATAGAGAAACCCTACTTCTTTTAAATAACTTTCCAACTCAGAGTTACAGGTATCCTCTGTATGAGCAAGTGTGTTGGCAATGCAATATTTTTTTAAAAAACTTTATATTTTGGAACAATTTCAAATTTAGAGAAAAATTGCCAGAATAGTACAAAAATTTCCTTTATACGCTTCAGCAGATTCCCACATTTTTTATCTGATTACACCACCTTGTGATTATCTGTGTGTGTGTGTATGTGTCCATGTACATTACTATTTTCTGAATCGGTTCGGAGTAAGCTGCAGATATGAGTCCCTTTATTCCTAAATACTTCAGCTTGATTTCGAAAAAAAGGACATTTTCTGGCCAGGCACAGTGGCTTATGCCTATAATCCCAGCACTTTGGGAGGCTGAGGTGGGCAGATCACCTGAGGTCAGGAGTTCAAAACCAGCCTGGCCAACATGGCAAAACCCCGTCTCTGCTAAAAATATAAAAAAATTAGCCAGGTGTGGTGGCAGGCACCTGTAATCCCAGTTACTCGGGAAGCTGAGGCATGAAAATCGCTTGAACCTGGGAGGCAGAGGTTTCAGCAAGCCAAGATCATGCCACTGCACTCCAGCCTTGGGGATAGAGTGAGACTCTGTCTCCAAAAAAAAGGACATTTTCTAATCTAACCATAGAACAATGATTAAAACCAAGAAATTAACATTGATACAATACTATTACATAATGTACAGATCTTATTCAGATTTCACCATTTTATCAATAATATCTATTACAATAAATAAATGCATATCATTAAAATATAATATCTATATGTTATTATACAATAAATAAATATGCATTTTTTTTTTCTGGTTCAGAATTCAATCCAGGATCATACATTACATTTAGTTGTTGTGTCTCTTCAGGTTCTTTTAATCTGGAACAGCTCCTCAGACTTCTTTCATCCTTCACAATCTTGATATTTTTCAAGAGTACAGATCAGTCATTTTGTATGAAGTCTCTCAGTTCAGATTTGTCTGGTATTTCTTTATGAGCAGATTCAGGTTTTGCATTTTTGGGGGCACAGTTACCACAAAGGTGAGTATATGGCCTTCTCAGCTTATTATGTCAAGAGACACATGATGTCAATTTGTCCCATTTAGGGGAGGCTAATTTTGATCACTTGGCTAAGGTGCCAAGTTTCACTGCTGTCAAGTAACTGTTTTTCCTTTTGTAGTGTATTAGTCTGTTCTCATGCTACTACTGAAGACATACTTGAGACTGGGTAATTTATAAAGGAAAGAGGTTTAATTGACTCACAGTTCAGCATGGCTGGGGAGGCCTCAGGAAACTTACAATCATGGCAAAAGGAGAAGCAAACATGTCCTTCTTCACATGTCGGCATCAAGAAGTGCTGAGCAAAAGGGGGAAAAGCCCTTTAGAAAACCATCAGATCTTGTGAGAACTCACTCACTATCATGAGAACAGCAGCATGGGGGTAACAGCCCCCATGATTCAATTACCTCCCACCGGGTCCCTTCCATTTATCAACTTTGGCGTCCCCACAGCTCCAGGGTGGGGAAAGAGGAAATAATACTTTCCCTCTTTTACAGAAGAGGGGGTTGAAGATCTGAGAGGCTGAGTTACTTTCACAAAGTAACACAGCTGGTAAGTTCCAAGGCTGGGCTTCCCGCTCCAAGACTGTTGGGCTAGTTCTAGAGGAACCAGGATGCTCCTAGATTTATCCTCTGGAGTTTATGGAACAGACCATGCCCTGCCCCTTTCGAAGTATCTTGGGCGTAAATGAGAAGTAGACTACACGTGAGAGTGAAATTTTAAATTAGGCTGAGCTGGACTTTATAATAACAAAGTGATTGGAAAACTGTGGGTTTGCTGAGAGACCTTTGGGAAAGGAACAAGGACATTCAAAAGAGTGTTTGGGGAAAATAAAGCCATTTCTGGTTTGTACCAGCCCCCTTTGGTCTTATCCAGCACCCTGCCTGGGAGCCCACACCTCGCTCGGCCTGTGAGGGGCACTCCACCAATGTTTGTTCAATGACTCCAGGAATGGATCAAGTGTCAAACTCTGTTAGGCTACGTGTGGGTGGATTTGACTTGGGGTTCAGTCCTGGGGATGCTATTACAGAACCATAATTGGTTTCTCAGAGGTGATTTAGTCCCTTGTTAGCAGACTAGAACACTTGAGGACTTCAATCTACCAACATTTAGATTGCCTTGGGAGAACAGCCAGCAATTCTTGCACCCACAGATTTTAAATGCCTGCATTCAGCATTCCTGCAGCAGGCTCCAGGTGGAATGCTAATGGGACCGGCCTCCAGTCCCTGGACCTTAGCTGTGGAAGGAGCGAAGAGGACATCTGCACCTCCTCTCAGAGAAAGCCTGGTGCCTACCAAAGGACTTGGAGGGCCGACACAGTGACCCTCAGTCCGGAGCTTGTTCACTGAACATTGGAGACTATCATTTGGGCAGGTGGTCTTGGGCCTCTGTGAGCAGCAGGCTGCACCCCACTGTGACCCCCTCATTCCACTCTGAGGCATCTTCATGAAAGCACATGTCCATTGGAAAGCACCTAAGTGCAGTCTCAGCTGATGAACTTCAGAGACAATTAAGACAAAGGCTCTTGGTCCCCTCTGCCCTTGGGTGGTGCCTCTGGTATGCACTTGGCCCCTGTGTCTTTATTTAGACTGGTCACTTCACAACCCATCATGTCAACCCACCCCTAACCGTGCCCACCCTGGGTCCTCCCCTCAACTGTCTGACTTCCCACTTTGAGCTCAGCAAAGGCAAGAGATGATTTTCTGCTTCGATACCCTAAATATATGGAATGGAGGCTGGCACACAGTGGGCCCTTGAAATTTGGGAGGAGTGAATATATATATGTGTGTGTGTGTGTGTGTGTGTGTGTGTGTGTGTGTGTGTGTGTGTATAATATTCCTACCTCAGCTTTCCTTGCAACTCCCCGTAGTAGGAATGGATTGTAAAACTTCCCAGGATGTTCAAGAGGAGAAAGGAGAGAAAGCAGTCTGGAATTTTGAGCCAAGCCAGCCACCAAGCCGTCTGTAAAATGGGATGGGAATATGACATGAGCCACAGGGGTACTATGAGGGTTAATGAGGTCACCATGCGATGTACCATGCCAACATGAATAACCAGACCTCTTGATATCATCATTTCTGCATTCCCCAGCAAGTGCCTGATACACACTACACACTCAACAAGTGTGTTGGGGTGTCCAGAGGAAACTGGTCTCTAGAAGAATTTTTATAGCAGGCTATACTTTCCTTTCAAAAGTTCAAAGCTGTGTTTGTTTGCATTCTAGAGTGGAGTCCTTGCTCCATGAGGGAAGCTCTGTGTATTAGTCGGGGTTCTCTAGAGAGACAGAACTATATACTAATATATATATTAGTTATTAAGTATTAACTTACATGATCATAAGGTCCCACCATAGGCCATCTGCAAGCTGAGGAGCAAGGAGAACTAATCTGAGTCCCAAAACTGAAGAACTTGGAGTCTGATGTTTGAGGGCAGGAAGGATCCAGCAAGGGAGAAAGATGCAGGCTGAGAGGCTAGGCTAGTCTCTCCTTTTCACGTTTTTCTGCCTGCTTTATATCTGCCGGCAGCTGATTACATTGTGCCCACCAGGTTAAGGGTGGATCTGCCCTCCCCAGCCCACTGACTCAAATGTTAGTCTTTTTTGGTAAGACTCTCACAGACACACCCAGGATTAATACTTTGTATCCTTCAATCCAATCAAGTGGACACTCAGTATTAACCATCACACCCTGTATTAGTTTGTTTTTCACACTGCTGATAAAGACATACCTGAAACTGGGAACAAAAAGAAGTTTAATTGGACTTACAGTTCCATGTAGCTGGAGAGGCCTCAGAATCATGGCAGGAGGCAAAAGGCACTTCTTTCATGTGAGCAGCAAGAGAAAAATGAGGAAGAAGCAAAAGAGGAGACCGCTGAGAAACCCTCAGATCTCATGAGACATATTCACTGTTGTGAGAATAGCACAGGGAAGACCAGCTCCCATGATTCAATTACCTCCCCCTGGGTCCCTCCCACAACCTATGGGAATTCTGGGAGATACAATTCAAGTCGAGATTTGGGGAGGGGGTACACAGAGCCAAACCATATCATTCTGTCCCTGGCCCACCCAAATCTCATCTCCTCACATTTCAGAACCAATCATACCTTCTCAGCAGTTCCCCAAAGTCTTAACTCATTTCAGCATTAACCCAAAAGTCTGCAGTCCAAAGTCTCATCTGAGACAAGTCAAGTTCCTTCTGCCTGTGAGCCTATAAAATCAAAAGCAAGCTAGTTACTTCCTAGATACAATGGGGGTACAGGTATTGGGTAAATACAGCCATTCCAAATGGGAGAAATTGGAAAAAACAAATGGGTTACAGGGCCCATGCAAGTTTGAAATTCAGCAGGGCAGTCCAATTTTAAAATCCAAAATGATCTCCTTTGACTGCAGGTGTCACATCTATGTCACACTGATGCAAGAGGTGGGTTCCCATGGTCTTGAGCAGCTCTACCCCTGTGTCTTTGCAGGGTATAGCTTCCCTACTGGCTGCTTTCACTAGCTGGAGTTGAGTGTTTGCAGCTTTTCCAGGTGCATAGTGCAAGCTGTTGGTAGATCTACTATTCTGGGGTCTGGAGGACAGTGGCCTTCTTCTCACAGCTCCACTGTGCAGTGCCCCAGTAGGGACCCTGTGTGGAGGTTCCAACCCCACATTTCCCTTCTGCACTGCCCTACAGAAGTTCTCCATGAGGGCCCCGACCCTGCAACAAACTTTTGCCTGGGCATCCAGGTGTTTCCGTACATCTTCTGAAACCTAGACGGAAGTTCCAAAACCTCAGTTCCTGACTTCTGTGCACCAGTAGGCTCAACGCCATGTGGAAGCTCCCAAGGCTTTGGGCTTCCACCCTCTGAAGTCACAGCCCGAGCTCTACATTGGCCCCTGTGAGCCATGGCTGGAGTGGCTGTGATACAGGGCACCAAGTCCCTAGGCTGCAAACAGCATGGGGACCCTGGGCCCAACCCATGAAAACACTTTTTCCTCCTGGGCCTCTGGGCCTGTGATGGGAGGGGCTGCCATGAAGACCTCTGACATGCCCTGGAGACATTTTCCCCATTGTCTTGGGAATTAACATTAGGCTTCTCATTACTCATGCAAATTTCTGCAACTGGCTGGAATTTCTCCTCAGAAAATGGGTTTTTCTTTTCTATCGCATTGTCAGGTTGCAAATTTTCCAAACTTTTATACTCTGCTTCCCTTATAAAACTGAATGCCTTTAACAGCACGCAAGTCACCTCTTGAATGCTTCGCTGCTTAGAAATGTCTTCTGCCAGATACCCTTAATCGTCTGTCTTAAGCTCAAAGTTCCACAAATCTCTAGGGCAGGGGCAAAATGAAACCAGTCTATTTGCTAAAACATAACAAGAGTCACCTTTGCTCCAATTCCCAACAAGTTCCTCATCTCCTTCTGAGACCACCTGAGCTTGGACCTTATTGTTCATATCACTATCAGCATTTTTATCTAAGCCATTCAACAAGTCTCCAGGAAGTTTCAAACTTTCCCATGTTTTCCTGTCCTATTCTGAGCCCTCCAAACAATTCCAACCTCTGCCTGTTACCCAGTTCCAAAATTGCTTCCACATTTTTGGGTATCTTTTCAGCAATGCCCCACTCTACTGGTACCAATTTACTGTATTAGTTCATTTTCACACTGCTGATAGAGACATACTCAAGACTGGGAAGAAAAAGAGGTTTAGGCCGGGCGCGGTGGCTCAAGCCTGTAATCCCAGCACTTTGGGAGGCCGAGACGGGTGGATCACGAGGTCAGGAGTTCGAGACCATCCTGGCTAACACGGTGAAACCCCGTCTCTACTAAAAAATACAAAAAAGCTAGCCAGGCGAGGTGGCTGGTGCCTGTGGTCCCGGCTACTCGGGAGGCTGAGGCAGGAGAATGGCGTGAACCCGGGAGGTGGAGCTTGCAGTGAGCTGAGATCCGGCCACTGCACTCCAGCCCGAGGGACAGAGCGAGACTCCGTCTCAAAAAAAAAAAAAAAAAGAGGTTTAATTGGACTTACAGTTTCTGCATGGCTGGGGAGGCCTCAGAATCATGGTGGGAGGCCAAAAAAAAAAATGAGGAAGAAGAAAAAGTGGAAACCCCTGATAAACCCATCAGATCTCATGAGACTTATTCACTATCATGAGAATAATGAAGGAAAGAGCAGCACCTATGATTCAATTACCTCCCCCTGGGTCCCTCCCACAATATGTGGGAATTCTGGGAGATATGATTCAAATTGAGATTTGGGTGGGGACACAGCCAAACCATATCAGCCCACACAGTGAGCTTCTTGGTTTGGATCTAAAATGAGGCCTCCCAAATAGCTGGGAGTACAGACATGTGCCACCATGCCCAGATAATTTTTGTATTTTTAGTAGAGACAAGGTTTCACCATGTCAGCCAGGCTGGTCTCAAACTCCTAACCTCAGGTGGTCCACCCACCTTGGCCTCCCAGAGTGCTGAGATTGCAGGTTTGAGCCACCACACCCAGCAAGTTCACTTTACATTTGCAAGAATCTCCTCCACATCAGCTTCACCAAACAGAAGATCCTTTGGTAGGGGTTACACCTGAGGCTCTGCAGCCAGACTGCTGGATTGAACCCTGGCCTCACTGGGGCTACTCTGACTCTGCCCACCTGCCTGGACGGACATTTGCAGAGCCCCTCCCAGCCAAGCAACCCCTCACCCCAGTTTAATAAGGAAATTAAATGTTCATTCTTTCCACTTCTCTCCTCTTTGCTAAATCACTTCTTTGACTTTCTTCTCTGTCTCTCTCACTGAAAGATAGAACCCCCTCAAGAGTAGGAGCTGTGTGTCTCATCTCTGCACACCCAACATATAGTATAATTGCTGATGCCCGGGAGGTGCTCAGACACCTTGCTGAAGGGTGAGCAACCATGGCATGAAAGACATCAATAGGAGGGACCCCATCATGTCCTCATTATGTAGGTGAGGTGCTTATCATCACATTTCAACACCTCTGAGACTGGAATGCATCTTACAGTCACTGGCTGGTTGCAGTCATTCCTGCTTGAGCACGTCAATGCTTGCAGAGTGTGGGTGAACCATAGACAATAGCAAAGCACTCTTTTAAGAAATTACTATATGTAGTAGGCAAAATAATGCCACCCTCAGCCTGCAAAGATGTCCACCACCTAATCTCTGGAACCTGTGAATATGTTACTTTCCATGGCAGAAGGAGCTTTGCAGATGTGATTAAACTAAGAATCTTGAGAGGGAAAGATGATCCTGGATTATCTGGGTGGGCCCAGCATAATCACCAAAGTCCACATAAGAGGGAGATAGGAGGGTCAGAGTGAGAAGATGCTGTGCAGTGATGGAATCACTGGTCAGAGGGATGAGGGATGTGGTCACACGATGAGGAAGGAGCACCAACCCTAGAACCAGAAAAGACAAGGAGACGGGTTCTTTCCTAGAGCCCTGGAAGGAACACAGCCCTGCAGACACTTTAATTATAACCCAGCGAGACTTGTTTTGGGACTGTGACCTCCAGAACTGTAAGATAATAAGTTTTTTTTTGCTTTAGGCCAATAAACATGTTCTAATTTCTTGTAGCTGCAACAGGAAACTAATTACACTGCATCTCACTATTTGACAACCATCGTAGTTACAATGGATGCTAGTAAGACTTACCAATGGCAGATAAAAACAAGGGGGTGAAAGTTTGATGAGAAACGAGATATTTACATACTCTCCAAATATCTGCCTATAAGACGGTTATTAACTACATGATATGATTTGGCTGCGTCCTCATCCAAATCTCATCTTGAATTGTAGTTTCCATAATCCCCCCGGGTCGTGGAAGGGACATGTACATGTCACATGTCAGTTGTTATCATTCCCACCCCCCCCCCCCTTTTTTTTTTTTTTTTAAGACAAGGTCTTGCTCTGTTGCCCAGGTTGGTGTGCAGTGGCGCGATTACAGCTCACCACTGCAGCCTGGAACTCCTGGCCTGCCCTCGTTTTGATGCAGGTTCTGCTCCCTTCTCCCTGGGGGCTGTCCCCTCAGTTGGCAGACACCCCAGGCTTTGTGTTCTCCCCACTCCCCACGTGGCGGCACAGCGGTTATGATCAGCAGAGATTGTGGAGTCAGGCTGCTGTGACTCACATCCCAGCTGTGCCACTAACAGCCCTGTGGACCTGTGTGAATCACTTAATTTTTCTATGCCTCTGTCTTCTCATCTGTAAAGTAGGATAAGAGTTGTGCCTCTCTCATGGGGCTGTTGTGAGAGCTCGATGAGTTTTCTTTTCTTTCTTTTTTTTTTTTTTTTTTTTTGAGACAGAGTCTTACTCTGTCTCCCAGGCTGGGGTGCAGTGGCCGGATCTCAGCTCACTTCAACCTCCGCCTCCCGGGTTCGAGCAATTCTCCTGCCTCAGCCTCCCAAGTAGCTGGGACTATAGGTGCCCGCCACCACGCCCCGCTAATTTTTTGTATTTTTAGTAGAGATAGGGTTTCACTGTGTTAGTCAGGATGGTTTCGATCTCCTGACCTCGTGATCCGCCCACCTCAGTCTCTCAAAGTGCTGGGATTACAGGTGTGAACCACTGTGCCTGGCCCTCGATGAATTTTTATTTATGAAGTGCCTGAAGTGGTGCCAAGGATAAAGAACTGTGAAGATTCTGCCTCTTACTGTTAGCAAAACTCGACTTCTATCAACAAGGATTTGATGAGCACCTAACAGCCACCAGGAACTGTATAAGGCATGAGGATCCCATATGAACATGACAAAGTCCCTGGCCTGACAGAACTAATGGTCTAGGGGAGGATGCAGAGAAAAAAAAGTGGGCAATTATGATATATAGTCCCGTGAGTGCTGCTCAGGCCAGGTGATATGGAAACATGGAGAAAGGACTCCTAACCCAGAGTGGTGGATCACAGAAGGCTGCCTGGAGGAGATGGCAGGAGTGGAAGCCACAAAGGATGAGCAAGAGATGGCCAGGAGACTGGAGGCAAGAGGTGGTGAGGGGAAGGAAGAGCCTGTGGAAGGTGGAATGAGCAAGCAGAGTGTAAAGGCTGTGGGTGGTGAGGGTGGGAGTGGGGAGGGTCGGAGCCAGGCTGTGAGAAACGGGAATGAAGGAGCCTCCCTGGCTGCAGGGCTGAACACCCATGATAGGGGGTGGGATGACCTGGCAGCGTGCCCTGGAGGTCCAGTCCTGGGTGCAGTGAGTGGCTGAGGTACCGAGGGCAGGTCAAGGAGAAAAAGGTGTAGCTGGGGAGGGGATGAGGATGAAGACAGGGGAAGGATGAGGGGAGGCCAGGATGAGGACAGGGTGTGAGGATGAGAGGGGACAGGGTGGGGTGAGGGTGAGATTTCTGGCTGAGCCTCAGGGTAGCTGGGGCCCTTCCTGGGGGCTGGAGGAGGATGTGGAGGGGTGGTGAGCTCCAGGTGGTGAGCTCCATCTGGGACACACCTGCAGGGCCTGCAGGGCACTCAAGTGGAGCTGCATGGCAGGCAGGTGGGCATCAGAGAGCCTGGGAAGGGGGATCTGGCTGACATCAACACACAGAGGACAACCGAGTCACTGAGTGAGGAGGGCTGTGGGTCATGACAGGAGAAGCAGCTGGGGGCAGAACACAGAAGGCCCTGAACATTCAGGAGTCAGGCAGGGAGCACAAGGTCCCTGCTTCCCGGAGTTTTTGGATGTGAACAGAGAGCAACGCTTTGGTGATCAAGTGGGCAGGACAGGGATGAACTCTGGTGGGGTGAGGGGCAGGGAAACTGGATTTTAGGCTCTCTGATCATCCCACCAAGTGGCTGTCGGTTCAGAAGACCCATCCCCAGGGTGACTGATGTCTGCGCAAGAATTGATTCAGGTACAGTCAGACCCTTGAGGCCTCCCCGGCTGCAGTGCTGAGCACCCATGATGGGGATGGGATGACCTGAATTATGGGAGTGTGACGGTAACAAACCCCTGGAAGCAGCAGGGGCGTTGGCCTCCTGCTCCCCATTTACCCTGGGCTCTCCCCAATCAGCCACATGCCAGAAGCAGATGTTATCTGTTAGGATTTGTTTGGCAGCTGAATTCACCTTCTGAATTTTTCCCAGGTGTTGCTGTTCTCAGTGTGGTAGAAAAGGTTTCTAACAGTGGTGCATTGGAGCCACCCCAACCAGCTTGCAAGAGCGGATGGTTACATGTTGAGGTATTTTGCAAGCTGGTTATTAAAATGGTCATTATGAAAAATGTATTACATAAATTTATAATTAAATAGATTATTTTAAAAGCAAAGTTATATAGGCCAGGCATGGTGGCTTATACCTGTAATCCCAGCACTTTGGGAGGCCAAGGCAGGAGGATTGCTTGAGCCTGGGAAGCTGAGGCTGTAGTGAGCTGTGGTTGTGCCACTGCCACTCCAAAGTAATATATATTCAAAATACCTCACTTCCTAGTTATTATATTTTAAGTCACTATTACCTGTGCTTTTGGAGTTATTTACATCGATTGTATCTATATGGTGAAATACTACACTGTACAATAGTGTGTTGTCGCACACCTCTCTTTCGAACTCTGTGTTTAGTGGCTATCATGTTGGTTGGTAGCCTGAAATCAACTATAGTGGGAGCACTTACACCCTGACAATTGGCAAACATGACAAATGTAGGCTCTTCCCTCGGAAGAGCCAGTTAAACATTTCCCAGCATCACTGTATATGAGGATTTGTTGGAATCCTATCTCCCTAGGCTTTCTATAAACACGTGAACAAGGAAACATGTATTGGTGTTGATTAGATGTACTTAATTAATTATTGGTAGTAATTAGATAGTATCTAATTGCGCCTCATAAATATGAAAACAATAAAATCTTTAAAGAAATATTAGCATATAGGCAGCATCTTGTGCCTTTTCATGACTTTAAACATTATGGATGCTTTCTTAAACTCTTTCTGGGTTTCTCTGTTAAGTAAACTAACCTGATCTAAACCTGGGGTTCTTGTCTCATGGGCCCTCAGGGCAATCCGGTGAAGCCTATGGTAACTTTTTAGAATCAAGGTTTTACCTACATAATGCAAAATGTATTGAATTTAAAAATAAACCATTTATATCAAAATAAAGTTATCAAAATACAAAAATATGTAACATAGTTACTACTATACGCTTCTCTTCCTTCTTCCTTTCCTTCCTTCCTTCCTTCCTTCCTTCCTTCCTTCCTTCCTTCCTTTCTTCCTTTCTTCCTTTCTTCCTTTCTCTTTCTTGACAGGGTCTCACTCTGTCACCCAAGCTGGAGTACAGTGACACAATCATGGCTCATTGCAGCCTTGACCTCCTGAACTTAAGTGATCCTTCTGCCTCAGCCTCTCAAGTAGCCGGGACTACAGGCATGTAACACCACACGCAGCTAATATTTTTTAAAAAATTTTGGTAGAGACAAGGTCTTGCTACGTTTCCCAGGCTAATCTCAACCTCCTGGCCTCAAGCCATCCTCCCGCCTCAGCCTCCCAAAGTGCTGAAGTTGCAGGTATAAGCCACCATGCCTGGCCCCTTTTGCTTCTTACACACTAAACAACCAGATCTAATCTAATAACTAGCTTAATTTCAAACTAGAGATCAATGTACATTATATTTTGGGATATCTGTAACAGCTATAACATAGCAGGGAAACATCTGTGATTTCTACTTTTCAGGGCCAGGGGCTACTAAATAATAATACTCTCCTTTCCTTTCCTGCTTTCAGAGCCAGCAGAGAATTAGGAAACGAGAGGCAGGTGAAAGGAGACCAAGTTGTCAATTTCTTCATCTTCATCCTTGTATTGAACTTCATCTTCTTCATCCCTGTATTGAACTTCCCGCCACTCACACTTTGCAGGCCTCCTTCTTCAGGGGACACAGGCGCTGGTCTGTGCCTCCTGCAGCAGTGATGTAGGTGGCTGAGCACAGGATGCTGCTGCTCTGGGCAGGGAAGGGAAACAGGCTGGCTGCACAGGCTCAGTCCCTTCTCCCAAATTCACCAACCCAAGGAGCCTTTCTTCCTCTTTCTTCAAGAATGAGCAAGGGACAGGGAGACTGGAAGTTTTCTTCCCCTGTTTTTCCCTCCTGGGAGTGGGGCAGACTTTCCCTCCCCTCTGTGGAAGAATGGGGAATCTGGGATTAAGGCACCCTGCAGCAAACTCAAAGGTCAGATTCAGGCAGAATACACTGTGTGTGTCCAGACCACTTAGATGATGCTGCAGACTGCAGGGAGGAAAAATGACCATGGGGGTTGCGAATCAAAGTCTTCATGGAAGAAGGTCTGTAAGTGCAGGTCACCTAAGTGCACTTACCATAAGTAACCCACGCCATAAGCAGCTTACCATTGCAAAGGTTACTATCTCACCTGCACTCCCCGTGCCATGCAGTCAGCAGGGGACTCTGCTCCATGTAGTCACTCAGGGGCCCAGCTTCTTCTGAAGCTGACTCTCAACGTGTCACTTCAGGGTTACCAGGCTGGAAAGGGATAGCAGGGTTCTGAAGGGGCTTCTCAGTGCATATCCTGGAAGCAGCACCTATTACTTCCTTCCATTCCAGGCCACCTAACTGCAAGTAGGTGGGGAATATGGGTGAGCACCAGCCATGTCTCCCACAGGCCACTACTGTTTATTGCCTGACAGAGAAATAGACCATTCCAGGGACTGTCCAGCATTCCTGAGCACTATCAGCTGGGGGCAAGGCTTTCAGAAACAAATGCTACAACTTACCAAAGGGCACCAGAAGGGCTTTTGATACCAAACTGCTCAGAATGTTACATACACTTTGGAAACTGTCAGAGGTTCTACAGAAGCTCAGGTTCAAGGGTTTTAACGTGGTATCTGTGGGCACTGGGGGGTTCATGGACAGACTTTAGAGTGTCCTATGAACTTGAATGGGAAAAAAATTACATGTTCATTTTTTCTAATTTCTCATTAAAATTTGGCATTTACTTCAGTTAAGACTATCGGCAAAAAAACTACAGTAGTATTTTTAATAACTAAATTTGTCACAAGTAGAAATCCCAGATGTTTTCATGCTACATTCAAAGTGTTATAGATATCTCAAAATATCATATATGTTGATCACTAGTTTGAAATTATGCCAGTTATTAGATTAGATCTGGTTATTTAACGTGTAAGAAGTGCAAGAGGTGGAGAAGCTCTTTAGTTTAATTAGATCCCATCAGAGTGAACAGGCAACCTACAGAATGGGAGAAAATTTTTGCAATCTGTCCATCTGACAAAGGGCTAATATCCAGAATCTACAAAGAACTTAAACAAATTTACAAGAAAAAAAAAAAACAAAATACTCCATCAAAAAGTGGGCAAAGGATATGAATAGACACTTCTCAAAAGAAGACATTTATGCGGCCAAAACACATCATCACTGGTCATTAGAGAAATGCAAATCAAAACCACAATGAGATATCATCTCACGCCAGTTAGAATAGCTATCATTAAAAAGTCAGGAAACAACAGATGCTGGAGAGGATGTGGAGAAATAGGAACACTTTTTCACTGTTGGTGGGAATGTAAATTAGTTCAATTATTGTGGAAGACAGTGTGGTGATTCCTCAAGGATCAATCTAGAACCAGAAACACCATTTGACCCAGCAATCCCATTACTGGGTATATACTCAAAGGATTATAAATCATTCTACTATAAAGACATATGCACACGTATGTTTATTGCAGCACTATTCGCAATAGCAAAGTTCCAAGTCACAAAGACTTGGAACCAACCCAAATGCCCATCAGTGATAAACTGGATAAAGAAAAGGTGGCACATACACACTATAGAATACTATGCAGCCATAAAAAGGGATGAGTTCATGTCCTTTGCAGGGACATGAATGAATCTAGAAACCATCAGTCTCAGCAAACTAACACAGGAACAGATAACCAAACACCACATATTCTCACTCATAAGTGGGAGTTGAACAATGAGAACACATGGACACAGAGAGGGGAACATCATACACTGGGGCCTGTCGGGGGGTGAGGGGCTAAGCGAGGGATAGCATTAGGAAAAATACCTAATGTAGATGACAGGTTGATGGGTACAGCAAACCACCATGGCACGTGTATACCTATGTAACAAACCTGCACGTCCTGCACATGTACCCCAGAACTTAAAGTATAATAATAATAAAAAAAGAAGTGCAAGAGGGCCAGGTGCAGTGGCTCATACCTTCAATCTCAGTATTTTGGGAGGCTGAGGTGAGGCAGGAGGGTCACTCAAGCTTAGGGGTTCAAGAACAGCCTGGGCAAGATAGTGAGACCTCATCTCTACTAAAAATAAAAATAATTAGCCAGGCATGGTGGCATGTGCCTGTAGTCCTAGCTACTTGGGAGGCTGAGGCAAGAGGATAGCTTGAGCCCAGGAGTTCGAGGCTGCAGTGAGCTATGATTATGCCACTGCACTCCAGCCTGGGTGACAGAGTGAGAGACTGTGTCTCAATAAGAAAATTAAAAAGAAATAAAAAATAAAATAAAGCTTGAGGATATCATGAATTTTATTAAAGTGTGTTGATGTCACAGAGGTTCAGAGATAATTCCATACATGCTCCCTTAAAGCCTGATAACGATGAGGATACACACAAGAGGAGGCCTCGGTCCCCTCAGCACAGGGACTGTGCACTTGCTGACCCTCATAGGTGTCTACCTTTTCTCTCCAAAGCCAAAAAGACTCATGGTGTCACTTTTTGGCAGCTCTGCTGGAGGGTCAAAGAGAGGATGCTCCTCTGTAAGGCTTCCTGCTCCATCCTGAAAGGCTTGGATTGTTAAAGAGTTCATCCCAGGTCTGAGCCAAAATCTGCCTTTGAGTAAGTTCTCTCCCTGTCCTTGGGTCCTGCCTCTCCCTTCTGGAACCACATGGAAGTGATCTAATCTCTGTCCACATGAAGTTCTCTTGAATCAGCCAAGTCAGTTGTCAGTCCTAACCAAGCTGTTTTTTGCCTTGCATTTCAGTACAGAGTTGAGTTCATGTCAGGTCTTTAAAATGTCCTTTTCAAGCATATCTTTCCATAAACATTGATTACTTAATATGCAAGGAATACAGTGGTGGAAATACCACATTCAGGCTCTGGGATTCAACACTTCTGCAAATACTTGGAAGACCTACCCTGGGCCAGGCTGTGTGCCAGGTGAGGGGGATGCAAGAAGGAACAGCAGGCTTTCAGGTTGACCCTGTCTGGAAGCACCTTGAGGCATGATGAGAGAGGAACACCTGCCTTTGTTAGCTGGGTTTATAGCAGGGCCGTGTTTAACTTAGCTTCCCCATTAGACATACACTGAAAACTGATAACCCATCTTTTGGCTGTTTGCACAGAGCTGGTGATTAAGCCTCCTTCTCTTTTTGCAGAGCATGTGTATAGTTTCAAGCTCTGTGGAAGAAGAAGGAAGACTCCATGCCAAGTCTTAGATATCCAACTCAATTCAGTGAAGATATATCGAGGTCTACTAAGCAACAAGATACGACTCCATCCTTAGGGGCCCCACTGTTCATTCATTCACAAACGTTAGGTTAGGACCCCATCAAGAGAAAAACACAACAAGTCGAATTCAGGCCAAATGGAAGAGTTGCCAGAAGAGACATTTAAATATACTCTGGTGCAGGTGTGAGAACAGGAGCTGGCCCCTGAAGCGGGAAGAATCGAAAACACTCCTGGAAGAGGTGGCCCTGGCTAAGGGCCTGGAAGCACTTTTACAGGCAAATGTTGGGGATGAAGAAGGCCCTGCAAAAAATAGAATCACCTATATCTCCAATATTGTTTATTTGTACAGAAAAATTCCTTTGAACATCAACGTTGGAAATTGGTTTGGAAATTGCTTATTCTGCAAACATCCTTTGAGCAGGTGCAGTATACCCTGTGCTGGGCTAGCTGCTGGGAATGGGGTGACATGTGCTCACCAGGTTATAAGTTCCAGTCTCATGGATGGAACACGTGAAACAGGATTCTCAGGCAGGGTGAGAAATGCAGTAGCCCCTGCCAAGTGTGCCCACGCCGTCGTCTTACTGCACATGACTACGACGGCCCTTCCTGCTCCATCAGGGGCCAAGCGCTGGGCTCATGCTCTGCATCCTGCCCCACAGACACTTCCAAGGGCTTCTTTCATGCGCACTCCTGCACCTCATGAATAATCACCTTCTCTATCTCAGCTGGTCAATCCTATCAGGTTAGAAACCTGCTCTGAAAAAAAAAAAAAAAAAGAAAGAAATCCTCCTGTGACACTACCTCCCCCTTCAGCCAGGGTCTCACTTCTCTGCTGCCCTCAGAACAGCACTTCTGAGAGGCCTATAGTTGCCATGTCCACCTGCAGGGTTCCTATCTTAGCCAATTCCCATGTCTCCAGTTCGTTCCTCTGAGCCTGCACTAGACAAGGGCAGCAGTGATCTCTGAGTTGCCAAAGCCAGTCATCGTTTCTCTGTCTTCATGATGTTCATACCTTAGCAGCACTGGGCACACAGGTGCACACCCTGGACTTTCTTTCTCTCCTCAGCTTCCTGGTTCATCCCCTCACTGTTGGATCCTTTCATCCACCTTGGATGGCTTCGCCTTTGCTGCTTGACTCCCAGTGGGGGAGTCCCTTGGTGCTGAGCCCTGGGTCCCTTGGTGACACTGTCTTGTTGAGTCCATCTCTTGAATGGTGTTGTATCTCCACCATGCACCAAGAGCCCACCAATCTCTATCCCCTGCTCTGCCCCTTCTTTGGAACTACAGACATGTACACCCAACAGGATAAGTGACAGCTGCACCTGGGAGTCTAACAATACTCAAATTCCACAAGCGCCTGACAGAACGTTCCATTCCGGTTGCCACCTCGAGGCCAGCTCCTCCTTCATCCTTCCCTCTGGAATCACAAAGCCCCCAAATCTAGGACTCTGCCTTGATTCCTCCCTTTCCCTCACCCACCTCTCACATCCAAGACCTTATCAACTCTTGCCTTCAAAATGTATCCCCAAGCAACCAATTTCTCTCAGTTTTCTCCCCCAGCTCTGTGTCCAAGCCCTTATCTAGTCTCAATGAATGGCTGCAGCTGCCTCTTCACTGCTCTGCCTGCCTCCACGCTTGCTCTATCCTCCCATCTCCACCCAGCATCTAGAGCGATCTTCTAAAAACGTAACTTAGATCATGTCCCCTGCCCCCATTACACACTGAGATTTGACTGTGACCCCACTCAAATCTCATCTTAAATTCTAGTTCCCATAATCCCCACATGTCATGGGAGGAACTGGGTGGGAGTCAAGTTAATCATGGGGATGGTTTCCTCCATGCTGTTCTTCGGATAGTGAGTGAGTTCTCATGAGATCTGCTGGTTTTACAAGAGACTTTCCTCCCTTTACTCAGCTCTTCTGTCTTCCTCCATCATGTGAAGAACATGTTTACTTCCCCTTCTGCCATGATTGTGTTTCTGAGGCCTCCCCAGCCATGCGGAACTGTGAGTCCATTAAACCTCTTTTCTTCGTAAATGACTTAGTCTTGGGTATTTCTTCATAGCAGTGTGAGAACTAATACACACCCCTTCCAGTGGTTTCTCACCATTTGTCCAGCCTGTTCCCCGGTGTATGAAGGTCTTTATCGTTCCAGCCTGGCTTACCTCAGTGCCCTCGTCACATGTTCCTCCTCACCCACCTCCTGGGGCTGAGCCTCATGACCCTCTTCCTTTCCTTCCTCCAGTGTGTTGTGCTCTTTCCTGCCTCCGGGTCTTGGCTAATCTATTCTCTTTCCTGGATTGCCTACATGGCCTGCACCTTCCCCTCGGTTCACCATCATGTCACCACACTTTGATTCTCTGCATTCTCTGAATAATTATTATCACTCTCTGATATTTTTCTCTGGCTTGTTTGCTTGCTTGTTCGTACACCTGTCCCTCTCCACTAGAATACAGTTTCCAGGGGGATGCAGAGCCTGCCGGTTTGGTCACAACTAAATTCCCAGCATCTTGGATGACGCCCAGCCCATAGTGGGTGTTCATTACCCATATGTTGGATGAGTAAATGAATGGCACACTGGATGCCCTTGCAGACTCATCGCTGGATGTCTCTGTGGTGCTGCCTGCAAACGCAGCCACAATCCTGTACCCAGCCCTTGAGTCTGTTTCCACCACACTGATTCTGGGCATGGCCAAAGGGACATAGAAAATGTGACTTGAAAAAGTGTAGCTGTGGTGTTCCTTGAGGTCACCAGAAGAATGTGCTGAGCTAGCCCTGAGTGGATGAAAGGCCAGTGGGAGAGAACCATGGTGAACAGCCAGGCAGCTACCAGACACGTGAGTTGGGTTTTCTGTGTTCATCTGGGTCCTCCAAAAAGCAGAATTAAGTGTGTGCAAGGATTGCATTTGGTGAAATGCCTGTGTGAGAGAAAATGGAGCAGAGGCGGGGAAAGTTTGGGTGAGCTGTCAGATGGCCATGCAAGTCTGGCTTGGAGTGGGGAGAGAAAGAAGGTTGGGAAGAATTTTTCTAGATTGCTGCACAAAGTAAGGAAGCCTTGGCAAAGCCATCGGGGTGTCCCCAAGCTGAAGCTGGCTGTCAAGGTGTCCTGTGTCTCTCAGGGAGAGGGCTTGCATTAGCATCCACGCTGTGGGGGCCTTGATAACGGAGTTCAACCGAGCCTTCAGCTGACTGCATATGTGTAAGAAAGATTAGTCAAGCCACCAAGACCAGAGGAACTGCCCAGCCAATTCAGAGAATTGTGAGATAAATGTAGTGCTTAGGCCCTTCAGTTTTGGGATGTCGTATTTCATAGCACAGGCTAAATGATAAAGCCTCTTTGATGATTTCCTAAGGACAGACTCTAGGAAAGAGGGGAAGGATTTCTGCATAGTTAGAAAACAGTGAATACATACTGCCAGTCACTTTTTAGAAAGCCTGTATCTACATACCCCTACTGGCAATATATGAGACTGTTCATTTCACTACATTCTCACCCACACTGAGTATTAGCATTCTAAAACATTTTTGCCAGCTTGCTATGTGAAAACACATAAGCATTGCTGAGGCTCAATTTGCATTTCTCTGACTATTGCAGAGCTGAATCCTGTTTTCATGTTTGTAAGAATTAAGGAGGAAAGAAACATGAAAGGTGACTTGCCAGTTAAGACAAGTTTATTTTAGAGAAAACAAGCTTGAGAGGAGTCTTTGGCTGAGTTAGGTTAGAGGCCCACTTTTTCACAGACTAAGAGTTTTTAAGGATTTAGGGTGAGAGAGTTTATTAGAAGCTTGGACTGCTTCTGGGTTTTTCTGTTGTTGTTGTTGTGCTTCTTTGGGAGGCAGAGTTATGTGTCTGTTTCTATACATTTTTTTGCGGCTGCAGGCATACCCCCGAGTTTGCTTTTAGCTTCCCTATTTTAATGCACCTGAAGGGAAAGGAATGTGCTTATTAAGTAAGGCCCACTGTTTTACTGGGGCCCATTGTATGAGGGTGAAATGTTGTAGTTACCCAAGAGACTTTCTCCCCACTTTCCTTTGTGCCCTGGCTGTTTTATTTGTGTTTTACTGTCTGCTTGTAGTTGGAAGATAAGTGATTTCCTTGAACTGCATGAGGCTAGAAAGGGAGCTAGAACTTAACTTGGTGGTGTTTGTCCCAGATGACGGTGCTCCTGTTCTGTCAATATTTATTGGCCATTGGTGAGGTGTTTCTTCTTACCCTTTTAAAACCAAAGTTACAGGAGTAATCCCTGTCTCCTGTGTCCCTCCTCAAGGGAGCCGCAGCCTCCAGGGGCTGCTCCTGGTGGTGTCAGCGTTCAAGGCAGTACCTTCACTTCCGCCGCAATTAACAGCCGATTATCTTCCCAATGACAGTGGATGGTAGAGTTGGGTGGGTTTCAAAGCCCTCCAGCTCAACAATTTACTGTCCCGGGTCCCTAGGACAGTTTCCCCGACACACCCACGCAAATGCTCATGAGGCTGCGAGCTCCTGGGAGATGGGCCATGTCCTCTTCATTGCTTCCAGGGTCTAGTTCAGGGACTGGATGCTCAGCAAATGTGTTAAATGAAGAACTGAAGTCAGAATGTTATGTGACAAACCAATCAGATGTGAACTTGACAATGCACTTCCCAATCACAGGGAGGCTTGAACCATCTGGAGGCTGCATCCGAAGAGGATTTACGGTGCCTGTCACTCATGCTAGGGGGAGAAAGGTAGAACCAGATCTGGCACCAACTCACAGTATGGGTCAGACTCTGCTGCTTCCATTCACTTAATCCTCATTTGGAGTTCAAAAGTCAGATTTCATTAAAGATCAGCAAAAGTTCTCTTCCCAAGCCCTGTGAGGAAATTGGAAAATGCCGTTGGTTCTGAGAACTTGAGAAGGGGTGCTGTGAGGTTTTAAGGAAGGGTTCTGGAATTCCATGGATTTTGTTCTGCTAGAGTAGGAGACAGCAAATTATGGACTAACAAGTAAGTCTAGCCTGCCACCTGTTTTTGTATACTATCCCAGCTTGGAATGGTTTCTACATTTAGAAAACTGTGTGGGCCGGGTACGGTGGCTCATGCCTGTAATCCCAGCACTTTGGGAGGCCGAGGCAGGCGGATCACGAGGGCAGGAGTTCCAGACCAGCTTGGCCAATATGGTGAAACCCCATCTCTACTAAAAATACAAAACTTAGCCGGGTGTGGTGGCATGTGCCTGTAGTCCCAGCTACTCAGGAGGCTGAGGCAGAAGAATCATTTGAATCCGGGAGGCGGAGGTTGCAGTGAGCCGAGATCACGCCATTTCAGTCCAGCCTGGGTGACAGAGCAAGACTCTGTCTCAACAGAAAAAAAAATTTGTGGTAAAGTGTAGATAACGTAAAATGTACTACCTTAACCATTTTTAAGTGTACAGTTCAGTAGTGTTAAGTATATTCACATTGTTGTAAGACTAATCTCTAGAACTTTTTTATTTTGCAAAATGTAAACTCTATATCCATGAAACAACTCCCTATTTCCCCCTCCCCCAAGCCCTGGCCATCACCATTCTTCCTGTGTCTATGAATCCGACTACTCCAAGTACCTCATGTAAGTAGAATCATACAGTGTTTTTTCTGTGACTAACTTATATCACTTAGCATAATATCCTCAAGGTTCATTCACATGGTGTAGCAAATGTCAGACTTTTGTTGCTTGTTAAGGCTGAATACCACTGTATGTACATAGCACACTCTGTTGATCCACTCATCCACTGATGGACATTTGGGTCGCTTCTACCTCTTGGCTACTGTGAATAATGATGCAGCTAAAAACATGGGTTGACAAAGATCTCTTTGAGATCTAGTTTGCAATTTTGGGGGTATATATTCAGAAGTAGAATCGCTGGATCTATGGTAATTCTATTTTGATTTTTTTGATGAACTGCCAAACTGTTTTCCATAGCAGCTGTACCATTTCACATCCCCACCAACAGTGCGTAAGGGTTCCAGTTTCTCCATATCCTTGTCCGTATGCATTACTTTGTGCTTCGACAGTTGCCTTTACAATAGATGTGAGATGACATCTCACCGTGGCTTTGGTTTTGCTGTCTCTCATGATGAGAGGGGTTGTTTGCCATTTGTATATCATCTTTGGAGAAACATCTCTTCAAGTCCTTAGCCCATTTTTAAATTGAGTTATTTGTTTTTTGTTGTTGTTTCTGACATTTTTACATTTTAAATGTTTAAAAAAACAACAAAAGAAGAAGAACGTTTTGTGACTTGTGAAAATTATGTGCAATTCAAATTTTAATGTCCATAAATAAAGTTTTATTGGGACACAGCCACACTCATTTGTTTCTATTTTGTCTGTGGCTGCCTTCGTGCTGCAATGTAGGGTAGTTGCAACAGGGATCGTATGTTCTGCAAAGTCTAATATTGCACTACTTCATCTTTTATAGAAAAAGTTTGCTACCCCTATGCTAGAATCTAAGAGATTTAGAAAAAGCCTGCAAAGTCCAGAGACCCTCCTGGAGACAGCTGGGGGCAGCAGAGAGCTGCTCTGGTAAAGATTCCACATGGGTCTTGCAGCCCAGAATCCTAAGATGTCTGGGCTCCAGATCTCATTGAGGGCACCAGGGCTCCTTGGCATGGAAGGGTTGGTGGAAACCAACCTTGTGAGGCTGAGCTGGGAGAGGGTAAAATCCTGCCAGTCCTCCCTGCCTACCTCTCTGGATTCCAGTCTCTTCTCCCTGTGGATGCCAGACTGGTCTTCCTAACACACGAATCTGACCCCATCACTTCCCTACTTAATGCTCTCCACTGGCTGTCTCTGCGGTCCTTAGAGATCAAGTCCAAGCTCCTTCAGTCTGGTTTCCAAGGTCCTGTCTCTCTCTCTGCTTTTATCTCTTGGCTCCATCCATCTGGGATGGCTCAGAACCTCCTGGTCCACCAGTATAAAACCATGCTCCCAGGTCTTCCATGGCGTTCTCTGGTCTGTAGGCCTCCAATGACCTGCTCTCACTGTTTTTTTTGTGTGTGTGTGACAGAATTTCAATCTTGTCACCCAGGCTGGAGTGCAATGGCACCATCTCGGCTCACTGCAACGTCTGCCTCCCAGGTTCAAGTGATTCTCCTGCCTCAGCCTCCCAAAGTAGCTGGGATTACAGGCACCTGCCACCACACCCAGCCAATTTTTTTGTATTTTTAGTTAAGACGGGGTTTCACCATGTTGATCAGGCTGGTCTTGAACCCCTGACCTCAGGTGATCCACCTGCCTCAGCCTCCCAAAGTGCTGGGATTATAGGCATGAGCCACCATGCCCGGCCAACCTGCTCTCACTCTTACCCTTCTCCCCTCCATGTCTTACCCAGATAATTTCCCCTATCCTTCAAGGCTCAGCCCAGGCTCCACGTCTTCCAGGAAGCCTTCCTTCACCTCCTACTTAACCCCAAACACAGTCAGGTACCCCTCTTCTGGCTCCTTTAATTCTCAGTGTTTACCCCCTCCAAGTACCACAAACATTGCCATGGTTCCTGAGGGCAGGACCAGGGCCTAGTTTTCTAGTTATCTACTTATGAATGAATGAATGAATGAAGAAACAAATTAAACACAAAATCCCATCAAGAAAGGAGTGGCATGGGCAAGGTGGCTAATGCTTGGCTGGGCATGGTGGCTAATGCTTGTAATCCCAACACTTTGAGAGGCGATGGTGGAAGAATGGCTTGAGGCCAGGAGTTTGAGACCAATCTGAGTAACATAGGAAGACCCCATCTTTACAAAAAATTAAAAAAAATAAAAACCAATTAGCCAGGTATGGTGTTGTGTGCTTACGTATGGTCTCAGCTACTCAGGAGGCTGAGATGGTAGGATGGCTTGAGCCTGGAAGGTTAAGGCTACCGTAAGGCATGATTGTATCACTGAACTCTATCTACCCTGGATGACAGAGCAAGACCGTGAAAGAAAGAAAGAAAGAAAGAAAGAAAGAAAGAAAGAAAGAAAGAAAGAAAGAAAGAAAGAAAGAAAGGAAGGAAGGAAGGAAGGAAGGA
>NC_045439.1:10319015-10508067 GCF_002776525.5 Piliocolobus tephrosceles | reverse complement strand
TCTCTCTGCCTCTCTCTGTCCCTCCCTCTCTGTCCCTCCCTATCTCCTTCTTCCCGTCCTCTCTGCCTCTCCCTCTTCCTCCCCCATTTCTTCCTCCCCGTCTCCCTCCCTCTCTGCCTCTGCTCCTCCCTCTGTCCCTCTCTTTATTATTCCTTCTTTCTCTTTCCCTTTCCTCCTCCTCTAAACACCAGGGCCTCAGCTCACTTTCCTCTCCTTTACATGTTGCCACCCCCATGCTTAGCTCAGGGCCCCCTTCCCACCAGCTGCCTGCAGAGCATGAGAAAGCCTACCCCCTTCCCTGTCGCACTGTTCTCCACACCGACAACCCCACTGGCCATTGAGGCACTTCCCTACCCGCGTTTCATGAGCCCAGACTGGCTAGGAGCATGCCACACATGAGGAAGAGAAAGTTCCAGAGGCCAACTTCCTGATTCCTCTTCCAAAAGAGCTCACCTATGAGACTCTGTGGCCTCCATCTCCCTACAGGCAGGACCCCTATAACAGGACACCTCCAGAAAGATCCCCTTGTGGACCCGGAGACCCTCTGGCACCGCTATGCAATGATTCCTCCCTGTCATGGGGAGCAGATGGGATGAACAGACCGTCAATATTTTCTGTTGTTTGTAAATATGTTACATAAAACTGTGGATACTTTTCCCAGAAGATGGGCTACATGTTGCCATGAGAAGCAAGATTACATAGCTGTACATTTTCTCTTAAAAGACTCTTCAAGGCTGGGCGCGGTGGCTCAAGCCTGTAATCCCAGCACTTTGGGAGGCCGAGACGGGCGGATCACGAGGTCAGGAGATCGAGACCATCCTGGCTAACACGGTGAAACCCCGTCTCTACTAAAAAAGATACAAAAAACTAGCTGGGGGTGGTGGCGGGCGCCTGTAGTCCCAGCTACTCGGGAGGCTGAGGCAGGAGAATGGCGTAAACCTGGGAGGCAGAGCTTGCAGTGAGCTGAGATCCGGCCACTGCACTCCAGCCTGGGCGACAGAGCGAGACTCCGCCTTCAAAAAAACAAAAACAAAAAAACAAAAAAAGACTCTTCATTAAGAGCTGTATTTGTTTACTTTCCACACTTCCATTAGGGAGTAATGGGGCAACTTTTCCAGAATGGGGTAAGAGTCATAGTTACATGTCTCCATGGGAAAGTAATAAAAGGTCCTCGCACCTCCCTCCCTGACACAGCAACCCGCCAGGTACATGGACAGATGCTCAGCTTCAAAGCCGGTCCATCCAACAGTGTCATCCACCTCTGACTACCAAGAGGACAGCACAACTCAGCATCCTGTTGGGGCAGTGGAAACATCCCATCTTCCAGCCAAGAGCAGGAAGCAGGGGGGTCATAGCTGAATAGCCCTAAGTATTGTCGTTAATCAGAAATAAGACGACAGCGCTTTTAACTGGTATCTGTCTCATTGGGACTAAAGGAATCAAAGTTAGAACGAACACAGAGAGGTGAGTCAGCCTTAATTCTGGCAAGAGCCAAAGCCTACACTTTATGTCTCCCTTATCTCATCTTTCTCTTAACCAGGAAGGCATTGTTTCTAGCACAAAAGGTCAAAGGCACAGATTGACTGACCCATCCGTGTGGGCCAGCCACAAATCAAAGCTGCCGAGATGCAGACAGGCCATTTCATCTCTGAGACCTCGAGCCAGAGAAGGTTGACTTCAGGCGCTTCCTCAGGAGCCTGCGCATGCCAGAATGAACAGTGGTAGCTTCTATTGGAGTGGATGCGTGGTTAGCTTGCCTAGCCCTTCAGTCAGTTTCCAAAGAGATTCATAATTCTCACAACAGAAACCAGGCAGCCGCCACAGTGTGGCGTCCTGCCCACGGTTACCATCACTGTCTCCCCTTCTCTCCACCCAAGCCTCTGTCGTCCCAGTCTCTGGAGTCACTGCCTGACGAAGGTTGGCCATATTCTTCTTTTATTTATTTATTTATTTATTTGTTTGTTTGTTTGTTTGTTTATTTTTGAGATGGAGTCTCACATTGCCCTCCGGACTGGAATGCAATGGCATGATTTCGGCTCACTGCAACCTCCACCAGCCAGGTTCAAGTGATTCTCCTGACTCAGCCTCCTGAATAGCTGGGATTACAGGTGCCCACCACCACGCCCAGCTAATTTGTTGTATTTTTAGTAGAGACAGGGTTTCACTATGTTGGCCAGGCTGGTCTCAAACTCCTGACCTCGTGATCTGCCTGCCTCAGCCTCCCAAAGTGCTGGGATTCCAGGCGTGAGCCACCACTCCCAGCTGAGTCCATGTTCTTTCTTTGGTAACTTTGTTTTCATTTCTAAAGAGCCCTCTTTAGTGTTTTTAGTTCTAAAGACTGTACTACAGAACTTTGGGTTCTGAGGTTCTGAGACTGCCTCAGTATTGAAGAGTCGTGTGAACTCAGCTTCAAGAGGCTGTTCTGGTTTGATGTTGGCTTGGCCACCCAAGCTGCCGATAGTTCTCACCTATCCCATTTTCCTCCAGAAGAGTTGGTGGATCATTCCATTGCCTGTGAATACTAAAGCAATACGTGTGTGCAGAAAGCCAATCCTCACTCCTCAAGGACCACCCCCCTTTTTTTCTGAGGGCCAGGAAGTTATCCAGAAATGGAACTGGGATTCAGAAGCAGAAAACCTGTGTTCAAGTCCCATTGCTGCCACGTATGGGCTGTTGCTCTTGGATCACACCTGCAGTGCTGCCGAGCCTTCATTTTCTTGTTTTGAGTTTAATAATTCTGGTCTCTCAGTGTTGTGTGGATTACATCTTTATATATCATTTGGGGAACTGAGAAATGTGTGCTTCTGCTAGCAGTTAATCACAGATATTACAAATTATATAGAGATGATAGTTGGATAAATAAAAAGTAAATAAATAGCAGAGATGAAAGAATATATAGAGATAGATATATTTAGACAGATATGTGTATTTAAATTTTTTCACTGAAGAATGATAAAGATACAAGATTCAGATGCAATAATGTTTCAAAATCCTTTTATTGTCAAAATTAAGTGTGGTTTCACCTGGGTTGGTAGCAGAGTTCTATGTGATTGGAAAACTAAATATTAGGAACTTGGAAGTAGCTACATATTCAAATGTGAGCCCAATGATCTCTTCATCAGTGATTTGAGATTTGAACTCTGCCTTCTGTCCTCAAAGAGAACAAGCAGAGATATATTTATACATAAGGCAAAGGTGTGTGTGTTGCAATTTCAGAGCCCTCTGTGTAGACAGATACCTTAACCCCTTTGTTCCAGGTGGTCCTCAGAAGAATCTTTGTGGAGTGGATGGGACAGGACACCATGTGTCAGTTATGGTCAAAAGTTAGCCACATCCTTCCTGCGCTCCCAGGCCAGTGCTCACGTCTCCTCCTCTGCCTCTTTACTTTTGCAGAAGAAGACAGAGATGTAATAATCACTGGAAGAAGAATTCTGGAAGAAGTCGCCTTAGTGTTCTGGGTCTCTGTGCCACTAGATGACTTTTATATTTCTGAAGTTTATCATTTCTCTGGGCCTCAGCTTCATTATCTATAAAATGGGATGCTACCTGGCAAGGGCTTTGTAAGGATTTGTAGATCATGCATGCCCAGTACCCGGCATGGTCCTTGGCACATGTGAGGTGCTTGCTGAATGAAAGTTATTGTCATTATTTCTCAAAGACATAGGAGTAACAGGCTCCATTCAGCTCCTTCAAGGTTAACCCGAGTAACCACCTCTAACCACCAGTGTGTCACTCTAGATCCCTCTTGCTAAGTGAGCTCTCACTGGAAAGCGTATGGAGCTGAGTGGTTCTACCACTTACTAGCTATGTGGATTTAAGACAAATGAATTGTCTGAGCACTTTATGCCTGAGGATGCGATGATATCCAAATAGAATCTCTAGAGATGGATTAAAAACACACTAGATTAATTGTTCCTCTTGCAGTAAAAATACTCTATATTATTCAACTATGTCTCCAATAAGTTAGGTACAACAAGGTTTGGGAGTCTCATCTTAGATCCTCCCTTCTGTTTCCTTTCCTCCTTCCAGAGCTGGTCTTCAGCTGGTAGGAACCAGTACAGATTGGCTGGGTGTCATGGCCGACACCTGTTCTGATTGGTTAGTAGCTTGTTCTTATTAGCTGGTGCCCATGCCATACAGGTGAGTAGATGTTTTAAATATTGCTTTGTTCCTGTCTATTATCCTATCCCCAGGCCTCCCAGAAGAGGCCAGTACAACTTCTTCTTTTGCAATATTCTCCATTACTACTTTCCCAACCTCTGCCAGCCCCGGCCACCTCTCATGCATCCTGCCAGGTACAAGACTCTTTGAGGCAAATACTGCTGTAGGAGTTCTTATGATTCACGCAGTAGTGCCCTTTGTGATGCCATCCACATGCAACTTCCTCTCTCTAGTGGCAGCTGTCTCGCCATTGGGAAGTAATCTGCAGGAAAATAGTGCCAGACTCTTGTTTGCTCAAGTACAGCCACTATTTTGGTCCAAGGATTGATGCTTGACCCAAGCTTTGACCTTTCCATTGACAGTCTAAGGACCCTTGATGTATATCGTTTGGCTTAAAAAGATGGGCTGAGCCAATCCAGTTTCCAAGAGATATAAATAGGAGTTTCCAGTAAAAATCTAGGTCAGAAGGGTGAATATCTTGAGAGCTCCTGTGATGTACAGAGGAATGGGAAACTCTAAGGGACTATGCACAGCGTAAAGGCTTGAGTAAGGTGACCAGAAGAGGAGCAGAAAACATGGACAGTGTAGTAGATCCAATGATTGGTTCTAACTCTTTATAGTAGTATCATATATTCTCCCTTTCCTCATCTCCCATGGCCTAAGCATGGCAAAGTTTAAACTCCCAGCTGTCTACTTTGGGTTTGGCTATATAGGTTGCTTTGCTAAAGGAGTGTTAGTGGACATGATGCAAGCAGGAGCTTGGCATGTGCTTTTGCATTTGGATTTTTCACTTTTCAGTTTTTGACATCATCACGAGAGAATGAATTCTGGGCGTCTGCTGCTGCTGCAACCTGAATCTGAAAATGACACACTAGTGTGATGGTTAATATTCAGTGTCAACTTGATTGGATTGAAGGTTGCAAAGTATTTTTCCTGGGTGTGTCTGTGAGGGTGTTGCCAAAGGAGATTAACATTCGAGTCAGTGGACTGGGAAAGGCAGACCTACCCTCAATCTGGATGGGCACAATCTAATCAGCTGCCAGAGCGGCCAGGGTAAAAGCAGGCAGAAGAACGTGGAAAGTCTAGACTGGTTTAGTCTTCTGACCTACATCTTTCTCCTGTGCTGGATGCTTCCTGCCACTCCAAGTTCTTCAGCTTTGGGACTCGCACGGGCTTCCTTGCTCCTCGGCTTACAGACAGCCTATTGTGGGACCTCACCTTGTGATCGTGTGAGTCAACGCTCCTTAATAAATATATACATATGTATATATTAAGCTTATATATAATATATAATAAACATATATATATGAGAGAGTGTGTGTGTATATATATATCCTATTAGTTCTGTTCCTCTAGAGAACCCTAATACAACCAGGATCCTAGTTTTTCTAAGAAACCCACACAACCACCCTTGTCAACCCAAAGACGTGAATGAGACATGTTGAGCCACCCCCCGTCAACCCAAAGACATATGAATGAGACATGTTGTCTACCACTGGGATTCTCTGGTTGTTTTGAGCACTAGCTGACTTACACAGGCAGAGAGAGGTGGATACACCATGACAGGGAGAAGATTCCATTTCAGGCACTTCTAAGTTTAAATTGTCCTGAACCCAGCAGCACCCCATTCCTCCTTACTGGTTTCTGTGGAAGCTTCTCTTATGTAAACCACACTTTGCCATAAGTAAAGAGAAAAATGAGATCTATTTCAGAAATACAAGGTTAGTTTAACAATGAAAAATCAATCAATGTAGTTCATCATATTAACAGAATAAAGGGAGAAAAGCATAAGCTCAAATTATGATGAAAAACAAAATGCTTCTCCCCCCAAAATTGAAAGTAAAATATCAATGCCAAAAATGTGGAACAATTAAGAATAAATTTTAAAAATATGTCTAAGACTTGTGCATGAAAACTATAGATCTTTGCTAATAAACATTTGATTGATTGATTGATCAATTGATTGATTTTTAGAGTCATGATCTTACTCTGTTGCCCAGGCTGGAGCGTGATGTCATGATAATAGCTCACTGCAGCCTTGAATTCCTGGGCTGAAGGGATTCTCCCTCCTCAGCTTCTGAGTAGCTAGGATTACAGACATGCACCACCACAACGAGCTGATTTTTTTTTTTTTGTAGAGGGGGTCTTGCTATGTTGCCCAGGCTGGTCCTAATTGATTCTCCTGCTTCAGCCTCCCAAAGCGCTGGGATTAGAGGTGTAAACCGTCATGCCTGGCCCAAGAAACATGCTTAAAAATATCAATAAATGAATATTATTACACGTTCATGGATCAAAATACTTAATATTAAGATTTCAGTTTTCCCTAACTTTGGTCTATGCATTCAGTACAATCGCAATCAAATCTCAGCTGTCTTTTTGGGTTGGAACTGAGAAACTGATTCTGAAATATATATTGAAATTCAAAGGACGTATAATAACCAAACCGTTTTTTAAAGAACAAAGTGTGAGAATTTATAGCACTTAATCTCAAGACTCACTTTAAAACTACAGTGAACAAGATGTTGTGGCTTTGGTTTGAAAAGAAACATAGGGATCAATGGAACAGAAAAGGAAATCCAGAAAGAAGCCCATACCTAATAGACCAATTGATTTTGATGACAGTACCCATGTAATTTAATAGGGAAATGAGATTTTTCAACAAACAGTTCTCAAACAATTAAGCATCGCTATGGGGGAAAAAATTGAATCTAAAACCTTCATGTGTATAATTAATTTGAGATATGTCAAAGACCAAAGTAAAAGCTAAATATATAAAACTTCTATTAGCAAACACAAGGGAATATCTACCCAACCTTGAGTAGACTGGAGACAGAAAACACTCATTATAAAACAATGTTAATACATTAGATGTTATTAAACTCAGAAGTTCTACTCCTCAAAAGATACTATTAGAAAATGAATAGTCATTATCTGACAAAGGACTTGTAGAATATATAAAGATCCTCTATATAACTCAATAATAAAAATAAAGACATTCCAATTCTTAAAACGAACAAAAGACTTGAACAGACATTTCACAAAGGAAGTAACCAATAATCTTTTGATAGCATCATTAACTATCAGGGAAGTGCTAATTGAAAATGCAACTACATACCAACATCTTGAATAAAGTTTTTGCATGTTGTAGCTTCTCAGACTCCACAGTACACAGCTTAAACAGTTGTATAAGGCGCAGACTTTCTCATTATACCTCATCCTTTTAAAGAAAAGTCCCAATTGTCATGTTTAAAACCATCCAACTATGAGACTCCGGAAGCTTGAAAGAATCAGAATTTTCCAGACAAGCTTCTTTCTTATATATTTCAAGCCTTCTTTCACCTCCATTAACCACACACTTCTGGTGCTGGGTACCACAGATAATGTTCACATTAAGAATCCACCTCTGGCCTCTTTTCACTTTTGGTCATGATGCCAGCTGAATCACTTAAATGAGTGGCAGTTTTCCTGGAAGCTCTTCCTGCTAGCAATAGCCTGAATATATATGAAAGTAACTGTGAATGAAATCAATTTATTTCATAAAACTCAAAATAAATGTGTCCCTAACTTGATAATTCATTCAGCCAGATACCAGAAATGCTCAAACATACCTCAGTGTCATCAGATACAAAGGAATATGTAATGGAGGGGAAACCAGATTGGAAAGAGATAGCAGCATTAACCAGCAGTGGTTAAAATATTGTGCTTTAGCAAAACATATGGCCCTGTGAGCACATTGCCAGAGCCCTGCTTAGTGTTTTATGAAGTCCTGTTCAGCAAGAGGTCCTATTAGTCCTCATGGAGAATCAACTCTTGTACCTATTAGTGGACAGCCACACTTTTGTTTGCAAAAACAGGATTTCCTTCTTCCATGTGGTGTTCTTCTCTAATTTGATGTGATTCTAGCGGAAGCTGCCATCTTTCAAATCCCACCTCTCTGCTATTCCCCGCTTACTTTCAACTGGCTCATGAATGAGTCAATCAGAGTAACCTGTCATGTGGCCAGCGTTGAATGGTCTACTGTTAGTCACCTGATCTCGACTGGGACAATTAGAACGAAAGGTTAGGAAGAGTATCAGAGTCCCTTGAATGGCAAAGCTGTGAGATGCCAGCATGATCATCATTATCATCATCACCATCACCATAGCTAGAATTTATCATATACTCAATAGTATTTGCAACACCTTATGAGATAGCTTATGATATTATCCACATTTTACAGATGAGAATATACTGAGGCTCAGAGAGGTTAATAGACTTGCTCATGGGACAGAGCCCCTAAGTAGAAGGGCTGCAGTTGTAACCCAGGCAGATTGATATAAGGGCCCCTATGCTTACCCATTACTCCATAGCACCTTATTTGATTTCTGGCTGTGGGGGCAAGATGGTTGGACAGAGTGAGGACATAAAACGCAAAGATACATAGGAGTCCTTGAGCCCCACGTGCAGCCCTTTCCTTCCTGGGCTGTAGTCCTGGCAACTTAAAAAAGAATGGTTTGCATTATGTCACTTGCAGTCAAAAGAGCTCAACCCTCAATCAAAAGAGATAACCACACAGAATCTCCTTTCACAGTCACGGTCCATGTGCAGTCAGATGGGGAAGGGAGCTATGGATGGGTTCTGAGATCCTGAGAACCCAAGCTCTACTTCCTTCCCCCATCCCCTTTATTTAACACATCTGATCACAAAATGCTGATTTCCATTTTGTCTGCTTGTCTGTGGATCTATGTCAGTATCTGAGCCCCTCGCTATCCTGCAACAAACTATTGTTACAGCCAGGGGGACCTTCTGCATCCTCTAGTCCACGGAAACAGGCTCAGGCCAAGCAAGTGACTAGCCCAAAGGCACAACCAGGTGAGAACCGCCTGCCTGGCTGATGACACAGGGGGCAGCTCCTGATGTGCGGGCTGGAGGCTGGCTACCCTGTCAAGGAGGTGATAGCAAGCTTGTGAATAGAAGACACAGCTTGTTTTTCTGATGTGGCCTGGAAGTGTGGCACTCTTGTCTGGCAAGTAATGAGATATATGTTTTCTTTGTTAACAGCTGGCTAGTAGATTTTATCCTTGCCCAAAAGCAGAGATTACATTGTCTTTAGAAGTCTGGCAAGCAGGCTGTAAAGCATATAAAGACCCAGTTTTGTTCCAAAACCCAGATTTGTGCAAACTCCTCCAAATGTTCATCCATAAGCTATAACTCCAAATTTTTGGCACAATCCATTGTGTAACTTGTTGAGCTACAGTGAGGATGGAGCTGGGTGTGGGATGCATGGCAGGGAGGACTGGGATCAAGCCAGCTGAATTGAATTCAAGGGATGAGGGAAGGAGCCATCACTTGTCAGGAGATTATAAGGCACAGTGATGAGCAACATCCCAGAGTTCAACTCTCTAGGTTCAGGTCCTGTCTTTACTGCTTACTAACAGAAGACCTTAACCAGTTACTCAACATCTTCATGATTTAATTATCTTCCTTGTGGAACAGGAGTGTTAACAATAGAGCCTGCTACATAGGCTTGTTGTGGGAAGTAAATGAGTTTTCACACATGCAGATGACCAAGAACAGTGGTTCACTCTGATGACCAAGAACCCACTATGGCCCTGTGCAATGCTCTGCCTCATGGGATCTTCATCACTCCCTGTGAAGTGCTTTTGAAGTCCTATTAATGAGAAAACAGGGACCCAGGGAAGAGGTACCCTTGCCTTCAATCCCACGGGCAGACCTCTCAAGCCTCTGTCACTCACTCTGATTCTTTCTAAGCCACAGGATCCCATCTCCAGTCTTCTCCTATAACTGCACAGAAATTATGCAACGGGATGTCTAATAGCTTTGAGTGAGGTACCAAGATACAGTAGACAATGGATAGCAAAGTGAATTTTTAGACAACTGCTTGCTTACACCGAGGGTATGTGAGGGTCAACATGAAGCTTGGGAGAGGGCTTGCAGGGAGTGTTTCTTTGGAAAAGACCTGGATGTGAGATAAGCCCCACCCTCCGGGAGGGCAGGGAGTGTCTCCCCATTCACTTCTAAAGATGGGCTTCAAGGAGATGACTCAGAGTATAGTAGGGGGTTTCTGTAGGTTGGAAGTGGGTAACACAGAGGACTGGTGTCCCAAGGACAAGAGTTCAACTGACCAACAAGTCAAAAGAGCTGACCACAAGCCAAAAGAGGTGGCTCCACTGGGACCAGCTGCCCTGAGGTTGTCAGGACATAGAAACCATGTTTCCCATGGACTGCATGAGTGACTCAAGAGTAAGAGAGCCAGGGTGAGTCCACGTTCAATCCCACCTAAGAAGACCACCCATAGAGGCAATGGAAGTCCTACAAAGGCAACCTTGTGGAGTTGACTGCCCACAGCAGAGGCTGGGGACAGCCCGAGAAAAGGCAAGTGCTGTGGTCCAGAGAATTGGAGATAAGAGGCCCTCCCCACTGAGGCGGGATGGATCTCAAGAATCCATAAAAAGTGCCCTCTTGGGGGAAGAATCAGCTTTAGACATCTTCCAGTCTCAGAGAGCACAAAGTCAGCTGCTGACCAGAGTGCTGGTTGGGTACAGAAGGAACTCTTTCAAAAGTCTAGGCCAGTTCAATTAAACAGAAGAGAGCAGTGCGGTACCTCAGGGCTAGTAACAGAGCAGAACTGTTACCCCCAGCCTAAAGGAGAAGGGGGGAATCCACCCTCCAGGCCCAGACAGAGCAGCTATAGGAGAGGGTGCTCCACAGGCACCAGGAAACTCAGCCAACCTGCAGCAACATGGCAGGGAGGGAACAAGGGGCACAGATACCAAACCCTGACTCCCCTCCCACTCCCTGGCCCGTCCTGAAACTTTCCACTGGCTGGACCAGCTGGAAGCCAGAGGACAAAGGCACCTGTTGATGGTTCATGCAGATCATTGAAGGAGATTGGTGGAGAGTGGATCTGGGGGTCAGTGGAAGATCCCAGCATATATGACATCTTGGGTCTGAAGTGCCAAGGACTGTCAAGCTGCCTCCTCTAACCTTTTCTGGTGTTTGAAGTTCTCATGCCAGAAATAGAAGCTCTGGGAGGGCTGGGACTATGCAAGACTTGTGCACACTATATGCCCAGCACCAGAAACGGTGTCCAGCACATAAGAGGTGTGCAGTAACCATTAGATGAATGGATGAATGAATGAATGAAGAGTGAATGAATGAATCAGTGAATGAATGAATGTTTTCACTCTATCCTGCTCCTACTCCAGCTCTCTGGCTTGAGTGGATGTCCAGCCTTGCCCCTCCAGGTAAAGGTGGGGAGACAGAACTGTTGTCCATGCACTGAGTCTGTGCCCAGCCACTGTGCCTAGTGCTGTAATATTAACCTCACAATAGCAGAGCTGGGCAGAAATGATCAGCCCGACTTTCAGATGAGAAGGAAAGGTTGAGAACTGGCTGAGGTTGCGTGGCTCATAATTAATGCCTGGGTTCTCTCAGCAGAGGTCAGGACCCTTGCATTCCTCAGTGCTGCTCCCCCCAGCCTCCTGGTGACAACCCCAGCCTGCTTCCTTCCCCAGCTGTGATTTGGTTTGAGTGAATGAAGGGCTGGTGGGCAGGGGCCTGAGGTCACTTCCTGTCCCTCCTCTTTCCCTGCTTCCCTTCCACACAGATCTGTCTCTAGGGAATAGTGGCAAGCTGTGGTTGGGCCTGTTGTATAAGGGCATAAGGGCAGGTGTATACATCCACCACTTTATTTGAACCTCACCACACCTCACACCCAGAGAGTTGTTCTTCCTACTTTATGGTGGTAAATGCAGAGCTATCGAGCAGCAGAGTGACTTTTTCAGGGACATGCAGCCAGCAGACCCAGGATTCAAACCCAGGCTGTCTGACCTCAAAGCCAGCTCTGACTTCTGCCCTGGGTCTTCCCAGTTGTCCATTAGAATTTCTCTTGGAGCCAAAAGGGTCAGCCATTCTTTTGCCCACCCAGTATATCCACTCCCTTTTTTTCTGGGAATAGAACTCAGTTTCTAATCCATAAGGTCTGTGTGGAACCAACCCCCTTCCCTGGCTCCAGGGCGGTAGGCACATGAAACAAACCTGTCACAGCATTGCTTCCTTCTCGCCCTGCATAGATGTCATGGTGTTTGACTCAGGACCTCCTAAATCTAAAGCAGCAGGGGCACTGTGTGGAGGGAGCCTGCTGAAGCATGACTTCATCAAAGCCCCTTGATCAAGCCGCACCTGATGTCAGAGCGCTTCTGATTTTTGGTTGAAAAAATCAATACATTTCCTTTTTCGAGTAAGCCAATTTTCAATGGGTTTCTGTGTTTTCTTTAAAACAAATATAGATTCACAGCTTCATTCCTAGAAATGATGATATTTCCAATTCAGAAATTACACTTGGGAACTTTTCAATATTCCCAGGTTTCATGCTGTCATTACTGGGGACAGGATTGAAGGAATGCTGATAAAATAAAGTCAAGCATCCCCAATGGCATCTTCATGGTCAGGACTGCGCTGAACCAGATCATTTATAAGTATCAGTGTGATGATTCACTATAAAGTTCAGTGACCTGAAATGGGATTCTGGGTTTCATCTGTATCAATGCACTAAGCATTTATTTAGCACTCGCAGTGTGCTGACCATTGTGTAACACAACACAGGGTGGAGAGAGAGTCATAATGAGGAATAAGATATAGCCCCAACCCCCAGTGGCTCTCTCTAGGGTAAGGGAATAATTCTATACTGAGGCAGCCTGGAATGTGGCCCACAAGAGGAAAATGAAGATCTCAGGGCAGGATGAAAAGGACGAGGAACAGAGGGAAAAAGAGACATTTTGCAGGGTGTGGGGCTGCAAAATGGTAAGTCATATGGATTCCACTCAGACAGAAAGGGCTGTCTGTGCTGGGTCAGATCCATTGCAGGTCCTGCCAGGCACCACTGGCAGCCCAGGGCCTCTCATTCCCAGTCTTTATGGAGATGCCAGGAGTAACACTTCCTTGTTTCGATCTCAGCAGGGTTGATTGCTGAGGAAGGTCAGGAGTATTCATTCCTTCTGCACAAGAGAAAACACCTGGAAGGCTCAGCTCCTTGTTTCATCTCCGACCACAAGGGGAAGTTGCCACCCCTGGGCACAGGAGATTCCGTACATGTTCCCCCGGACATGGGGCCAGGTCCTCCCCTCATGAGGACCTGTGCATAGGTCCCCCAATTATTAGATGCATGTCTCCCTCTCCTCTTCCACCTGAACCCCCACCTGTTAATCCTTTTTTTCTAGTATGCATGCTTTTATGTGTCTCCAAGAAAGAATAAAAAGCGCCCATTGCATATGGCATGCCATCATTTGTAGGATGCACTCCAAATGGCCGGGCGTGGTGGCTCACACCTATAATCCCAACACTTTGGGAGGCCGAAGTGGGTGGATCACCTACGATCAGGAGTTCAAGACCAGCCTGGCCAACATGGTGAAACCCCATCTCTACTAAAAATACAAAAACTAGCTGGGCGTGGTGGCAGGCAACTGTAATCCCAGCTACTTGGGAGGCTGAGGCAGGAGAATCGCTTGAACTCAGGAGGCAGAGGCTGCAGTGAGTTGAGATCACACCATTGCACTTCAGCCTGGGTGATAAGAGCAAAACTTTGTTTCAAAAAAAAAAAAGATGTTACAATGTAGGGAAATGAGTCACTTAGAATGGGTGAAATGTGTGCAAGGTAAGACTCACCCAGCTTCTGGCCCTGGTTTAGACACCATGTTTTCTGAGAAATCTTCTCTGCCCCCCAAATCTTCAATGGGGGGCCCTCTATGTGTTATCAGTGCTTTTGTGTTAACGTAGTGTTTGGGCTCCGGCATCAGAACAGGCCAGGGCTAAATCTGCTTCTGTCTCTTACTAACTCTGTGACCTTGGCCAAGTTCTTTAACTTCCCGTGCCTCAGTTTCCTCATCTGTAATACACAGATAAGTAATAGTACCCACCTCGTAGGATGCTGAGATAAAGCATGTTAGGTGTTTCGAATAGTAAGTGATGAGCAGTCGATAGATGCTAGCGGATGAGGATACTGGTCTGTCTCTTCCAGGAGCAAGGCCAATTACCATGTTTGTCTTTTCAATTTTACCCCAGTGCCTAGAACAGTGCCTGCTTCCACATCATAGGCTCTTTTTTTTTTTGAGACGGAGTCTCACTCTGTCCCCCAGGCTGGAGTGCAGTGGGGCGATCTCGGCTCACTGCAAGCTCCACCTCCCGGGTTCGCGTCATTCTCCTGCCTCAGCCTCCCAAGTAGCTGGGACTACAGGCGCCCGCCACCACGCCCGGCTAATGTTTTCTATTTTTAGTAGAGATGGGGTTTCACTGTGGTCTCGATCTCTTGACCTCGTGATCTGCCCGCCTCGGCCTCCGAAAGTGCTGGGATTACAGGCGTGAGCCACTGCACCTGGCTCTTAATTGATGACAATACTTAGAGCTTCAAGTTACCAAGTGAGCAGTTGTGCCAGGTGTCTTCAGGATCATGGCACTATTTGGTGCTTGCAAAAACTTGATTAGATCGGTGCTGCTGTCATCCCCATTTTAGAGTGAGAAACTCGTGCATGGCAAGGTTAAAGAACCTACCAAAGGTCTCACTGCCAATTCTTGGCGGAGCCGGGATTTGAATCTGGGCCAGCTGACCTTTGAGCCCGTGCTTAGTAGCGACTGTGCTTCCTGGCTGCACCATGACCGCGCTGCTTTCTGTCTCTTCCCACCTTTCCCGTCTTGGCCCCACCTCTGGCTGTTCTCCTTGACAGACAACTCTGATCATGTTGTTTTTCTGCTTCAAAACCACCAGTGATTCTAAAACATCTGGCTTGGAATTCAAGGTAGTCTGATGTGGTCCAGCCCTTCTTTCTTGTTCTGTTCCTCCTCCCTGGAGCCCTTGGCCACCCTCCCCTGCCTCCTGGGGGAAAGGGACAGTAGCACACCTACCTTGACTTCTGAGGACTTGAAGACACACCCTGGTCCCCAGTAGACTGTGAGAGTTTCCTGTGGACACACCCATCCTCAACTCCCCTCTGATGCCCTCAGTGGCACAGTGCCCGCCACATAGTAGGTGCTCAGTAAATCTTTATTGAACCAAACTGGTTTGAAATGGTGCCTGAGAGAAATCCACTGCAATGACAAGGCATCAGTTTATTTCTTTCACCTGCTCATAAATTATCTTTTCACAAAGGGAGAGCTCTTTCTGGGAGGCAGGAGCAGAAAGCATATATGTCCAAAGCCATCCAAGGTTATCTGCTAAGGGCTCATGCCAAGATACTACATTTACCTTCCCTGTTGAATTTGCTTTCATTTAGGGAGCATGGGCTCTTGCTCAAAGTACCTGAGATACAGTCATCGAATTTGCAGCATGTTAAACCTTGGTGCTTGCAAAGCTTCAGTAGGAAATCACTGGAAGAAACCCTCTTCTTCTGGGAGGAAGCTGGTTCTGCCTTCTACACTGTTAAATGTTACATAGTATTACTATGTCAGTCATGAAAAATGACAGTGGGATTAGGTTTTGTAGCAGATATCATAACCAGGATTTGGTAAATACCCAGAACCTGCTCCAGACTGAAGCCTGCCCACTCCATGAGGTTCCTAGAGGATACGTAACACAAGGAACAATGCCAGATGGAAAGCAAGATATCAATTTTTAGACCCAAAACTCTACGCAGAGGATAACATTAATAATCACAGACACTGATTATGTACTTATTCCACCAGGCACTGGGCTTCATGCTCATTATCTCATTTGAAACTACAAGCACCCTAGGAGATAGATGCTTTCATTATCTCCATTTCAGAGAAGGAAAAAAGAGAACTAGGTTATGCAACCTAAGACCAAGGTCATATAACTTTCAAGTTATACAGCTAATATGCAAACTTCGCTCTTACCCAAACTCTGATACACTAGTCAGTGTGAGTAATGTTATCTTCAGTGATATGGTTTGGCTGTGTCCCCACCCAACTCTCATCTTGAATCCTAGCTCCCAAGTGTTGTGGGAGTGACCTAGTGGGAGGTAATTGAATCACGAGGGTGATTTCCCCCATACTGTTCTCATGGTAGTGAATGAGTCTCATGAGATCTGAAGGTTTTACAAGGAGTTCTCCTTTAACTTGGCTCTCATTCTGTCTCGGCTGCTGCCGTATAAGACATGCCTTTTGCCTTCCATCATGATAGTGAGGCCTCCACTGCCATGTGGAACTGTGAGTCCATTAAACCTCTTTTTCTTTAGAAATTACCCAGTCTCAGGCATGTCTTTTTGTTTGTTTGTTTGTTTGTTTTTTGTTTTGTTTTTTATTATTATACTTTAAGTTCTAGGGTACATGTGCATAACGTGCAGGTTTGTTGCATATGTATACTTGTGCCATGTTGGTGTGCTGCACCCATCAACTCGTCAGCACCCATCAATTCGTCATTTATATCAGGTATAACTCCCCAATGCCTTCCCTCCCCCCTCCCCCCCATGATAGGCCCCGATGTGTGATGTTCCCCTTCCCGAGTCCAAGCGATGTCATTATTCAGTCCCCACCTATGAGTGAGAACATGCGGTGTTTGGTTTTCTGTTCTTGTGATAGTTTGCTAAGAATGATGGTTTCCAGCTGCATCCATGTCCCTACAAAGGATGCAAACTCATCCTTTTTTATGGCTGCATGTCTTTATTAGCAGCATGAAAATGGACTAATTCATGCAGTAACATAAAACCTGAATTCTTGTTGACTGAACGCAATACGTTTTATCTCCTGCATCATCATTCAAAGTAGATGCTCCTGATGGAGAGGTCTTCCATGTGGTCATTCCAGGTCCCAGGCTTCTTCCATCTTGTGGCTTTGGCCTCCCCTCAGTCCCAATGGCTCTCTCCATTCAGTGGCAGAAAGGGAAAGAACATGGATTATGTGTGGGAGGACTTTATAAGTCAGTCCCTGAGGAGGCATCCAAGCAGTGGTGTGCTGGTAAATGGTTAACAACCAGCTCTCCTGAGAAAAATCTGATCTGTAGCGTTTACCAATTCTCATGACGTAAATGCTCCACCCTGTTCAATTTCAAGCCAACAACAACTTCACAACAGGCTCACAAAATTCCTGAAAATTTAACATCCAGTTCTTGGAGCCACTGTGAGCCAAATCTACTACATCACTGCATCACAGTCACCCGTGTTCCACTGGCTAAAATGCAGCCACAAGGTTGCAGCTCCAAGTGAGGCTGGAAAGAGTCACCTGTGGGTGTGAGCGGGAAGGAAAAGAAATGGGTTCAGGTGAACCTGTAGCAGCCTCTGCCACATCTGGAAGAGTGGACTGGTCTTAATGCCTGAACTTGTTAGCCTCAGCAGCTTCAAGTCAAAAGCCAATACTGAAGACTTATGGGAGCTTAGAGATTAACCAGAAAAATGCCAATACACAAGAAGGATCCAAGGTGACCTGGGCATCCAGGACAGTCACCCAGCTCAACTGCCTGATGGGAAGAAGGGAAAGATGCCAGAGAGAAAGCAAAAAAGCAGACAGTAGGCCAGCTGACATGTGGGCCCCATGGACGTGGGACCTTCTCCTACGGCCATGTCAGTCCATAGGCGGGAAAGGAAGAAAGGAGTCACATTCATGTGCTGATTTATCCACTCAGTGTCTCCAGCTGAAAACAGCCCTGTCAGTGTCATGAAAACAATCCCAGTGGTGAAGTCACCAGGACAGGGCACAGACAGAGGAGAACATGAGGGCTTCACTTACCCAGGAGCCTTCAGCCACCAGGACTCCCAAACCACGGGGCTGTGTGCAGAAGTGAGAGCCATGGACTCTTCTGTAGAAAGGATCAAAGGTCACTGAGGAGCATGGACTTCATGCAGATTTAATGCCATCTTAGCTTGAGTTCCCCTGAGAGGAGAATCTGAGATAACAACTTGGCTGCAGATGGTTTTTGGGAAAAAACAGACAACAGGAGTGGGGAGAAATACAGAATGAGGCAAGGAAGGAGAAAACACCAGTAAATAGGATGTTATAGGGCTGGTTACCAGCATGGGAAACTGAGCCTCAGTCCCACTGAGAAGCTTCTGAATTCTTCCTTCTAAGGATAAAAGGCTGGAGTATGTGGCCACCAATTCTCATTTTCCATTTTGGGGGATGCTTTGGGACTATTAACTTCCTATAATTCCAAGCTCACTGGTTTATGGAATGAATGAGTTCCCACAGCTTCAATAAAAGGGAAAGAAGTGGGGAGCCAAGGTAGACACCTGAGCTAGAGCATAGTCAGCATGCATGGATAATGCCTCTCAAGCTGAGGGATATGGCACGGGTTATGAAAAGGAGCTGTTGCAAATATATATCCATAAAAGTTCCTTTGTCATTTCATGAGGAAAGAGGGCCATTGTAGTGCTTCAGGGAGATGAAATTCTCAACAAGCACTTGACAATGACAGGAGGACCAGAATTTAAGTTTGGCTAAAAAGAACCAGAATGTGGATGGATAATCCCATCATAGCTCATAGGAAGCCCGATGCTTAGAACATCACCTTCTCTTTGCATCTGTTCGCACTTTTATTCAACAGAGATTTGTGCAGCTCTACTATGCTCCAAGCCCTGCCAAAGTATGAGAAATACAATAGCCAGATAGTATGTTAATTGGATCCTCTGGGAAGCAGGTGCTGATGCCAAGTTAATAATTTAAAAGATTTATTGGAGTGGGGTGTGATGAAGAACAAAGGAGAGGAAGCAACAGTGTGCAAAACGCCTTGGACCATGATGCTGGCCTGACAAAATAATCAGGGAGCCCCGGATCAGGTTGCTCATTGAAGACATTCCATGTTGGGAAGGAATGTCCCTGAGTACCCTTGCAGTGCTCATCATTGGCTGGGAAGAGGATGATCTCTATCCTGAAGGTGTTGCAGCTGGATGCTGTCAACTAACTGTACTATTTGCAGCTCAATGGTGAGTTTTATGTTGAAGGGAGGTGAAAGTGGTGTCCCTCCATGGCTTCCACAGACAGACTTGGCTACCACCACCATGTTCTGGTTCATACTCCATTTCATAGAACTGGATCTAAGGTCCTTGAGAGAACAAGGACCATGCATTTTGCTACTTTACTAGCCCTCACACTATCTAATTCTGTGGTAGCTAGGTGACTCACAAAATTAGCACTTATCTACTGGGCATATAACCTATGATAGATACTGTGATGGGTGATGGAATTAGATACAAAGATCACACAGATTTTAACCCTGACTTCAAGGTGCAGTCAACCAAGAATTACAGAGAAGATATATTTAAACTGTAATAAATAATAAGAGGCAAAGAGGGAGATCATGATGGTGGTGGTGATGGTTGATAATGATTATAATGGTGATGATGATGATGATTATGGTGTTGAAGGTGATAATGATGGTTGATGGGGATAATGATGATAGTGATGGTGAAGGCAGTGATAATGCTGATGTTGTTGGTAGTGGTGATTATGATGATGGTGATGAGGATGATGGTGACGGTGGTGGTGGTGCTGGTGATAATGGCATGTGAATCACGGAGAAAAACAGACTCAGGTTCAGAGGAAGAAAATATTACCTTTAGCTCCAAATGCTGTGGAACTTATTATTGAAGGCCAAGTTACTCTTGAACATTTGAAGATGAGATAAATGGCACCCCCAGGTGAAAAGAACAACACAAGCAACGACTCAAAATTAGAATAAGCAGAATTCTGCAGAGAACAAAGAAAATGAGTTCTCTAGAGCATTGGATGAAGTGGAGAAAGTAGCACAAAGTAAAAAAAAAAAAAAAAAAAAAAAAAAATGGAGCCAGATGTTAGCAAACATTGAATGCTATCATAATGACCCTGGGCTCAGCTCAGTTGGGAAGGAGAAGACATTGATTTCAAGCAAGACAAGGGCTTGATCTGAGTTGTGTTGTAGGAACATAACTCTGGCTTAAGTGTGAAGAACACTTCAGATTGAAGTGATAGATATCAGGCCGAGTAAGGTAAACTGGTTCAGGACTCAGGTTGAGATGAGAGGCATTGGAGATGTAGATCAGCACCAGAATGGAAAACATTGAGGGAAGCACCAGAAACACATGGTAACCTGTTGACTGATACTCTGGTGATCTGCTAGAGAGCATCATCCCTTTCTGCCACTATTTGGTAACATTGGGTTGTTCCTGACCTGACGTTTTGGTGTTTTTAATCTTGAAATTTTCTCAAAGTGTAGACTTTTCCATTCCAGGGTCAGATGATTTGTCCTAGAGTTGATATTTTGTAATCTAAATGAGTTGCCTTCAATTGGTTGGACGCTATCAACGTTCACAAACGTGCCATCACCTTGACAGCCTACCTCAACTTCTAAAATATTTATGAAGCATGGCATGGGCCCTTATTCACCCTCTAAACATTATCTGAACAATAATATCATGCAAAGCCTTGCATTTGATTCTGCTGATTTTAGGTAAAACAGCCTATAGAGAAAGAAAAGGATTACTACTCATTGTTGAGTATGTGCCTGCCTATTTGCATATATCATCTCATTTAAAACTTGCAGCAGCCCAGAGGACTAGGTGTGACCAGTTTCATGTTAAAGACAAGCAAACTGAAGCAAATAGAGTGTAAGTCATGTACCAAATTCCACAGCTAATAAATGGCAGAGCTGGGACTTGAATCAGCATTGTCTGGTCCAAAGGCTTTTAACTTTGGACTCATGTTGCTAAAGAATTCCAGCAGTTGCTCCCTGGGGTGAAAGGTGGGCATAGACTGACCTCACAGGACTATGGGCACACATGCATTCTGGGAAAGAACCCAGTATCTCAGTGTCTATGGACTGAATGTTTGTGTTCCCCTCAACCCCCACAGCAAATTTAAATGTTGAAGCCCTAATTTGCTAATCTCCAATCTGAAAAGATAGGACCTTTAGGGAGTTAATTAAGTTTAGATAAGGTCATGAGGATGGGGTCCTCATGGGAGATTAGTGCCCTTATAAAAAAGACCTCAGAACTGTGAGAAGTAAGTGTTAATTGTTTAACTCACCTAGTCTATGGTATTGTTTTTTGTTATAGCAGCCTAAACTAAGGCACAAGTGCACACATATCTCTTTCATCACTTGTCGTTTTAGAATTCCAGCTGATGCTGCCTGCTGTACCCAGAAAACACACACAGCAGTTTCCCATGGAATTTCATACAGACCCTGAGTGAGCCTTCCGCCAATACTGAAGACAGCTTCCTCTGAGACAATAGAGTTTATTGGCTCCTTTACTCATTCATCCAACGTGTATGGAATGCCAACTGTGTGCCAGGCACCATGCTAGGCTTGGAGGCTCCAGAGATGCCTGGGGCATGGTCTCTAGCCATGAGAAGAAAGTAATTCATAGTTTAGCAAGGAGACAGATATGTAACCATCCTATTACCCAAGATGCTTTATTCTGCCTAGGACAAGATGGAAAATCATGAGATCCTTCCTAGGAGAGTTAGACTTGAAGAATGAGTAGGATTTTGTCATGGGATTAAAGGTGGAAGATGTTTGAGCCAGAGGAAACATCAACTGTAAAGGTACCAAAGTGGGAAGGAGAACGAGGCTGTCCTCAGCCCCAGGGAAAACTATTGACACAGATGCCAGGACACATATTCTAAATATATTCTCATCTCTTTTTCTTTCAGACCTGGTGTTTTGGGGCTTTTTATCTCAAAATTTGCTCAAAGTATGGGTTTTAAAAAAAATTCCAGGTTCACATGATTTGTCCCAGAGTTGACATTTTGTGATCTAAGTGAGTTGCCCCCCTTTGGTTGGACACCATCAATGTTCATTAATGTGCCATCGTCTCGACAACCAGCCTCAACTTCTAAAATATTTATGAAGCCTGACATGGGCCCTTATTTACACACTAAAATATTTAACTACCAAAGATGAACAAGACCTGCAAAAGTGGGCTGCATCCCTGGGTTCAAACTGGCTCCATTTTGCACCAAAGCACTCTTAAAACCAGCTCTTTTGTTAGAAATCAAATATTAATATAAAGGGTGAATAATTCATTGGTAAATCGGAGTGCCTGAGAGTTCCATCGAAATCCCCAGAGGAGATTTTGGTGCAGCAGTGACTATATAGACTCAGCTCTTTCCACCAAGTTCAAAATGAGAGATGCTGGCTCAGAGCATGATTTTTTTAACTAGGCTGCCTGGGTTTTCACCCAACTCTCACTGACTTGCTGTGCCAGATGTCTTCTGTTTGTCCCTCTAAATCACTCTCTACCCTTCACACTCTGCTTTGTGCTCCAGCAGGCTGAACTCTATGGACTGCAGCAACAAACGCCTTGGGCCCACGGCTTCCAGTTGCTCAACCAATGGAAAGCCCTGGCAACCACTGCAGAAATTGAGAATAACTAGGCTGAGAAATGTGTTTTCCCAGCTCCCTGTCTCCCTGCTGGATCACTATGGGCTCAACTAATGGCCATGTCTCCTCTCAGGTGGACTGTCCACATGGCTCCCTCTATGGGCTCTGGTAACTACTACCTCCTCTAGCTCCTTCAGACCTAGCAGTGGCCTCAGCTTCCTGGGTTGCTAGCCCCAGGGTACTGCACCATCACTTGTTGCTTGCCCTAAACCCTGGTCATACATTTGCATTAAGTTCAAACTTATAAAATTGTTATTTTTGAAAGTCAAAAATCAATAAATATTGGTAGTCTCATATGTTTCAACCTCATATATTGTTCTTTTATTAAACTTGCTTTAATTTGTATGTGTCACCTATTTTCTACAACAACTTTAACTAATACAAAAGATATGTGACTAGTTAATCGACCTCACATTGCCTCAGTTTTCTCATGTATAAGATGTAGGGAATAATAGTAGAACCTGCTTTAGAAAGTTGTTCTAAGGATCAAGTAAGCTAATGTACATAAGAAGGAGGTGTAAAACAATGTCTGTCAACAAATACGTGCTCAGTAGGTGTTGTGGGAAGAGATATTCATTTGAGATAGAAAAATCAGAGGAATGGGTTCATGTCTTAATAATAGACTGGGCAGAAAGAAGGTGACATCCTTTTCAATACCCAATGGAGAAGAATATAAATAATTTACATTTATGTATGTTATTCTGGTGCTCAGAAAATTTATGCATATGTTCTATTTTAACCACTTAATTACACATCTATTAGATGCCTACTATATTGCTGCCAGTCGCTATAGAAATATAAACAGAGAGCCCATCAGGGACCCTCATTCCCCCATCCTCATCTCCTGGAAAGACACAGACATGGAGGCTGAAAATTACATTACAGAGTACTAAGAAGTGCAATGATAAGAAAAGTCAAAGATGATACAGGGAGCACTGACCACAGATTTGGGGAGTTAGAGGATGGGCTTTTCACAGAAGGAAATGTTTTCTCTTTGACTTGAAGGAGAATTAGGAATTATCCAGGCACAGGGTCCTGATGATAGAATCGTATTCCCAAGAGAGGGGACAGCCTGCAAGAAACCTAAGAAATGAGAGGGTGTGGAATATATAGGAGAGTAAAAGAAGTTGAGTGTGGCTGGCACAGTTTCTTGTTGCCTAAGTCAGTCCCTGGTACACAATAGGTACTCAATGATTAACAAAGAAACAAATTACAGGCATATCTCCAATACCTTCACACAAGGAAGACATTCTCCAAGTGGAGTGCTTTGTCTCCCCACAAGTTTATTGGACCTTATTGCTTACCTCACAGAAGGACAACTCCCTGTACTTGTTGGGTAGCCCCCTTCCTGCCCCCCCAATCACTCATCTTTCCTTTATCAGAATTCAGAAACAAAGATGCAGATTTCTGGAGGATCTCTGGAGCTCAGGAGGCAAGAGAAAAAAGGAGAGCAAACAGCTGGAGGCCAGGCCTTTGAGGAAGATCCTTTGAAAGCAATTCACTCATTCATCCACTTACTTGTTTATTTATTTATTCACTCGTTCAACAGATACTAGTTGAGTGCCTGCTGTATATGCTGGTAGCTCGCCAGTGCCACATCAATAAACAGTATAGATACATGGCCTATTCTCATGGCAAGCTACGTCTGTGAGGATAAGCCCAGGTGATTAGGTAGAATGGCCAGGTAAGGACAGAAGGAGACAACCAGTGCTGACTCTTTCAGACTCTTGTCTTTGGCTCTGACAGCTAAGAGTAGATTCTTATGGGAGTGGCTTTTGGTCAGGGAGCCAGGGTGAAACCTACAATTGTATTGCCAGGGCAATATAACGCATCATTATCTAGTGTAAAAAAGCAAGAAATCTGAAGTCAGAAGATCTGATTTAACTCTGATTCCCTACTTGCTAACTGTGCAATGGAGAATAGGTTGCTTCACCTCTGACATTTAGTATTCTGTTATGTGAAAAACAAGAATAATCACCCCTTGCTGTGTAGTTGTGAGAATTAGATAGGATCAGGTATGAAAAGTGTGTGGCACATAGAATTCACTCCACAAATTGTGGTTTTTGCCATTATAAAAACAGAGTTTTAATTTCACTTCCCTTGACTACAAGCCCTTGTTCCGTTTTGGTGACTGGAAGGAGCTCTCCATGGTGCTGATCCACTTTGCAGCAGCTGGGAGCCTGCCCTGTGTTAAGAAGAAAAACCTTCGTCAAGAAGAAAAGTGACATCTACAGCAAGATGGGACACATATGTGTTCCCGAAAAGATACTCCACCAAGGACTTCTCCCATACTCACTGCTCACATGGAAGTACTATGCCCAAATTTCATGAAGGAAACCAAAAGAAAATACCAGTTATACAAAGACTATTCTTGAAAACATCACTGTGATGGGAAGCATCACAGTGAGAATAATAATAGAAAAGAATAATAAGAATAACATCACAACAGTAGGAGTAATATTAAACAGCTAGAGGCAAAATACTATTGTGGTTAAGAATGCAATTTCCAAAGGCAGGACACTTAACTCCAAATCCTAGCTAGGTAGACCTTCAGTGAGTTACTCAAATTCTCTGAGCTTCCTCATCCACAAGCAGAGCCAAAATAGTACCTACCTCATAGTGTCATTGTAATGATTAAGTTACATAGTGTCATAAGAATAATTCCTTTATGCCAGACACAACTCTAAATACCTTTCATACATTAAGTCAATTAATGTATGATTAATTGACAACTCTAAATACCTTTCATACATTAATTGACTTAACGTCAATTAATCATACATTAATTGACTTAATGTATGAAAGGTATTTAGAAAATACCTTTAGAAAATTTAGAATACCTTTCATACATTAATTGACTTAATGTCAATTAATCATACATTAATTGACTTAATGTATGAAAGGTATTTAGAGTTGTGTCTGGCATAAAGCAAGCACTCAATAAACATTAGCTCTTAGCGCAGTAGTAAGAACTTTTAGCACAATTGCTAAGCAGCACAGAGTGAAGCATTTTATGTACATTATTTCTAAGCATCTCAACAACATGCAGTGACCAATTACCAACATAGATTGCATGTACTACATGCCAGGCACTGTCATATTCTGTACATACACCATCTCAATTAATATTCTGGAATAGCTTTTCTTTTTCTTTCTTTTTTTTTTTTTGAGACAGAGTCTCGCTCTGTTGCCCAGGCTGGAGTGCAGTGGCTGGATCTCAGCTCTCTGCAAGCTCCGCCTCCCGGGTTCACGCCATTCTCCTGCCTCAGCCTCCGGAATAGCTGGGACTACAGGCGCCCGCCACCTCGCCCGGCTAGATTTTTGTATTTTTTAGTAGAGACGGGGTTTCACCGTGTTAGCCAGGATGGTCTCGATCTCCTGACCTCGTGATCTGCCCATCTCGGCCTCCCAAAGTGCTGGGATTACAGGCTTGAGCCACCGCGCCCGGCATAGGTTTTCTTTTATCTTCATTTGACCGATGAGACCCAGAGAGGGTAAGTTTCTGATTTTTGAACCCAAACCTACCTGACTTCTGAGTCTCTTTGTTTGAATGTTTTGAGTGAGTCTGTCACCACCCAAGACAGGTCAGATGCTTCTTGATCCCTTCCTATTTGAGGTTCTCTTTGCTAAAGGTTTAGGATTCCCAGGCCTTCAGAAGCTCCAGTGGACTTCTGACCTCCTCTATTTGGAAAAAAACTCCACAGGCCTGAAAGAAAATGAAGGTGCAAAACAAGATATTCTGATCTTACCAGTGGCTGAGCATCCAGAAGGGAAGAGTTAAGAATCATCCATACCTTTGCTGTCTTTCCTAAAATTACACAGCTTCCCCTTGGTACCTGAAACTCCCAATTCAAAGTCTCCTTTATATTCCTTGAAGCCATCTGTCTTCCTGGTTCTGCTTCTTGGGCTGGCTCTGCACTTGCTTGCTGTCTGACATGAACTACAATCACTTCCCATCAGTGAGCCTCATCTCCTCTCTGTAAGGTGGTGATTATGATCATGGACCTGATTCCCCCTAAAGGTGGTAGTGAGGGGCAAAGGAAACTCTGAATATGTTTGATAACCTGTAAAGTCCTCTTCTAGATAGCCTATTATTGTCATTCTCTCCAATATCATAGAGGAGAAAGGACCATCAGAAGGCCCATTTCAACATATCCGGGAATCTCAAAACCAGGGGAGATTTATCTCTTCATCTCAGATGTCACTTGCTGTAATGCATGCCCCCCTCAGTCAGTTTGTACCAATCACACTCTGTTGTGGTTCATATCCCTCCAAATAAGCTGATATTTATTTCAGAGGTGTGGTCTCCAAAATGTAGATACCCAAATCAATCCACTGAGAGGTTGGGAGAAAATGTAAATTCCTATCTTTTAAGATTAAATTTGCTGCAAACTTGTCTTCTATATAACTGTTGCTGCCATGGGAAATGCATACGGTGTATGAATAACATTTACATGTGTACTACATAGAGAGGAGTCACAGCATAGTGGCTAAGAGCACAGGCTACTGGAGTTCCCATCCCATCTCTGCCATGTACTTACTTGGCCAACTTGTTTAATCTCTCTGTGCCTGTTTTTTTGTTTTGTTTTGTTTTTGTTTTGTAAAACAGTGATAATAAACAACTACCTCACCACGTTGGCGTAAGAATTAAGTCTTATACTAGACAAAGGGATATTAAAGAAAAGAATTAAGTTTATCGATGTAAAAAACTTAGGACAGGCCGGGCGCGGTGGCTCAAGCCTGTAATCCCAGCACTTTGGGAGGCCGAGATGGGCGGATCACGAGGTCAGGAGATCGAGACCATCCTGGCTAACACGGTGAAACCCCGTCTCTACTAAAAAATACAAAAAACTAGCTGGGCGAGGTGGCGGGCGCCTGTAGTCCCAGCTACTTGGGAGACTGAGGCAGGAGAATGGCGTAAACCCGGGAGGCGGAGCTTGCAGTGAGCTGAGATCTGGCCCCTGCACTCCAGCCTGGGCAACAGAGCGAGACTCTGTCTCAAAAAAAAAAAAAAAAAAAAAACTTAGGACAGAATTTGAAGCATCGTAAGTGGGACATGTGCATGGGATTGGAGCAGGGACTAGCTTAGGCTTTATGATTTTTCCCATATTATTCCCTTGCCCTGAAATATCCCTCCTTTGTGTCACTTGGCTCAGGTGTCACCTCTTTCAGGAAGCCTTTCCATCTTGCCTCTTAACCTTCCCAGGTGAGACGAGGGGTGTCCTTGGACACACACAGCCCCATGCCGTGCTGTACTGTAACTTGCCTGTTTCTGGGTTATCAGTGCCTTCTCCTTTCTGACAGTGCAGCCCTTAGGACAGACAGGACCTTCCAGGCACCCTGATTTCCTCAGCTCCTGGCACAGGGCCTTCCACACAGTGAATACTTCCAGTACATGGGAGTTAAAATAAACTGAATTTATCTGAATTAGAAAGAAAACGGCCGTCAAATCCAAAGCGACTTGCCAGCATAGCCCATGCACTTAGGAGGAAAATGCCATATAGAAAGTTACCAAAATTGTACCCCCTTATCCCCCCACCACCAACCCCCTCTGAAGAGGCAGCTGAGATTTTTTCTCTAAAGAAATTAATCCTGCCAAGCAATAAATCCCCAATGAGCTTCCCAAGGAGACCTTTAGCAAACCACGGTTCGCCACTGGCAGGAGTTTCTTCCTGTGGAAGTCCCATCGAGTCACTGCTGAATTCTTTTCTCCTGCGCAGCAGTTTGCCTGAGCCTGAGGGATGGCCAGCAATTACAGGAGAGTAAATATTTCAGCAGCACAGAGTCAGACTTCTCAACAGCCAACAGGAAACGGTTTCTCTTTCCTTTAAACTGTTTATTAAAATACAAGGTTAAACCCAGCAAGGGAATACATTTTTCTGCTGCCTCCTCCAATTAACAAGTTATTTCCATGCTGAAGTTCTTGCTTTAGCAAAACCTCTTCATAAACTGTGGGAAGAGTGCTTTCCCCTCAGGGGACCATGGGAGTGCTGAACTTGGAATCAATTAGATTCCAATCTCAACTCTCCTATGATTTAGCTGTGCAACCTTAGGCAAATCACTTTTCAACTGCCTGAATTCAAGTTCAAGAAAATGGGGACAGCAAAACTGACCTGCTTATTTCAGGGAGGCTGCTGTGAGATGGTAAAGCATGTGGACGTAGCTAACTTGAGAGCCAGTGCACTGAAGGCAACTTTGCTGCTACCCAAAATCCACTCCTCCCTTCTTCTCATCTTTTATCCCCAGCCCCAAGGCACGAATCCTGAATGATGCATGTCAGTATGACAAATCTATTTCTTTGCCAGGACTGGTTTAAGAAAGGATATAGGGCATAATTTATTGGCTAGTGAGACATGAAGGAAAATCTGTTGGGGAGCTTCTGGAAAGGGTATCATCACTTTTCAAAGGGATACCTCAAGAGGAAGGACATAAATGTGGTTTGATGTTTTGTATTACTGAAGTTTGGTGTCTACCTGTGATCTCTGGAAGTGCTGCAGCCATCTCGTGACTATAAGGAGGTAAGCCTGGGAATAAAAGCTACCATACAAAAATGACAGAGTATAAAGATGGAAAGGACCAGGGGCTCTGATGACACCTGAGTGTCTGAGTTAAGCAATACTGACTGACTCCACCCTGCTTTTGGATCCACTCCAATTTCTGGTTATGCAAAATTGTTCCTTAATTGTTTAAGCCACTTTTAATGGAGTCATCTATTACACGCAGTTGAAATCATCCTAATAAGAACACCAACCAAGAATGAAATATCAGACTTAGGGCACATTTTATCATGGAAAAGTCACCTCTCTACCCAGGTAGCCAGTGGCCAGCGAATCATTAATGAACACCATGAACGCCTATTATATATGCATAGCTTGCATGTTTACAATGTAATATAAAGTAAGATAAAGAAAAATACCAGGACACCTTTCCTCTCAAAAGAAAAATGAACTTCAAGAAAATAGGGGCTGCAACACCCACCTTCCATTTTATTATTTATTTGTTTGTTTTGAGACAGGGTCTTGCTCTGTCGCCCAGGCTTCAGTGGCACAACCATGGCTCATTGCAGCTTCCCAGATAGCTGAGACTACAGGCGTGCACCACCATACTCAGTTAATTTTTAAATTTTTTCTTTATCTTACAGAGCAAGACCCTGTCTCAAAACAAATAAAGCAGACCAAATGTGGGTCTCACTATGTTGTCAGGGCCAGTCTTGAACTCCTAGGCTCAAGGGATCCTCTTGCCTCAGCCTCCCAACATGCTGGGATTACAGGCGTGAACCACTGCACTCGGTTCAAGCCATTTTATATCTAAGATACAAATCATAGAGATGGTGATGATGATGCGAATGAGGATGTATTTGTGCCCATTCAGATTTTAAGTTGCAGACAACAGAGTCTACTCTATCTGATTTAAATGGAAGAGGAATTTATTAAAGATTGTTAGGAGTTTGCAGAATCTCCAAGAGGGCCAGAGACTGGGGCCTGGAGACCACATGCCCAGGAACAATTTCCAAATCTCCCCTTTGCACTGCTCGCAGTTCACTCGGATCTCATGGCCTCTGGCTACAGGCCCTGCAGACGCCAAGCACAGGACACAGCTGCTGCATCCTTGAGCTCTGCCAGAACTGAGATCTGGGTGCTGCCTCTGCCTCATCCTTCAGCATCCTCATCAAGAAAGGATTGCGGCCGGGCGCGGTGGCTCAAGCCTGTAATCCCAGCACTTTGGGAGGCCGAGGCGGGCGGATCATGAGGTCAGGAGATCAAGACCATCCTGGCTAACACGGTGAAACCCCGTCTCTACTAAAAAAAATACAAAAAAATAGCCGGGCGACGTGGCAGACGCCTGTAGTCCCAGCTACTTGAGAGGCTGAGGCAGGAGAATGGAGTAAACCCGGGAGGCGGAGCTTGCAGTGAGCTGAGATCCGGCCACTGCACTCCAGCCTGGGAAGCAGAGCGAGACTCCGTCTCAAAAACAAAAAAAAAAAAAAGAAAGGATTGCATGTGGGGTCTGCTTTTTTATGTTTCCTTCTTCCAAATCAAGGCCTTGCGTGGATGCCTCTGATGGCCTGCATCTAGGCAACATTCTCAGAAATGCCTGGGAAACCAACTTCTAGCTTTTACTTGAAGAGGAGAGACTTAAAAATGTGGGAATTTCCTCAAATATAGGAAAAATGTTCAGAAATGTTAAGTGATATGACAAGGGTTCATTATACCATCTCTTCAGTACTTTGATTTAGCCAGAAAACTTTTGGACAAGCTGACAGAGGGTAGGGGAGATTATGTACCAACTTTAGGGGTAGTAAGTGGTTGGGTCACCAAACTAAAAAGCTGAAGATGCAGGTTCATATCTTAGCTCCATCACTAACCAGCTGAGACCAAGCAACGGCCTGGACCATTGATGATGACCTGACGAGCACCCCTGAGGCTCAAAGGAGTCAGCCTTCTGCATCTGGTGCCGTGAACTCTCAAGCTCCGTGTCGAGGGCTTGGAGACAAGGAAGCTGAGTCTCACTCTTGCCTTATTGGCTAATTGGCTGAATGACCTTGAGAATGTCATTCTTGGGCCTTAGTCTCTACACTTTTTAAATAGTGGGTTGAGCTAGGTTGTGTCTAGGGGTTCTTCCTACTCCATTTCTTGTCCCTAGAAAGATGTCGCATCTGATAACTCTTTAAAGGGCCTCTGGTTTCTGTAGCAATAATTCCCCAGTTAGTGTTGTTCCCTTTTGTAGGACTCACCAAAAAACAGCTTGCCCAAGAAAATCCGATTCTCAGGCATTAGTAAACTTGCAGCAAATATTTCCCAAACTTAAAGTGACCAAGAAGTGTTTTGCAAACAGAGCACCACGTCAACACCTTCTAATAATACAGCAATCTCTCCCAAAAGACATGCCACTGACCTGTGTCAGGCAGCTGCCCGCTGACTCATCCACCCTCAGAAGACAGATGGCTCGGCCTTGAAGGCCAGCCTTGGCCAGCGTGTACACGATGAGCCACTCACTTCCAGCGTGTCCAGGGATGCTGTCCACACAGGCTCCGGGCAACTTTATCTTTCACCCTAGGAAACCCATGCACTATAAATACAGCAGTCTCTGTCTCTGGCGAACCCAACTCCCGGCCTTTCACAGACATATCACAAAGACTGACATCTCCATTCCCACACTGATGAGAGAGCACAGACTGCACACACTCCACCCGCCACATCCATCTGGTGGCTGGACCATGTTTCACTCAGCTTTCCTGTCTCTGAGCCCTTGCCAAGGACCATGAGAGTCCATGGCTCCAGATGCAAAAGACTAACTCCTTTGAATGATTTTTGACCATGCACAAGCTTCTGTGTCTCCTTCTGAGCCTCAGTTTTTCTATCTTGCAAATCAGAGATAAAAATATCCAATACAAAGAACTAGCCAGTGAATGTGTACAGAAGCCCCTAGCCTGGTGTTGGGCATTTAGTACGTGCTCAGTAAATGTAGTTTGCCTTTCCTTCTTCAACATCCTCTTAGTATCTGGAACCCACTCTCTTTTTTGAGGGTGCTCCCATGTGAGTGCCCACCCTTCTGCATGTGTGGTCCTGCCTTCGGACCTGTCTCCTGGTGCCTTCGAGGCTTCTTCCAGGACTAACCTTCTAGGATCCTCACTCTGTAGTCAGAGCAGTGACCTGTCCAATGAGCTAAGCAGACAGTTCAAGTTAATTAGTCAATTATGGCAGCATGCATGATGTAAATAATGAATTATGAGACTGTTCACCGACAAAACTTTAACTCAAGGGAGGTAGTGCTATGGGCCCCCATCCACAGGGCTCAGGGAGCCTATAATTCATATATATATAGATATATATCTTTATATATCTTTCTCTCTCTGTGACACACACACACACACACACACACACACACACACACACACACACACAGAGTTAGGAGCTCCCAGAGAGCTGGCATGGTATCATTTGTGTCCTTATGATTTCTGTGACCAGAAGCTGGGCTACTTATGGGTGAGGGTCTGCATCCACCAAAGTGTGAGTCAGATGGATGCACACACTATGAGAACCAGGAGGCTGAGTCCAGGCCACTGCCCTACCCTAACTTGCTGCTGCAAGATTTTGGGGAATCACCCTCCTCCTTCTCTCAGCTTCCTTTTCCTCTCAGTAACATAACTGATGTCCATTGAGCATGTGGTATGAGCCGGATGCTTCACTGGGCTCCATGTGCATTTGCACATTCAGTCATCTCTGTAGCCCTGTGAAAAGATCTCATGGCCATCCCCATTGACATGAGAGGAAACTGAGGCACAGCCCCAGGTCACACAACTGCAAAGTGCTCACTTCAGGGTCTGCATATATTCAATACTCCATGGCTACACCCCCCTACACACCCATCATAGGCAACTGAAGACTCCAAGAGGAGAGAGCATTCTGTTGATTCCAGTCCTGGAAGTAAACATTTTTACATGACTGATATGGTTAGGCTTTGTGTCCCTCACCCAAGTCTCATCTTGAATTATAATCCCCATAATCTTCATGTGTCAATGGAGAGACCAGGTGGAGGTAATTGGATCATGGGGGCAGTTTCCCATATGCTGTTCTCATGATAGTGAGTGAGTTCTCATGAGATCTGATGGTTTTCTAACTGCTTGGTAGTTCCGCCTGCATTCATTCTCCTTCCTGCCACCTTCTGAAAAAGGTACCTTGCTTCCTCTTCACCTTCTGCCATGATTGTAAGTTTTCTGAGGCCTCCCAAGCCATGCTGAACTGTGAGTCAATTAAACCTGTTTCCTTTATAAATTACCCAGTCTCAGACAGTTCTTTTTAGCAGTGTGAAAATGAACTATTACAGTAAATTGGCACCTCAGAGAGTGGGGTACCGCCATAAAGATACCCAAAAATGTGGGAGTGACTTTGGAACTGGGTAACTGGCAGAGATTGGAACAGTTTGGAGAGCTCAGAAGACAGGAAGATGTGGGAAAGTTTGGAACTTCCTGGAGACTTGTTTAATTGCTTTGACCAAAATGCTGATAGTGATATAAACAGTGAAGTCCAGGCTGAGGTGGTCTCAGATGGAGATGAGGAGCTGCTTTTTGCGAACTAGAATAAAGGTGATTTTTGCTATGCTTTAGCAAAGAGGCTGGTGACATTTTGCTTCTGGTCTAGAGATCTGTGGAACTTTGAACTTGAGAGAGATGGTTTAGAGCATTTGGCAGAAGAAATTTCTAAGCAGCAAAGCATCCAAGAGGTGATCTGGGTGCTCTTAAAAGCATTCAGTTTTATAGATTCACAAAAGAATGGTTTGGAATTGGGACTTACATTTAAAAGGGAAGCAGAGCATAAAAGTTTGGAAAGTTTGCAGCCTGATGATGTGATAGAAAAGAAAAACCCATTTTCTAGGGAGAAATTCAAGCCAACTGCAGAAAATTGCATAAATAATGATGAGTCAAATGTTAATCACCAAGACAATGGGGAAAATGTCTCCAGGGCATGTCAGAGGTCTTCACAACAGCCCCTCCCATCACAGGCCTAGAGGCCTAGGAGGAAAAAATGGTTTCCTGGGCTAGGTCCACTGTCTTGTTTCTTTGTGCAGTCTTGGGACTTGGTGCCCTGCATCCCAGCCATGGCTGAAGGGGGCCAATGTACATCTCAGGCCATTGCTTCAGAGAGTGCAAGCTCAAAACCTTGGCAGCTTACACATGGTGTTGGGCCTGCAGGTGCACAGAAACCAAGAATTGGGGTTTGGGAACCTCCACCTAGATGTCAGAGGATATATGGAAATGCCTGGATGTCCAGGCAGAAGTTTGCTGCAGGAATAGAGTCCTTATGGGAAACCTCTGCTAGGTTCCCCTCTGCTAGGACCCCAGAATGGTAGATCCATTGACAGTTTGCACCATGCGCCTGGAAAAGTCACAGGCATTCAATACCAGCCTGTAAATGCAGCTGGAAGAGGAGCTATACTCTGCAAAGCCACAAGGTTGGAGCTGCCCAAGGCCATGAGACCCCACCTCTTGCATCAGCATGACCTGGATGTGAGACACAAAGTCAAAAGAGATCATTTTGCAGCTTTAAAAATTAATGACTGCCCAGTTGGATTTCAGACTGGCATGTAGCCCCTTTGTTTTGGCTAATTTCTCCCATTTGGAATGAGAACATTTACTCAATGTCTGTACCACCATTGTATCTTGGAAGTAACTAACTTGCTTTGATTTTACAGGGTCCTAGGAGGAAGGAACTTGCCTTGTCTCAGATAAGACTTTGGACTTGGAATTTGGGTTAATGCCGCATTGAATTAAGACTTTGGGGGACTGTGGGGAAGGTATGATTGGTTTTGAAATGTGAAAGTGACATGAGACTTGGGAGGGGCCAGGGACAGAAAAATATGGTTAGGCTTTGTGTCCCACCCAAATCTCATATTGAATTATAATTCCCATAATTCCCACATGTCAAGGGAGAGACCAGATGGAGGTAAATGGATCATGAGGGCAGTTTCCCCCATGCTATTTTTGTGATAGTGAGTGAGTTCTCATGAGATCTGATGGTTTTACAAGTGTTTGGTAGTTCCTCCTGTGTTCATTCTCCTTCCTGCTGCCTTCTGAGGAAGGTGCTTTGCTTCCCCTTCACCTTCTGCCATGATTGTAAATTTTCTGAGGTCTCCCCAGCCATGTGAAACTGTGAGTCAATTAAATCTCTTTCCTTTATAAATTACCCAGTTTCAGGCAGTTCTTCATAGCAGTGTAAAAAAAGACTAATACAATGACACAGGTTTAGGGAATCCTCTCTGGAAGTGTCACCTAAATAAAAAAGAAGCATGATCATCATGGCTTTCCACCCACGTCTGCCAGGTTTTGCCATGGCTACTTGGCAGAGAGCTTCAGTGCCACTGCTTTGCAGCCAGAGGGATCTGAGCACCAATCTTAAGTCACCATGCTGCCCTTAGACATAGGCTTTTACCCTCTCTGAGGTTCAGTTTCCCCATTTGTACAGTGGGTCTAATTCTCTACGTCAATGGCATCCTTGGGGAGGATCAAACTTCCCAGTATGGAAAGGGCTGAGCAAGGGGCCTGCCTTGTAAAAGCTACTCAGCAGCTACTGCCATTGTGGAAATTGACTGACCCTTGCCACTCATAAAGCAGGCTCAGCCAGTTTTCTGACAAAAGGATGGATTTTCTTACAGTTTTAAAGGTGAGTTTTGCTCTCCAAGACTCCCTTCTGTTGGGCCCTTCTTTCCCCTCTACCTCCTTCTCTCTTTCTCTTACAGAAAGAAAGCCAGTCATTAAAAAAAAAAAAGAAAAAAAAAGGCAAGAGGAAAAATGCCACTCTTGGCTTCCTCTGGATGCCTTTCCTGTCTGCTGCCGTTGTCATGGTAACCTAAAGCTATTTGCCTGCCTCTTTCGGCTGTGCCTTCTCCCCAGAAAGCTGGGTGTGTGGTTGGTCTTTTCCCTGCCCCCTGAAAGCTACGTTTGGAGTTCCCTAATCTATTCTTAAATTTCCCAGCAGCTCCCCATTCTCCCTGCTTTCTCTGCCTCTTACACTTGAGAGGGAGAAAGGACCATAGCAAGCAGGTTCCCCATGGCATTCACTCCACAGATGTTTACAGCAGACCTCCTGTGTGCAGGCACTGTGCCAGACAGAAATTTGTCAGTGCTGGAATGCATGAAAAGAACTAGTCATTTTATCCTGGAGAAACTGAGGCCCAGAGATGGGAGGAGAGCCTGTCTCAGAGCCCCATGTCCTCATGCACAGGTGAGTGCTGAGTTTTTGTTGTCATTAGCCTTTGCCAATGACCAGCCTCATGTGGGCCCCAAACTTTCCATCTGCAAGTGCAATGAAACTGTGGAGCCACGGGCAGAGCTGGCCAGTTTTCCCAAGATTCTTCTTTCCCCTAGTGCAGCTGGGGGTTTAGGGCCCAGATCTCCTTATGAATGTCCTTTTAGCACAGCTAAGGCAGATCTTTCCCCACCATGGCCCTATCCACTGCAACAGACTTCCAGGAGTGCATGGAAGCTCCTGCTTCTCCCATCCTGCCTTGCTCCTTACCATGGGCAGAGCTGGAGAGAGTGTGGCTGCAGCTAGCTTTGCTCCACTTGACCTGCCAGATTCATCTGCAAGCTGACGTTACCTGAGCCACCACTATTCCTCCCACCCCCACCTGGCATTTTCTGCTTATTAAAACACACATGCCATCTCCGCTCCTGCACCATTAAGACGTTTGCTCGGCAGCACAAACTCGGAAAAAGGGAGGGATGGAGAGAGAGAGTCCACACACAGTTGAAATAAATTAATGTGGAATGAAACAGCAGTCCTGGCTCCCATAAGGTGGCTGGTTTGAGAGGCAGATAGATACTAAAAGGCTCTCATTACTAAATGAGGAACACTTAAAATAAGCACCCGTTGCTAATGGCTCACCCTTAAAAGCGAGAATATGACAGAATGCCTGAAGACCAACTATGGGTCAGCACTCTATCGTCTTCATCATGACCACATGTACACAGTACTTACTACGTGTCAGGTGCTTGACCACACTCGCTAAATCTGGTTTTCATTTATACATCCATTATACTTTCTGCCATCTCCACCCTCTGCTCCCTTCTCTCACTTTCTGCTGCCCATAGCCCATCCCTTTTTATTCTTTTTGTTGATTCTTTTCAGATTCATCATATCTATAGATAATCTATTTATTAGGGTGACTGACTTGGAGACTTTCTCTATTGACTTCCTACTAGGGAATTTAACCCTCTTTCCTTAGCTCCTATACCCACCACAGACACTTCCTACCTTCATCCTCCCAACACGGTCAAGTGGTCATTTTATTTAGATCAGCAGCTTTGCATGATCATGACTATGTGAATTTTTTATGTAGATAAGCCATGTAGTGTGGTGTGGTGGCCACAAAATGCACCACTCCAGTGTCTTCTTGAAGGGAGTATAATAAACTAACAGCTCAGCTGCTGTCCCTCTGGGCGCATCATTACCTTCACAACAAGGCCACTTTCCTGTGGCCCAGTGACTGAGCACGGGTCCATTCCTGCAAGACGTGCAACTTCTCCAATTGGCTTCTTGGGCTGGAGGCTCTCCTGTTGTCCTGGCTGTTCCTTTCTGGGAACTGTGCTGCAGCCTGGGCTGTCTCCCTGCCCCATCTTCCTCCCTTCCCTCCCTCCTGCACAGGGGCCAGCCCTGCACTGAGTTCTACAGGTGCTGCTGCCTCTGTCTGGGCCCTCCCACTAGATCCTTCAAAGGTGTTTCCCAAAATCAATCTCTCCAACATCTAATCCCATCTTAGTGTCATTCTCATCAAACCTGTACTTGTATATTTAGAGTCAATCATTGTCCCTCCCTCATACCCTGTTTATTTAGCTTTTTATTTGTCTCTTTGTTCATACCAGCTTTATTTATGATAGCTAAAAGCTGAAAATAAACATATGAATGGATAAATTAATAGCAGCATATTCAAACATCGGAAGAGTACTCAGAAAAAGAAAAGGCTGAACTACTCATACAACATTATTAATAAATCTCAAAGTAATTACACAAAACAAATAAAACCAGAAAATAAGAGGAGTAAACACTTTATGATCCAATCATATAAAATTCCAGAAAAAGTAAACATATATATTGTAGGGTAAAATAGATAAATGGTTACTTGGAGGCCTGGGAAGGATGAGGAGAGGGATTATAAAAGGACGTGGTTTCACAGCTTCATCTGTATGTTAGAATTTGTCCAATTGTGTATGTCAAATATGTGCAGTTTATTACATGGAAATTATACCTTTATAAAACTTTAAAAATTGATTCAAGATAAAAATCTACATATCCCACTCTCAGGCTGTTTGTTTCTTGTTTTATGAAACAAAAAATTCGTTCAAGAAAAAAATCCACATATCCCATTCTCAGGTTGTTTGTTTCATTTTTTATGTACTTATCACTAACTCTATTCTGAACTCTCCTGTTATGTAAATCTTCTCCCAATGTGTGCAGACACACTAGGCAGTCTCATAATTGCATTGCATCTTACAGAAACTTCTCCTGGCTCCTTCTAACCTCCTCCAGTCTGGGCTGGGCTCTCTCCACCTGCTGTGCAACTGACCTCTTGGAATCTTCGTTACCATCGTCCAGGGGTCTTCCTCTGTTGGGCCCCCTATTTCCTGTTTTTCATGCCTGGATCTCCTTTGACTCACCCTTACCTTGGTGTAGCACATCCTCCAGTAGCTTCCCACTGAAGGGTGGGATTACACCTGCAATCCCAGCACTTTGAGAGGTCAAGGTGGGTAGATCATTTGAACCCAGGAGTTTGAGACTAACCTGGGCAATGTAGCAAGGCCTTGTCTCTACAAAAAAAAAAAAAAAAAAAAAAAATTAGTAAATCTCAAAGTAAGATGCAAATTCTAAACCTGTCTTTCATCTATCCTCACACTTTAACAAGAATCTGGCTGGACCCAAAATTCTAGATGGAATCATTTTCCTTCAGAGTCTGGAAGGCTCTGCTCCCCTGTCTTTTGTGTTATGCAGTGCTGGAGTTCACAAGCCTTTTTCTCCCCTTGGAAAGGGATGGGATTCCTCCTTCCCCGCTATGTCCTGAAAGCTCATGGCTATGTGCCTGGTGTGGGTGGGTCTGTTGTCCTCCCTTCCTCTGTGCTCGGTGAGTCTTTCCAGGCCAGCAACTTGGCTCCTTCAGTTCCAGGAAAGCAACTCGAATTCTTTATGGGTGAATTCCTCCTTTCTCTTTCTTCCCTTTTCCTTATTTGCAGCTGCTTTTCCTTGGATATTGAATGTTCTAATGTGGTCCTCACATCTTCTCATCATTTAGCTCCCATTTTCTCATCTCTTTGTCTCTCACTCAACTTTCCATGAGATTTCTCAACTTTATCTTACTACATTTCTTATCTTTTTTTTTTTCTCTCTCTCTCTTTTTGAGACAGGGTCTCACTTTGACACCTGGGCTGGAGTGTGGTGGCACAATCACAGCTCACTGCAGCCTCAACCTCCCAAGCTCAGGTGATTCTCCCACTTCAACCCACACCACCACGTCTGGCTAATTTTTTCGTTTTTTGTAGAGACAGGGTCTTGCTATGTTGCCCAGGCTGATTTCGAGCTCCTGAGCTCAAGTGATCTGCCCACCTTAACTTTGCTCAAAGTGCTGGGATTACAGGCAAAGGCCACTGTTTCTGGCCTATCATGCTACTTTTTAATTGATTTTTTAAATTTCTTCTATCTTTTTTTTAATTTTCAAGATTTTTTTTTGGTCTTGGAATAGTCCTTTCTATAGCATGTTCTTTTTTTAATCATTCTTCTCTGTAAAAGAATATATTAATCATATTAATTGTTAAGAATAGTAAGAATAATTTATGTGAAGTTCACTCTACCTGAATAGCTTCTTCTTCTTTCAAGTGGCTTTTTTTTTTTTTTTTTTTTTTTTGAGACAGAGTCTTGCTCTGTCACCCAGGCTGGAGTGCGGTGGTGCAATCTACAGGCATATGCCACCATGCGCTGGCTAATTTTTTTTTAGTTTTAGTAGAGACAGTTTTCACCATGTTGGTCTTGAACTCCTAACCTCAAATAATCTGCCCATCTCGGCTTCCCAAAGTGCTGGGATTACAGTCAAGTGGCTTTTTGTTTGTTTCAATAGCTTTTGTGTTAAGTGCATTCCCAAAAGTCTTAGCTATTCAGTAGTATTTACAACTAGTCTTTGAGAAGGTAACTAGAAATCTGGGCAAGGTGGCTGGGGGAGCTTGTTATCTGTAGTTATGTTGGGTGATCTGACTGTTTCCTTAGGAAATTCCAGATCTTGGTATCTTTGACACTTTTCTTTTGAGCTGGTGAAATTTCCTAGAAAAGACTCCTAATCTCTTTCTGGACGTCAATAGATTGTGCAGAATTCACTGCCCATGATCAGCATTTTCAACTTGTAGCAGAGTCCAGCCCTCTCCCAGAGCAGACCCTATTTACAACCCCCTCCTCTATACGAAAAAATTATTCCCAGTAATAGTCATGTAAGAATCAACATTAATCACTTCTTTATTTCTTCTTTAGTTTTAAAACAAACAATTAACATAACAGATGGATAAATTTTCATTTTAATTATATTATGCAGATTCAGTAAAGTATTTTATGTAAGAACTAAAATCCGCACTTGCCAAACCAAAGTACTGCATTCAGTTCACACTCTGATTTACTAATTTAAATTTTAAGCATTCATGAAATTCCAAACAGTCATATAGAATGCCAAAGGTGAAATAACTCAAATTCTACTTCTTTGTCTTTGCAATCACAATGTCTCATTGTTGCAATCTTCTTTACAAATGCAAGAATATGCCGCACCCCAGGGATGGGACCCAGGTCACAACCGAAGAAACTGCACAAGATCTGAAGTGTTAGCCATCTCCTCTCAACCAAATGCATATGCTGAGTCCTCATATGCTGGAGTTCTTGCAAATAACTTCCATGTAGAATAAAATACTTATTAAAGGGTAAGTAATAAAATGTGCTGTTTTGAAGCTTACATCTATATGTACGTCTTTAATTTTTTGAAAAGGGATTTTGCTGTGTCACTCAGGCTGGAGTGCAGTAGCCCAATCACGGCTCACTGCAGCCTCAAACTCCTAGTCTCTAGTCTTCCTCCCATCTCAGCCTCCTGAGCAGCTGGGACTACAGACATTTGCCACCAAGCCCAGTTATTATTATTATTATCATTATTTTCTTTTTGTGAAGATAGGGGTCTCGCTATGTTGACCAAGCTAGTCTTGAACTCCTGGGCTCAAGCAATCCTCCCGCCTTAGCCTCTCAAAGTGGTGGCATTACAGGTGTGAGTGTGCCCAGCTGACATCTGTATTATTGAAACTCAACAGTAACCACACAGTTACTTAGAATATAGACTAACAAGATATTTTTCGGGGAGGAATCCTTTATCACAGCATTGTTTAGAATTACCAGCACATGGTGATAATAAAAAACCTTTGTTTTTTTATTGTTGTAAAATGTACATACCATAAAATTTATCATTATAGCCATATCTTTTTTTGGAGATGAAGTTTTGCTCTGTTCTTCAGACTCGAGTTTAGTGGTGCAGTCTTAGCTCACTGCAACTCCAAATTCCTGGGCAGAAGTGATCTTCCTGCCTCATCCTCCTGAGTAGCTGGGACTACAGGCACATGCCACCAATTTCAGTTAATTTTTTTTTTTTTTTTTTATGAAGTCACACTCTGTGGCCCAGGCTGGAGTGCAGTGGTGCTATCTCGGCTCACTGAAACCTCTGCCTTCTGGGTTCACGCAATTATTCTGCCTCAGCCTTCTGAGTAGCTGGGATTACAGGCGCGTGCCACCATGCCTGGCTGATTTTGTGAGTGTGTGTGTGTACGTGTATTTTTAGTAGAGATGGGGTTTCACACCATGTTGGCCAGGCTGGTCTTGAACTCCTGACCTTGTGATCTGCCCGCCTCGGCCTCCCAAAATGCTGAGATTACTGGCGTGAGTCACCGCACCTGGCCAATATTTTTATTTTTTGTAGAGACAGGGTCTTACTTTGTTGCCTTGGCTGGTCTCAAATCTCTGGCATCTAGTCACCCTCCCATCTCTGCTTCCCAAAGTGCTGGGATTACGGGCATTTTAATCATTTTTAAGCTTACAGTTCAGTGGCTCTAAGTACATTCATACTGTGGTGAATCACCACCATCAATCTCCAGAACTTTTTCATCATTCCAAACAAAACCCTGTACCCATTAATACACGAACTCCCCCTTCTCCTCTCTCCCTAGTTTCTGATAACCTCCTCTCTACTTTCTACCTCTACAATTTTGACTACTCTAGGTATCTCACATAAGTGGAATGCTACGCTATCTGTCCTTTTGTGACTGGCTTGTTTCACTTAGCATAATTCTTCAAGGTTCATCCATATTGTAGCATGTGTTGTTATGCCCAGACCGTTTATTCCCCTGAGAAGACCACCAGAGTCCGGAGTCAAAGCCAAGCAGCAAGGATCTTTATTACAGGTTCGAACCTGGAACTCTCACACACCCGTGAAACGAGCCGGGCGGGAGAGTTCCCCAACTGGGCTCAGGACTGTGTTATATAGTCTGGGGTAAACAGGCACAGAGTCATTATACAAATCAGATGTATGATTGGCTGATATTTGAACAAGGCGATTTGGCTGATTATGATTGGTTCCCGCCATTTCTAGTATTTCAGTTAATTTTGAAATTCTGATGACGTTTATCAGGGGCTTGCAGGGCAGGGGCAGGGCTTGTTTTCGCAAACCCCGAGGCGGGAAAGCAGTCCTACAGAAGCAGAACAAAGGCAGTTAATCATATTGTGACAGGTTTCACAACAGGTTTTGCAACATGAATGTACCTTACTTAAACGCCTCTTGTGACCTTGCCAGTGCCACAGAAAGAAAAACAGGAACTTACAAAATCTTTACAAAATGTTTGTGAGAGCAGAACAAAGGTTTAGCAATAGGGTGGGCACACACTTTTATGCCCTTTTAAAGGAAGGAATATCCTTCCTTTTTAAGGCTGAATAACAACCCATTGTATGCATATACCACATTTTATTTATGGGCACTTGGGTTGCTCCTGTTCCTGGCTATTGTGAATAACCACTACTATGCACATAGTTACACAAATATCTCTGTGAGTCCCTGCTTCCACTTCTTTTGAGTATATACTCCAAAGTAGAATTTCTGTACTATATAGTAATCCTATGTTTAATTGTTTGAGAAGTCACCATATTCTTTTCCACAGCAGTTGCAACATTTTATGTTCCCACCAGCAATGCACAAGGATTCTGATTTCTCCATATCCTTATTAACACTTGTTATTTTCTGTATTTTTTAAAAAAAATAATAGCCAGCCTAATGAGTGTGAAGTGATACACTGACTTTTCACCAGTTGAATAATTTTGGGGAAGTTCTCTAGAAACAGCCTGTGACTTTGCTACCTGCACCCAAGACAGACTCTTCCACCATCTCCCCTTGGTACTTCTCTGGCCTCCAGGATGTAGCGTTTTCCAGCATTGTGCCCTTGGCGCCCCAAGTCCAGAGCCCCTCTCTTTATCTTCTGCAGGGAATAAGGCTCACATCCCTCTGCTGGAGTGGGAAAGGGGCATGCCCAGTAGCATGAAGGGGCTGAGGAAGCTGGAAGTCTAACTGCTTCTTGAACTTTCAACCAATCCTTCTGTTTCTAGCCCCAAATCACTTCCACTTCCAAAACTGCAGTGCCACCAGGTCCAGAGCCTGTACGGTGTTCGGTGATGCTCATCCATTGCTTCTCAGACCCATTTTGACTTAGGATTTAATGCCTCCAATCTGCTCAGTCAGTTACCACGCATCCATCTGCTTTCCAGCCTGCAATTGCAGATTCCAGATCTGCTGCTCCCTCCTCTCCTTCTCTCTTTGGCCTTAAGGGTCCAAGCCTTCTTAAGAATTCCTTTGTTGTCATTTTCGGATGGGGTTTCAGGAAGGAGTAAAGCTAAAAACATGTGTTCAATCTTTCATCTTCAAAAAGCCTCAACTAAACTTTAATATGCATTATTTTACTTAAATTGTACTATTATAAATGAAATTAAACATGAGGATCTGAGCTGTGGTGGAGGTGGAGGGGCATGTGGAAGTTCAGGTAGGGCCTCCAGTGCAGCAAAGGGTATCACCGAAAGCTCCTCAAGGAGGTAACATCTGAGCACATGAACTGAGCTGTGAAGGCAGAGCAAGAGTTTGATTCATTTTACACCTGTTCTGTGCTGAGAACAGAAGCATAAAGTTTTAATAATTCATTGTCCATCCACCCAAACTAACACTTAGCTGCTCTCACCATGTGCCAGACCCCAGGAAAATGCTGGTGAGTCCTCAGCACATGCAACCAGCCCAGGGGTCTCCCCTGTATCCTCAGCTCTCTGAAACAGCCCCACCCAGAAGCCATCTGCTTTCTATGATCTGGCATCACCTCACCCTGCTTCTGAATGCTGATAAATCTCCCAGCCTCACCTAAATGTTCAAGCAGCCTGTGTGTAACCCAATCTTTGTAAAATTGTTGTAAAGTCCCTCCCGCCTTCTCCAAGAATGGAAGGTTACATAAAGGTCATACAGAAGAACTTGGATGAAATAGAGAGATTGTGCAGAATTCATTGTTGATGACAGCCAAGCTGGGGACAGATAATCCTAGAGAAAGCATTAGAACTGACTTGAATCTCTGCCCACAGAGAGGGGATCCAGAATTCAGAGTGTGACCTTGAACAAAATTTCAGTCTGCTCCTAGACTGAATATCAACAGCACTTAATTAATTGGAAGTGAGGTCCTTATGAATGACAGGTTGGCAGTGATTAATTATCTTAATATTTGCTTTGGGTTCTGAGGATGTGCAAAATGATTAAAGAGGGGTTTTGGAAACAGTGACTTGTTTGTTCTCTGTCCCCTAATTGTTTGCTAAATGATTCACCATAATTACATGTAGCGTCTCCCTGTTCTCCCAGATAATACTTGCATAATAAGGAAACAAAACTGAAATTCCTAAAGTACAAACACAGTGAGGACTGGGGGGTAGGCTGAGAAGTTCCAGAAGGCATCATATATGGGATCCGCTAATCCAAGGCTCTGATCTTGTACATTGCCTGGATTTGTAGACACCTGAACTGTAGTTCACACAGAGCTGTGGAGGGAGCAGTATTGTTTCACAGCAGGACATCGAGGGGGTGATTAAGAGGTGACACTGGGGTTAGGCAAGGAGTTAACCTCAGTGCCATCAGGAGACTGGGGTTCTAAACCTACTGTTGCCACTTTGTGTGCAGAAAAATAATTTGAGGCAGAGAGAATCAGACTGAGCCATCATGGGTCTTCCTAAGCTGAATGCTCTGATCCAAACCCAGCCTCCTCAGCCAAAGGCCCCCAGGCTTCCCTGCACAAACAGGAGAAACAAGTCCTGGACCTGCCCTCCTCTTCCGTTGGGCAAGGGGACAGCCACCACCTCTCACTCACCCTCCAGCGCCCACCCCTTGCCCATCGCAGCCATTGGGATGCTTGGCTAAGAAGAAATCAGCTGATCAGGGTGGGGAGTATCAGGGAGCATCAAGGTAGATGTTGGGCTTCCAAATTCCCAAAAACCCCCATCCTGATTTCAGCACTCCTTTATCAGTCAGTACCAAGGACAGCGACGATCGCTTCTGGTTCCAGAAAACACAATACAAAGGTTCAAAGATTCGAGATCCAGGAAGACCTGAGAAGTGGTAAAGTCTAGTCTGTCCCCTTATAGGAAAGGACACAGGCCCAGAGATCAGGAGGTATTTTCCAGCACCAAGCTGAGCCCAGGTATTCAGGACAGGCAAGATCTGACGGTTTACACTGCGTGCTACACCTGGAATGCTGCAACGCTGCCTGGACTCTGGGCTCCTTGGAGGAAGGGGCTGGACATAACTCATCTGTGTCCCCACAACCAAGTCCAGGGCCCAGCACAGAGGAAGTGCTCAGTGTACATGGGTTTAACTTATCTGTGAATCCAAATCCTCCCAGGAACCTTCCCATAGGCCCAGGCCAAGGAACACCTCCCCTGGGGAGACCACCCTCTCAGTGGTGGAGAAAGTGCCTGCAGCGTAGAGCTGGTATCACCATTTCACAGGAGTAAACCTTCTGTGTGTTATTCTGCTTTTCCCCCAACTATATAAATTGTCTCCTCAATAAAACTGAGAATTATGAATTCATATTCTCTGAATCTTTAATAATGCCTGGCATAGATATTTGTAGGACTCCCACATGACATACTGTCCCAATAGAAGAGGGAGAGAGAGAAGAGGAGGAGATAGTTAGAGGGACAGAGACTTAGAAAGGCAGAGACATTTTTAAAGAAGCAAGAAGAACACTATGCATCACTGTGTCACAACTATTGTTCAGTGGCCCCCAAAGCCCAAGAGGACCCATTTAAGCAAGTAGGAATCACCGGAGAGATTTCAGACTGTGCTTCCTTTAGTTAGATCCAGAAGAGAAAATAAATATTATGACTCATTGTTGGTTTAAAATGAGCTTCCCTACCTCCAAACCCCAAACACAAAACAAGCATGGATTCTATTCATCTTCCCTCCAGCCTACACTCTGGGCAACACCTTTGCATGCACACATCTGTCACCGCCTGTCACTTCCCCGTGGCGAGGGAGCATGCTGCTCAGTAAGGCTTCCCAACAGAAAGCTTATATCAGATTTGCAGAATCAGGTGAGTGAGTCACAGACCAGGCCCCTGGGCCTCCCCTGCAGACCAGTTACTTGGTGGAAACGTGCAAGGGTTGACAAACTGAAGGATGATAAAGTCAGAAGAGAGGATCCTTCAGCTATGTTGAAGAGACTCCTTCCTAGATGGTCAAATAAGGATCTTCAGGCTCCAGATAGAAAGTGTGGTTTTGTAACACGCTGATTTGATTGTATTTGGTTACTACTGAAGACCACCATGGCTCTGCTTTGCTCACAAAAGCTGCTTAACCCAAATAGCAGGGCACCAAGGTTGGGGTTATTCCATGAATGTGGTCTTTGCTTCTACCCCACCCTTTGCTCTAGCACCACCCACTGCTCAGCTAGGCACACACAAGGTGGCCCTCTAGGGGGACTCGTCCCTCCTAGGAATGCCTTTCTACCCTCCCCTGCCCCAGTTCTGCAATTAGCTGGAGACTCCCAGTCATCTTTCAGGACCCCAAGCTGAGCCAGCTGTCATTCCTCTGTGCCCCAGAGGCAGGCCCTTTGTGACTCCATTGGCTCCTGTATTACAGTGACTTTTTTACTCCCACCACTACACTGTGAACCCTTGAGGACAGAGTCTGGGTGGTGGACACTGGCTGGCTGCCAAATACCCCCTGCCATTCCCCGTGCCTCCCACTATACAGCAGAATGAGACCTGAGAAACAGACTCCAGTCTGCGGATGGCGGTGTGTTAGTCCAAACTATTGGGGCAACCTCATCCCCTTGGGCAGTGACTGGTCCTGAGCCCAGGGCTAAGCCAATCAGTGTGTGGTGGTGCCCTGGAGATGCTATTGGTCAGGGGCAATAGAGGCACAAGAGCTGCTCCAATCAGAAGGAAGATTGGGCTTTGCCTGTAGAGTCAGTGAGGAAGAACTCTTTTTTCTCAACTGGCCATGAATGAGGAACTCTCTTCTCCACATTTGGTCCAATGGCTCCTTGACCATGAGGCATTCCAGCCCCAATCCAGCTGGACACAGTGTGTCCAGCACTGTGGATGCCAGAGGACAAGATGGGAGAACCTGCATCCTTGTTGGCACCATAGAGCCTCTGGGTCCTCCAATTGCGCTCTGAGTTTCTGACACTGCTAAGAAGTGCATTTCCAGTGTTAGCCAGTCAGGACAGAGTTATCTGTCACTCAGAGTTGAAACTCCAGAACTGATATAGTTAGTCTCAGTCACCTTTGTGTGTCAGTGCTCAGAAGCATGCGGGAAACAGGAGATGCTCAAATATGAGAGTGTCAGCATTGGGTGCTCAATTCCTGTTGCTGGTCAGGGAAAGAATCAACGAGGAGGAGGAGAGAAGCTTGCTGAGGACAGTGAGATCACCAACCACCAGGTTGGGATGGATCAAGGGCAGGTCATGACAACCACCTATGCAGATTCCACAGGGGAGCCAGAACCCAGCCTGGGTCTCTGTGGCTCCAGTGCCTGGTTTATCTCTACCATCTGTCCTACCTTGTGGTCCCAGACCCAAAGAAGGCATTACTGGATGTATTGTGTATTCCATATTCAAGATATTTTATCAGAAAATGCTTTAAAGGTGCATGTTAATACCCGTCAAACAATATTATTTTATATTATTTCCTTTTACATCAGCATCACATAAAAATATAAAGTCCTTTTATCTTAACCCAGCAACCAGTCATATCTCTCCAGGGCCTCTGCTGATTATTATCAATGTGTCAACATTGTTTTGCTGTCTTTGTAATCCATATATATCCCTGCTTCCTAGGTCTTTTTAGTTAACTCTTTCATTGACAGGTAGCAAAGTAGCAAAGGACCTTATCTGTGTAATCATCATATTTATCATTTTAAACATCTGCACCCCATTCCATCATACTAATAGCTTGATTTTTCAGCCTCCAGTGGTTGGGCCTGAGGACTGTATCTGCTTTCACTGAAACAGTCATTGGAGTAATACAGCTGTACTGGTAAACAGTGACTGCCCTTGAGATGCTAACAGCCAGTGGGTAGAATGCAAAGTAGGGATCCCGGGTCTCCACCACTCATCAGTTTCAATCAGGGTGCATTAGTTTGCAAGGGACTGAAACTCACTCAAGCTGCCAGAAGCCAGGAGTTCAGTATGGACAGAGCAAAATATCTGGGAACCAGAAAACAGCCAGGCCTCAGGGAGCTGCTAAGAACCATCTCTGGCCGGGCGCGGTGGCTCAAGCCTGTAATCCCAGCACTTTGGGAGGCCGAGACGGGCGGATCACGAGGTCAGGAGATCGAGACCATCCTGGCTAACACGGTGAAACCCCATCTCTACTAAAAAATACAAAAAACTAGCCGGGCAAGGTGGCGGGCGCCTGTAGTCCCAGCTACTCGGAGGCTGAGGCAGGAGAATGGCGTAAACCCGGGAGGCGGAGCTTGCAGTGAGCTGAGAACCGGCCACTACACTCCAACCCCGGGCGACAGAGCGAGACTCCGTCTCAAAAAAAAAAAAAAAAAAAGAACCATCTCTACAGTTTTTCTGTGTCACCCTGTCTCTGTCTCTGTGTCTCTGTCTCTGTCTCCGTCTCTGTCTCTTTGTGTCTCTCTGTCACACATGAATCTCCACAACCACCAGACCTCAAATCCCCACTGACCCGCTGGTCCAGGGCCCATCACCAACCAACCCAGGGCTGAAGTTCGCAGAGGATTGTGCATGTCTATAGCCAGTGGGGGCTGGGGGAAGGGTATCATATGCCATTAACCTACACGCTGACTTCTGTCTCTTCAGCCAGGACTGAAGGTGAGCAGCTTTCAGAGAAAGGGGTTCTGGGGGAGGGAAGCCACGTGCACCCCCTCCACTCTGGTACTTCTATTATTAATACATCACAGAAAAGCACTTTATAAATTTTAAAATTCCCTTGAATGCAGATTTTCTTTTAAAGGCAGGCCTCTTGTATTTGAATCTGGCTCCACCACCCACCACTCTCTGATTTTGGGCAAGTCGTGCCCCACACCTAGTGAGCTCCCTGTCCCTAGGTGTATTCAAGTCAACAAACATTGACTGCCTGTTCTTAGCTGACATTAATTGCGCATTTACTCTGTGCCAAGCGTGGTTGTAAGCACTTTGCGTGAGTTAACTCAGGGAATGTTCACAGCCTCCTAAGATGAGAAATCTGAGGCACAACAAGGATAAGTAAGTACTTGTAGATTGGACAGTTAGTGTTTAGTATGCAAATAAATGCAAATCAAAGTAAGATGCCGCTTTGCATTCACCAGACTGGCAAAATGAGCAAGTTGGGTGACACTAAGTGCGGGCTGGGATATGAGCAAAGCAGAGCTCTCTTGCAATATTGATGCGTGTGAACTTGGAACCGCCTTTCTGAAGGGCATCCTCGCTGTGTTTATACTGGATGTATGCAAGTTCAATGACCCAGCACTGTCACCTTCAGGTTCCAATCCCGGAGAAACTCTCCACAGCTACCCACTGAGGCATATTCAAAGATGTTTGTCGCTCTGTTGTTTACAGTAGCAGAGGACTGAAAGTGACGTAATCTAGGCTTCACTCGCTAGCAGAATGGAAAAGAAAAGATACAATCCACATCTACACAGCTGTCAGCTTGATTGCAAAACCAGAATGAGGAGTGAAAACTGTGAGGAAAACAGAATTATTGTGAAAGGAAAATATCTTGGGCTCCTTCAAGCTGGGAACTGCGCAGGGCAAAACTGCCTCCCATTCTATTCAAAATCACTCCTCTGCTCAATGAGATAGATGCATATCTGATTGCCTCCTTTGGAAAGGCTAATGAGAAACTCAAAAGAATGCAACCTTTTGTCCCTCACCTACCTGTGAGCTGGAAGCCCCCTCCCTTCTTCTAGTCTTCCTGCCTTCAGGTTGTCCCGCTTTTCCAGACTGAGCCAATGTACTTTTTACATATATTGACTGATGTCTCATGACACCCTAAAATGTGTAAAACTAAGCTGTGCCCTGACCACCTTGGACGCATGTTGTCAGGACTTCCTGAGGCTGTGTCATGGTCGCACATCCGCAACCTTGGCAAAATAAACTTTCTAAATTAACTGAGACTGTTTCAAATTTTGGGGGTTCACATTATACATATGGTAAACTGTTAGGGACAAACCACCCCAAAAAAGCTTCTTGGTACTGCCAACACCCCTCCCCTTCCTCCAAGGCTTTTTACATTTCTAAGCCCTTATCTAGGCACTGTGGTGAAGCCCGCAGACTTTACCTATCAGGCCTTACTGCCATAAAGCAAACCCCAGTTACAAACCATCCAGACCACACAGGGGGAGGTCGTAGGAAGCATAAACAAACTTTACCCTCCTGTAAGTTCCTGCTATCATAAACATCACCAGGTGATATGTGGCAGAGTTAACCAACAAACGACCCCACGGTCTCTCTCCCTCATATAAAACCCCTCATTTTGTAAGCTCAGGGCTGCCTCCTTTGTCTGTAATGTAGGAGCCGGCATGTTCAATAAACTTACTCGCCTGAACTTGGGCCTCTCTTTCTCTCGTCCTTTCTCTCGGCTGACCTCACATAAACAATATGCATAGATATCCAAAACAATTACATATAAATTCAATATATATGTGTGTATACATGTTCCTCAAATTATGTAATTTTCTTGAGACATGTGAGTAAATAAATGTTTGGCAGGACACACAGTACGTGAGAATGCAGGTGTATGGAAGGAGAGGGCAATTGGATTGGGAATAAGGTGAAGAGAATGAAATTGAAATAAAATGAAATAAAACCCTAAGAACTCAGCTTCCCAGGTAATTTAGTTTGGATGTTTGTCGCCTCCAAATCTCACACTGAAATATGATCCCTAGTGTTGGAGGTGGGGCCTGGTGGCAGGTGTTTGGGTAATGGGGCAGAATCCCTTCTGAATGGCTTGGGGCTGACCTTGCCATTGTGAGTGAGTTCTTGTGAGAGATCAGGTTGTTTGAAAGCGTATGGCACCTCCCCCATCTCTTTCTTGCTCTTGCTCTGGCCACATGACATACTGGCTTCACTTCACCTTCCACCATGATTGTGAGCTTCCTGAGACCTCCCCATGCCAGCACCATGCTTCCTGTACAGCCTGAAGAACCATCAGCCAATTAAACCTCTTCTCTTTATAAATTATCCAGCCTCAGGTATTTCTTTATAGCAATGAACAAATGGCCTAATACACCAGGGCTTCTGAGAATCAACCTGTCAGGTGCAGAGAGCTGCTGCAGACACCAGATTGGTGTCCAAACTGAGAGATAAGGAGTAGATACAACATCAGTATCTCCAGGCCCCTGCCCTCCACATCCCATGGTGAGTGCCCTCTGCAAGAGGCATCTCTAAATCTGCCTGCTATGCTTGGGTGCTGCATCAGGTATTCTCGGTACTTTTACTCAGTTTGGTAATTGGACAATTCAACAAATGCTTAAAACTCTACACAACTCTTGCGACTGTTGTTCAATTACCAAACATGGGTAAAAGTACTCAGAATCCCTCTACTATATAGACACATGCACAAGTATGTTTACTGCAGCACTATTCACAATAGCAAAGGCTTGGAACCAACCCAAATGCCCATCAATGACAGACTGGATAAAGAAAATGTGGTCTTGTGGAAGCATGGATTGCGGGCCCCACCCCCCAGAGCTCCTGACTCAGTAGTCCGGGTAGGGTCAGGGAATTTGCATTTCTAACAAGTTCCCAGATGATGCTGATGCTGCCGGTCCTGGGACGATGCTTTGAGAACCAGTGCACGATACCATATTGCCTTCATTAAGCCAGAAGGGCTGCTATGTAAGAGCAACGACAATAATCATAATTAAAAATGAATGTTCCGCAGTGCTTTTTAGGTTCCAGCCAGTACTCTAAGTGCTTTAAATACATTAGCTCATCTCATCCTCACACCCACACTCCATGATGGAGAGATGGTCATTACCCTCATTTCACATGTGAAGACATTGACAGCAGAGAAGCTGAGTAACTTGCCAAAGGCCACTCAGCCAATAAGTAGTGAAGACAGGATGCCATCTACCTGGTTCCATATTAAATTGATCAATAATTACTTTTGGTGCATTCAGACCTCATTCTGACTTGACTTGACCTGCCCCACCCTTTTTTAACCTGTTCCCTTATGGTGTCTTTTGTTCCTGTGATTTTATGTACTCAAAATACAGCAGCCATGTTTTTTCCCCTGGGCCAGTCCAGCCTCTGAAAACTGGAGTGTGCATGGCATGGACTCATGGGTTCCCTGTTTAAACAGACAGATCCCTAGAACAATGCGGGATAGGGCATGAACTCATGACTATGGAATAATTTATCAGAAAAATGTCTCTCCAGAATAGTGATTCTTAACCTTTTGTGGGATACAGACTCTTCTGAGACCCTGATAAAAATAGTAACCCTCTTCCCAGGAAGACACACATGTCCATATACACCCGAGATGTTGCATCCAGTGCTAAGGCAGTTATGAATCTTCTGAAACCATTCACGGTCTGTACACCCCTATGTAGGGCTCTGCCTCAGAAAGCAAAGAACAAAAAGCCAGGGCAAGTGGTTTCCCCAAGTTCAGCCCCTCCTTCCATGAATGCAGCTTTCATCACATGGATCACATGGCCTTAAAGTCCCCCTCTGCCTGCAAAGCAGTGTCTGACCCTTAGCCTGCCATGCAAGGTGCTCCTACCTGGGAAACAGTACCCCACTCCTGCAGCTTCACCTCGGGAGGATCTCAGGCTACCCTCAGGCCCCAAAGACCATTGAATTTCCACTGGTCTTTGAAGTGTTCTGTCAAAAATGCAAATACTACAGGAAGGGATCACTGACCACAGCTGGCCCTAGTACAAATGCAAAGTGTTATGAAATGTTATGAGCTTTAAGATCTTTGTTGCAGGATCTGGCCAGCAGCCCACAATGCAGCCAGGCTCTTTCTTTGTTCCCAGGTGGATTGGCAGGTCGAGAAATAATAGACACACACAAGATAGTGAAAGCTGGGTCCAGGGGGGTCACTGCCTTCTGGTCCTGTGATACCACCAACGCACTGGATATACCAGCATTTATTACTAAGTTTAGTGAAAACAAGGGTAGGTTAGTGAGGGATTTAGGATCTTTTGATTATGAGGTGAGATGGTCACATGGGGATGAAGTAATTCTTTAACATAACATCTATATGCAGAAGTACAGTATACAGAGGTAAGAATTTACAATATAGTATGTGCATCAGTAATTTCTAACAGAGCCTTAAAACAGAAACACAGTCTTTCCATAACCTATGATTAGCAAGATATTAATCAGCAGTAACAGTTGCAACAAAAGCTGGTTATAAACAATCCATAGAAATAAGACCTGCGGCTAGACAACTAGTTAGACCAGAAATTCTCAGAAAGGAGTATGCCTTAACCCTAAAGAGGCCTAGAAGAGCCGTGGCAAGATGAGGGTGTTTATAGCCCTATCTTATCCATATGAACAGGCGCCCCTTATGTGTCTGTTTATAGGCCCTCCACAAGGGTCACATTCCATTCCCAGAGCTATGAACATCTGCTTTTCTGGGACAGGAATCTTGGTGATGTGAAACCTCCCTGACTGCATGTCCACTCATAGGCTCTCTGCAGGGGGAAGCACATCACGTGCTGTTGGCTCATTCTGGCAGTCCAATCTTGCATTGTCTTTACACAAGCCTGCATGCAGTTTTGTATTTACAATAATCAGGAGCATTTCATCTTTTATTCCACAGCAATAGTTTCAGGGGGTCTCCCTACAGATCTTGAAGCTGATTATAAGGAGAAAAGAGGCACCTGCTTAATTCTAGTTGTCTTGGGCCTCTGTGAATGATGCTGTAACAGACATCTTTGTCCATACTGAAACCACCTTAGCAAAGATTATGACAGCAAGGGGAGTCTAGCATGGCTGACTCTATCTTGCTTCTAGCCTCACAGGCTGGCTATCCTTGCTCATTCCTGGGCATAGGACAAGCTAACTGTAGGAGGAATTTAGTTTACAGTTTTAACTTTGAAGCCAGGATGATCATAGTCCCTCTCTAAAACTGATCCCCTGCTTGTGTTGGGGCCTGAAACTGCTTTAGTAAGACTAATGAAAGGCCACAAGATCATGATTATGGGCGGGGCCTGAATTCTGCTAAAATGTAGGCATACTTTCTGTAATCCCTTACTGCTCTGGAGTCATGTAGCCAGAGGTCACAAGATTTGTGACTTCCCCAGTTGCTCCAGTAAGTAACATCACAACTGTAAAACCTAAGACTGGCCTTTGGAGATGTTTTCCAGACTTCTGAATTCTGGTATCTGACTGACCCTACCTGGACTCATGACTCATGACTCAGTTGGTCCTGTGATCCCACCAAGAGGCAGGCTCAGAGCATGAGGACCGCTTTCCACACCCCTGTAATTGCATCCCCAACCAATCAGTAGCACCCATTCCCTAGTCCCCTGCCCACCAAACTATCCTGGAAAAACCCTAACCTCCAAGCCTAGGGGGAGAATGATTTGAGTAATAACTCCACCTTCTGTGTGGCTGGTGTAGCATTAGTTAAACTCTTTCTTTACTGCAATACCATGATCCAAGTGAATTGTTTTCGTCTGTGCGGCAGGCAGGAAGAACCTGTTGGGCAATTACAATATAAGAGTACATGCCAGTAGTTTCATTTCTATGGAATATATCCCAGGAACGGGATTGCTAGGTCAAGGTTCATTTGAATTTTTAAAGGTAACAGTTGTTGGCAGATTAGTTTCTTGAAAGTTTCTAACCATTCACACTTCCATTCACAATGCAGGAGAGAGCTTTTTGGCCTACATGGCCTCTGGCAATATTTATCATTCTCTTAGGTTTTGGTCAGGCTCGGGGGAAGAAAGTGATATACCATTGCAATTTTAATGCTTATGTAGTATTTAAGCTCTTTTCTTAACTGCTAGAAAATTTTAATATAATTTTTGGCCATTCGAATTTGCTGTTGTATACATTGCTTCTTCAGATAGCCTGCCCTTTTTTCTCTTGTGTTGTTTGTTTTCATCAAATTTTAAAGCACTGAATACATCATACATACATATATACACATATATACATACATATATATACACATACACACATACATACAGTCATCTGTGCTGTCAGCATTCTTTCCAAATTCACCATTTGTCTTTTTTGTTTTAGACAGATTCTTACTCTGTTGACCAGGCTGGAGTGCAGTGGCACAATCTCAGCTAAGTGCAACCTCTGCCTCCTGGGTTCAAGCGATTCTTCTGCTTCAGCCTTCCAAGTAGTTGGGACTACAGGCACGCATTACCATGCATGGCTGATTTTTGTATTTTTAGTAGAGACAGGGTTTCACCATATTGGTCAGGCTGGTCTGGAACTCCTGACCTCAGGTGATCCACCCACCTTGGCCTCCCAAAGTGCTGGGATTACAGGCGTGAGCCACAGCTCCCAGACTACCATTTGTCTTTTTATTTCATTCATGAGTGTTTTTGCCAAGTATATTTTAAAATTTTATAGACCCAAATATGCCTACCTTTTCTTTTTTAACAGCTGGGTTTCTTGTCTTGGTTCAGAAGGTTTTTTCCACCCTTTGATTATACATATCTACATAAATTTGCAAGTTTATCTTGCAAATTTCTAATCTTTTTAACACAAGTCTGTAATCCATCTAAATTTTTTGGGATGGATTCAAGTAGTGATTCAATTGTGTTTCCTTCCAAAAGGAGAACCGTTCCCGCACCATGTGTTCAAGTATCAAGTTTCCCAACCAAATTTAGCCACCATTTTTTTACATGAAAATCCTTGTTAAGTAGGACCAATTTCTGCATGCTCTATTCTGTTCCACTGATCTGTTTAGTCCGATACCAGTGCCAGATTGATTGGGTTACTATTGTCATGTGCATCCGTGTGAAGAGACCACCAAACAGGCTTTGCGTGAGCAAAAAAGCTTTTTAATCACCTGTGTGCAGGCGGGCTGAGTCCGAAAAGAGAGTCAGCAAAGGGCGATAGGGGTGAGGCCATTTTATAGGATTTGGGTAGGTAAAATAAAATTACAGTCAAACGGGGTTGTTCTCTGGTGGGCAGGGGTGGGGGGTCACAAGGTGCTCTAAGGGGGAGCTTTTGAGCCAGGATGAGCCAGGAAAAGAAATTTCACAAGGTAATGTCATCACTTAAGGCAGGAACAGGCCATTTTCACTTCTTTTGTGGTGGAATGTCATCAGTTAAGGCAGGAACCAGCCATATGGATGTTTACGTGCAGGTCACAGGGGATATGATGGCTTAGCTTTGGCTCAGAGGCCTGACAACAATGACTTTTTCCAAAATTCCAGTGTCAGGTAAGATGAGTCCTTCATTCAGGTCCTTTCAGCCTACTTTCAGGTCCACACATGTTTGGTGTGTGTGGGGGGACAATTATCAGGCATTTATTTTTCCATATAGATTTATATATTAATTTATTCAATAACTCACTTCAGAAAAATATTGCATTTGAAATTCTAATCAAAATTATATTTCATTTACACATTTATTTTGAGGTGAACTGACATTTTTATGGTAAGACATATTATTGTACAACTCACTATGTCCTTTCCTTTGATCAGTTCTGTATCAGTTCTATATCCTGCCTTAAGATCTTCTAATGTTCTCCATATAGGTCCTGTCTTTTAAAATTGTATTTATTTATAAATACTTTAGAGTGTTTATCACTACTGCAAATAAAATATTTCTCCTCATTTCCATTTCTAGATGCTTATTTACTGAAAGAGAGAAAGGCTATTGATTTTTGTGTTTTATCTTATAACAATTCCACCTTACTAAATTCTTTTTGCCATTCCCTTTATTTTAAGCACTTATTACCATCTTAAGCATAGTTTTTTCAAACACAGAATATGGTTGCATTTCATCTTTTAACCCAATATGAAAGTCCCTGTCTTTGAGTGGGAAAAGTCCAGCCATTCAACATACAGAGTAATTGCTGGTACGCATTGTTCTATTTTTTACAATTTGCTTTATGTTTAGTATTTGGTTCTCCTTTTTTGACTTTTGTTGTCTTAGTTTAGGTCGAATGACCAAGATGTTCCTATTCATTTTATTTCTTCCCATTGTGAATTTGGAGCTCTTCTGTCCACTCCCATTCCATTAGCATTGACTTTTCCTTTGCTGGCTCTCTTCTTTGACTATACATTTTGCTACAAGTATCTGTAAGTAAGATGTTAACTATCCTCTCTCTCTCTAAAGATATATATTTATCTTTACTATATTTACTAGTAAACTAGATATATTTACTCTATCTATCTATCTATCTGTCTATATCTAGCTATCTATCTATATCTATCTATCTAGATACATATTTACTATATCTATCTATCTAAATATCTATTTAGTTTCCTGCCCTGAGTCAGGAAACTAAAATACCTCTTGGTCTAGGTAGACACTTTCACTGAATGGGTACAGGCCTTTCCTGCAGGGTCTGAGAAGGACACCACGGTCATTTCTTCCCTTCTGTCAGACATAATTCCTTGGTTTGGCCTTCCCACCTCTATACAGTCCGATAACGGACCAGCCTTTAGTAGTTAAATCACCCAAGCAGTTTCTCAGGCTCTTGGTATTCAGTGAAACCTTCATACCCCTCACCGTCCTCAATCTTCAGGAAAAGTAGAACAGACTAATGGTCTTTTAAAAACACACCTCACCGAGCTCAGCCTCCAACTTAACAAAAGGGACTCCATCAAGAATAGAGCCCAAAAACTCACCAACCACACAAGTAATTACACTGAATCCCCTTGGATACGCTCTAATTGGAGGTCCTGGGGCCCCCTAATTCTTGGTCCTTTAATACCTGTTTTTCTCCTTCTCTTATTTGGAACTTGTGTCTTCATTTAATTTCTCAATTCATATAAAACCACATCCAGGCCATCACCAGTCATTCTATATGACAAACGCTCTTTTTTTAAACAACCCCACAATATCGCCCTTTACCACAAAAATCTTCCTTCAGCTTAATCTCTCCCACTCTAGGTTCCCACACTGCCCCTAATCCCACTTGAAGCAGCCCTGAGAAATATCACCCATTATCTCTCCATACCACCCCCCAAAATTTTCACCGCCCCAACACGTAAACACTATTTTGCTTTATTTTTCTTTTTTCTTTTCTTTTTTTTTTTTTTGAGACGGAGTCTTGCTCTGTCGCCCGGGCTGGAGTGCAGTGGCCGGATCTCAGCTCACTGCAAGCTCCGCCTCCCGGGTTTACGCCATTCTCCTGCCTCAGCCTCCCAAGTAGCTGGGACTACAGGCTCCAGCCACTTCGCCCGGCTAGCTTTTTGTATTTTTTAGTAGAGACGGGGTTTCACCGTATTAGCCAGGATGGTCTCGAACTCCTGACCTCGTGATCCGCCCGTCTCGGCCTCCCAAAGTGCTGGGATTACAGGCTTGAGCCACCACGCCCGGCCTATTTTTCTTATTAATATAAGAAGACAGGAATGTCAGGCCTCTAAGCCTAAGCCTGGAGTACACATCCAGATGGCCTGAAGCAAGTGAAGAATCACAAAAGAAGTGAAAATGGCCAGTTCCTGCCTTAACTAATGACATTCCACCATCGTGATTTGTTCCTGCCCCACCTTAACTAAGCCATTAACCTTGTGAAATTACTTCTCCTCGCTCAGAACCTCCCCCACTGAGCACCTTGTGACCCCTGCCCCTGCCCATAAGAGACAAACCCCCTTTGACTGTAATTTTCCACTATCCATCCAAATCCTATAAAACAGCCCCGCCCCATCTCCCTTCGCTGACTCTCTTTTTGAACTCAGCCTGCCTGCACCCAGGTGAAATAAATAGCCTTGTTGCTCATACAAAGCCTGTTTGGTGGTCTCTTCACATTGATGCCCGTGACAGGCTCAAGTAATCCTCTGTCCTCAGCCACCATGCCCAGCTATTTTCTCTCTTCCTTTCTCTCTGTCTCTCTCTCTCTGTCTCTGTCTCTCTCTCTCTCTCTCTCTCTCTCTCGTAAAGACAAGGTCTCACTATGTTGCCCAAGCTGGTCTTAAACTGCCAGCCTCAAGCAATCTTGCCTCAGCCTCCAGAATAGCTGGGATTACAGGGATAAGCCACCAAGCCCCGCAGATGTGAACTATTCTCTTTCCCACCAAAGATGCCTATGCTCCCAACCAAGATTCTCAGCATTGCTCATGCTCTCTCTTGGCCCAGTGAGATGGGTCCTTTTTCTCCTTCAGCTTGGTCCTCCTCCTTGCCCGCTGCCCCCTCCCTCCAGCCCATGCAATGAGACTTTGAAGTTGATGTCAATTTGCCCCCTTACCACACCATTCCGAACTCCTAGGTTTTGCTGGGATGGTTTGATAGTTTTGAACTCTGTGTGATAGTCTCTTCTTTCTGTTTAAAGATAATTTAACAAGCATATTATGCTACTCCCAGACAGCTTCATCATGTTCATCTGCATGTAATTGTGCATACACATATATACAATATTATATTTAACTACATATCACTGATCACCATGTACCTTCCCCTTCATCTCCCCATCTTTAGTCTATCTTTGGCTTCATTTCTCATTTAATGAATATTATTATCAAGTCCCTTTTCAGACGGATCATGTGAGTATATACTTCTAGTGAAGGATGACCTTGACTGAGTATGGATTTGGTGTCTCCATCCTTTTCACTCAGCTGTCTGTAGATGCAATTCCACCATCTTCAATCTTTTAGTTAATGCAGAGAAATCTTATGTGAGTCTAACTATTCCTCCTTTGTAGATAATTTATTTCTGCCAGGAAGCTCATAAAACCTTCTCTTTATCCTTAGATTCAGGGATTTACCAGGATATGCCTATATCTATGCCTTTGCTGATTAATCCAGGCCTAGAACTTGGTACAACTTTTCCATCCACAGACTCCATTTTTTTCTTTGGCTCAAGAAAGTGGTCTTCTATTAAGTCTTCTCTTCATTGATTGTCCTTTCTGTATGTATCCCTTTCTTATTTTCTGAAATTCCTGTAGTTCATGTATTAAGTCTCCTGCCTCTCTCCTCATAGTCTCTTATCTTGTCTCTCCTGATTTCAAAGCCATGTTGCTCTGAGATTTCAGATATTTCATGTGCTTGGCCCTCTGAGCCACTGACTTAGGCCTCAGCTATGACTGATACCTCCTATTCCTTTGTTTAGCTCAGAGACTAGTCCCAGGGAGTCTTTTTCTTACTGTCACCTGAACATCTTTATATTACTCTTATATTTTAAAATTCACATCATCATCTGCTTCCCCCAGGCCCTCTGTTTCACTGAGCACCTGTTCTGTCTATCATGGCTTCCCCCTCTGTCTCTACCTTTGGACCCTCTAGATAGGTTATGGGTTTTTGTTTTTTCACCTCTTTAGGGTGCTGGTTTAGTTTGATTATTAATATGTCCTCAGCAGAAGTTTATGCAGGGGAAAAGGTAGAGCTGGTGCAGACCACGGGTTAGCCCCTGGCCTCACTGCTGAGGCTCCTGGCTAGCAGGGCCTCCCTGCTGTCAAGGCTTCCTGTGCTGACCCAGAATCAAGGGAAGGCAGGACTTAACTCGCTATTTCATTGTCTTCTTCAGCAGTTGATGTCTAAGGGGCCAGGCCCATTGTGTGGGTAAGTGGTAGCCTTTCCTTCACTCCCTCTGAAGTCCTCAGGTCTCTGAGGCCCAAGTGCTTCTCACTGGGTATCTTAAAATGCCCAGTGCTTACCCTGGAACTCCAAGAAGGTGATGTCTTGGCCCTCGCTCAACACCACAGGGGTACAGGGGATAATGATTCATAGCTGTAATTACCACAAAGCCAGGACCCCGCCCTCCTCCACCCACACCCCCCTGCTCCCCGGCTCTGGAGCTTAACTCCTTCTGGGGATCTGTAGACAAGGCAAACAGAATGGAGAAGGGAAGAAGGGAGACAAGGGCTCAGCCAGTTAACAGACTTCCAGATTCCCCCTCATTAACTCTTTAGTATTAAACATTAGAAGGAGGGAGGATGACACAGGGAAAAAAAGTGGGACAAAAAAGAGTGGAACGTTTTGCAAATCAAGATGCTTAGGAATTTGAGACTAATACTTATTAAGCATCTACTATGTGCCAGATAGACATTGATACTTTTGTACATTATCACATCTCATTCTCTTATCAATCCTAAAATTAGATATGTTTATCCTCAATTATAGATGAGAAAACAGCTACAGATGAGAGATTCAGGAAGGTTCGTCCAAAAGTTCAAAGTCTAACGGGTAGAAGAAATGGCAGAGGTAAGATTGAAATTGGAATAAGGTCTTCCCTATTCTGAGATCATGATCTTTTACTACACCATACTGAGCACAAGTACTTTCAAATATTTTTCTTAAAAAACAAACAAACCATTCTGTCTAGTAGTGTCTGGTTATTTTACAAGGCCTTGTAACAGTCACATCTCCCAGTGGTGACACTACTTGGAATGAACATGCTATTTCTGTGCAGGGGAATAATTCATTTTCCTCCTGTAAGAATCTGCCAGAACTAAGAATAGGCCAGTGACAACCTGTGTATTTAATAGAGCTCTGCATTAGGAGCGCCAACCTGGTGAAGCATCCCCTTGGCTAATGAAGGAAGGCAGAGAGATGGCTGTGGCCTTCATGCTGAGGCAGGGCTGGGATCACCAGAACTTGCCTCTCAGAGGTGCTGGACACCTGTGCACCCTCACACGCACACATAGGCTGCTATGGTTTGAATGTGTCCCCAAATTTTATGTGTTGGAAACTTAGTCCCCAAAATCATATATTGATGGCATTTGGTGGTAGGGCCTTTGAGAGATAAATAGGATAGATAAGGTCATCAGGGTGGGGCCCCCATGGGGGGACTGGTGGTTTTATAAGAAGAGGAAGAGAGAACTAAATTAGCACACTTGCTCTGTCTTGTCATGTGATGCCTCCTGCTATGTCATGAGGTAGCAGGAAGGCCCTCAGCAGATGCTGATGTTATGCTCTTGGACTTCCCAGCCTCCAGAACTGTAGGATAAATAAACCACTATTCTTTATAAATTACCTAATCTGTGTTATTCAGTGATAACAACAGAAAATGGACCAAGACACATGCATCCACACACATGACATGTACATATCATACACACACACACCACAAACATACACACATTCACATCCATACCAGACATGCCACACATACACCACACACATACATACACATGCACACATAACCATGATACACATACACACAAACAACACATACACCACACAGATGCACATACACACACCACACATGCACACATCCCACACACATACTCACTGTGCATAAATATACATATACATGCATGCACACACACCACAGATGCACACACATACACACACATGCACACATACACATGCCACACATACACACAAACGGCACACAGTTATTCATATCACATATGTGCACACATCACATGTAGTCACACACACACACACATCCCACGTACATACATGCACCACACACATATACATATACATAGATACATGCACACACACCACACATGCACATGCATATGACACATATACAAATACTTGCACACAGACACACAAACAATGTACAATGTAATACTTCCTTCAACTTGAGTGTTTGCTGGACTCAAGTCAAATATCTTTAGCATAAGAGCAAAGAATAAGAACTTCCCAGTTAATGACTTTGTATTTTTTAAAAACTGTCTTTTTTAAACTCATGGCTCTTATATATTGCACAAGTAGCTTTATGCTAGCCATAAAGCAAATGAGAAAGATGGGAAAACATTCAACCAGAATCCCTCTAGTCCAGTCCAACACTTTGTTTTAATTTTTCCCCATCTCTCCACATCCCTTCCTCAGATGAAGGCATATTTTACAAAGCTCCAGTGTGTTTTCACTTGTCTTTTCCTGTGTTACAACATTACTTTCAGAGTTATTGTTATCAGCCAAAATTTGTTCCATCAAGTGGAGATGTCTTAATTTACTTTGTTGTGTAAATATCTCCACTGCTATATTTTTTTAATTGTTTGTAAAGATTTGCCACCATATGTAACAGCACAGGGAACATTTTCGTGGAGAGGGGTTCTACTGTTTTGGAGGCTGGATCAGTGGGTGGGTAGATGGGAGAGGTTGAACTCAAATTTCATCTTTGTGGGACTCTTGAAGAAACCCAGAGATGGCGCGAGGTACTCAGAGCGAGAGGCTGAGCTAGGAGAGTCCAGCCACCCATCTGCCCTCCAGCCAGAGCTTTGCTTTTGTCTTTTAGATGTTAGACCTTGGAAGACAGTGTTGTTTCATCCAAAAGTGGCACTGCTGAACATATGTTTGAAACTCAGAGGTCAGAATTAGACCTAAGCAGATTCCTATCCAGCTCCCTTTTGTTCATTAAAGTGTATTATCATTCACGAATGGGCATTGCATTTAATTAATCATTCATTCAGCACTTTTTGAAGATCCATTCTGTGCCAGGCTAAATTCCAAAGATAAACATACTAACAGGGAGTCCCTGCTTAACTGGCCCCAGTTTAGGACAAGTGAGAGAGACCCTCTAATGATGATCATGATAAAAGTTTACATTCATTGGATTTTTACTAGTCACCAGTATATTCCCTTGTTTAATTTTCATAAGAGCCTTTTAAGGTTTTACCTGTGATATGCCCATTTTACAGATGAGGAGATCGAGGCTTAGTAATGAGCCAAAGGTCCAGGGGTAATAAGTGTCATGCAGAGCTCTCTACTGCCATGCAACCCTGCATCTCTTGAAGAGATGACTTGTCAAACCATATGACAATGGCAGCACTGTGCAGTATAAGCCATACAGTACTTTACAGTGCTATGTAGTATAAACCCTGGAACATCACGTGTTTTCCAGGACAAAAACAGCAGGGGTGACAAGGAGGAGAAATTTCCCTGACAAAGAACAATGGAATGTGGGGTTTTAAGCATAGCAAGTCCTTTTGGGCTCTTTGAAAAACTGGGTCAGCTCCCAGTGCTGAACACCCTTTTTGCCTGGGGTTTTCTACCTGGAACTCTGTTTCTTGCAGTGTAGACGTCATTACTGCCCCCCAGGGGACTGAATGATCTGACAATGCTCCCCAAAGTTAATGACCAAAAATTATGCAAAATCTCAAGGAAATGAGAAACAGGAAAAACGTCCCTCACTCCATGCCATCATCCTTCCCTTTGCGGTTGAAGTTTTGAGATATGAAAACCAATCCGTTTTTACACAAACCCCATGGATGCTTCTGGAAATGATGAAAAGGCTGCATTTGCAAGGAGATAAGAGAAGGTAAGGTGGGCCCTCTTTGGCTCTGTTCTCTCCCTCTTACAGATTTCTGAAAAGTCATCATTTGGGGGACAGGAAACAGCCTGGGATCTAGCTACCAACTCAAAGCGTAACCCTAGGCGTGTCACTTCCCCTGGATGGCTCTTAGCCTCTCCTCTTGGAAGGCATTAGACCAGGTGTTTACAGTCTGGGCTGTCCAGAGAAACTGAGCCAATAAGAGCTATCTTACATTTAGACACACATACTTTATGGATATCTTTATATACCTATATATCCATATCTATGTAGATATATAGGTACCTATATATGCATATATTATATATTTTGTATATGTATTGTGAAAGGAAAATCTTGGGGCCCCAAAATTACTAAGCCAAAGGGAAAAGTCAAGCTGGGAACTGCTCAGGGCAAACCTACCTCCTGTTCTATTCAAAGTCATTCTTCTGCTCAATGGAAAGGCTCATCAGAAACTCAAAAGAATGCAACCATTTGTCTCTCACCTACCTGTGACCTGGAAGCCCCCTCCCTGCTTTGAGAACCAAAGTATTTCTTACATATGTTGATGGATGACTCATGTCTCCCTAAAATGTATAAAACCCAGCTATGTCCCGACCACCTTGGGCACATGTCATCAGGACTTCCTGAGGCTGTGTCGCAGGTGTGCGTCCTCAACTCTGGGAAAATAAATTTTCTAAATTAACTGATGCTCAGGGTTCACAGTACATACAATACAAATTTTGTTTATATATACCCATGTATATACATACCTCCATATATATCTTATACATTATACCTTCATATATTTTTACATATTTATGATTTATATGTACACATATAGAGACGGAATTATGGGAAGGAATGGGTTCCCGTGGTTGTGGGGCCCGGCAGGTCCAGTATCCGTAGGGCAAGCTAGCAGACTGAACACTCAGACCCAGGTCGAAGCTGCAGTCTTCAGGTAGAATTTCTTCTCCAGGGAACTTCAGTTTTTACTCTTTAGGCCTCTGACTGATTAAATGAGGCCAATCTATATTATGAAAGATAATTTCTTTTAGTTAAAGTCACCTGATTGTGACTGTCAACCATATCAACAGAATACCTTCACAGCAGCCAACATCTGGAGTGTGGTTGATTAAATAATTGAGTACTAGAGCCCAGTCAAGCTGACTAACAAGGCTAACATCCTACCAGGTGGTCTCCAAAGTCCCTTTCAGCTGAGAAGGAGCAAAGGCTTACTGATCCTCTGGGCCCCAGCGATACCAAAAGAAGTAGGGGATGCCCCTGGAATGGGTCTGTTCAAGCCTCCATCGTTTTTCACCCTTACCACTAAGCCCAGTGCAGGCTCTGGAGAAGAGAGCCTGGTCCCCACCCCAGCTCTGCCACACAGCAGCTAGGAGCTCTTAGGACTAAAACCTGGTCTTCTCACCTGTCAAAAGGCGGATAAATGGGGCCGGGTGTGGTGGCTCACGCCTGTAATCCCAGCACTTTGGGAGGCTGAGGCCAGTGGATCACCTGAGGTCAGAAGTTCAAGACCAGCCTGGTCAACATGGTGAAACTCCTACTAAAAATACAAATTAGCCGGACAGAGTGGCAGGTGCCTGTAATCTCAGCTACTTGGGAGGCTGAGGCAGGAGAATTGCTTGCACCTGGGAGGCAGTGAGCCAAGGTCGCACCACTGGACTCTAGCCTGGGTGATAGAGAGAGTCTCAAAAAAAAGGTGGAGGGGATAAATGGTCCTCACCTCGAAGGCCATTAAGAGTTAAAGGAAATGGTATTTGTGAGCTGCTTAGCAGAGTAACAGGCACATCAAAAATGCTCAGAAAATCTGTGCTCAAAAACCCGATACTCACAGCCTGGGGAGCCAGTTACTCTCCCCTTGTTCTCTCTAAAACCCACTTCAATCAGGCTGACACCTCTGCCCCTCCCCCAAAGTTGCTGTGGTCAAGGTCAGCTGAGCCAACAGCAGCAGTGCTGCCCTGGCCCTTCCCTCACTTCTGGAAACACTCCCTTGCTTCGATGGCCCAAGTCCTATACATGACCTCATCATCCTGCTTCCCTGGCTGCTCCCCTCCCCTCCCCTTCCCTTAGTTGGTCCCTCCTCATCACCCTCTATACCTCTTCCCTGTTTAGTTTTATTCAATTGCTATGTGAAACTTGTTTATTTTCCCTGGCTCCTCCCACTGTGAATCCGTGAAGGCAGGTGCTTTGACTGTTTTGTTAATTACTTTACCCCAGTGTCTAGAAGAGTGCCTTGAGCATGGATGTTTGTCTGTGGACGAATCAATACATGTGATTGATGATGACAATGGTGGCAATGGCAGTGACGACATGATGAAGTGTGCACGTACCCTAGATGCTGTGGACACGTGAGACACTGCTCAAACAACACCCAGTTTGGACGGAACAAAGATGTGCAGTGAAAAGTATATAAAAGGGCTGTGATCAAATCTGACTTCTCATCCCAGTACCCTCTGTTCATTACGAGTAGTTTAACCTACCTAAGCTGGATTCATCCCAGAGATTGAGACAATATCCAGCCCAAGAACCAAGGGACAGTCAGATTCTACCTCTAACTGAAGACGGTAAGTGCACCCACCCACACGTGGAGAACTCTCTTCCCTGAGATAGGCAGGCTTGACTGGCTGGAGCCGAAGTGGCTGCCCTCTTCCCACATTCACCTGCTAATGGCTTGTGTCTGGGCTTATGTCTCTTTGCCTCAGACCCTGGCGGCTGACCTGCCCCCAGCTCCTTCTTCTGCTTTCCCCAGCCTCTCAGCTTCCAAAGATACTGCCTAGAGCCCTTTATAGCTGCTTTCCTTCCCTTCTAATTTCTCTTCCTGCCTTATTTCACCAGCATGTATACTTTACTTATTTTAATTACAGTGAGCTTACAATTTTGAATCCAGCTTTTAGTCTTAACATCATGGCCTCCACATTGTATGCAGTTACAGCATGTTTTCATTTTTATGCCCCAGTAAGCGTACTGATTGGATTATCCAACACCCACTCAGTGTCGGAGCTGGGCTCTGTGCTAGGTCCGTCTCGGTTTCCAAGGAACTTACAGCCTGGCTTCACGATTTCATGCCCACGCTAGCTCAAATAGTCCTTATTATTGGATGTTTGGGGTTTGTTCAGATATCCCCTTTGGTAAATGATTCTGGGATTAATATCGTTGGGCATAAGGGTTTTCCCAGTTTGGGGGTCGTTCATTTCTTTGACCACTTCTATACTGTCAGGTGGTCTGCATTCAACTTGGCAACACCCCTGCACTCCCATCCCCTTCTTTGCTGCATCACAACCAAATTTCCCAGAATCATCTTTAAATTAAGTTTCTCTTTCATTTCTACAAATGAGAAGCCCTTGCTTGACACGTGGAAGGAAAAAGAGAAGAAGCTGTTTCTGTTCAAAGGAATCTGAGGATAGGCAGCTGGGATCATCAGTACCAAATGTCCTTTGCTTCTTGGTGTCCACTGCAGTCCTCCTGCTCCAGGTACATGGGCAGCTGGGATCACCGATGACGCCTTTGCTATAAAACCCAAGCCTTTATGCTACCTCAGATGGATGATGTGGTGTTCCTCTCATATCCTCTCTTCAGGGGGCGGATGGGTTACAGTTGTATCCCTCACTGGACATTGCCCTACCAGTGGGGTTTGGCCTTGCCCAAGCTTACATCCTTTCCAAGAGAATGGCCAGTAGCCAGTGGCTGGCCCGTGCCTAGATACAAAGGCCCAACTCTCTTTTTCTGGTTTGAGACAACACTAAAGGACCATCCCAGCTCCAGAGCTTCCTGTAAGACTGGCTGAGGCTTTGTGGCAACCACACTGGGAGTCAGTATCTCCTTCCACCCAGTCTTCCTTCCTCTCCTTACAGCTGCATCCGCAAGACACTTTTCAGAAAGCCTTCTATATACAACTGTCCTTCTCAGAGCTGTTTCCAGGGAACCCCTAGACACTGATATTTGCTGCCCAAGCTCTTACAATACTCACATAAGCCATACAATTTCAGAGTATGTATTTGCTATGGCAACTGCACTGATTATCTTGATGAAAACAGAAATTGGGGTTGGAAGTAAAGCTCTGTTATGGCAACAAACCTAAAATATGTGATACTTACTTCATTGTGGGGTGACAGGCATTGAGGAAAATTATAATTTAGGATGCAAATATGTCAATTCATGTTGTCATAAAACACTACCATGTGTGGCGAAACCTGCCTACGGTTATTTGGGAAGCAGACCATGTGCTTACTAAATTGACAATTCTAGGGTAGGGCTTGGAAAACATATGTTCAGTGGTATGTTTTGGTTGCTATTGGCTGCATTTCATAAAGTTTTATAAGAAGAGCTGAGCTTACAGTGAAAAAAAAAGGTTGGGGTGGGGGAGCAGAGAGGGAGGAATAGAGAGAATCCAGAAATGTGAAGATTAGTTGGATGAAAAGCTAAGTGCTTCTGGATCCCAAACAGGAAGACATGGAGCAAAAAAGGCTTTAAGGTATAAAAGCTCAACCAAACTTCCCTGTAAAGATCAAATTCATGGCAAAGAGTAAGGGCAAGATTTTCCTACCTACTACTCCAGATGACCTCAGTGGTGCCTCTATTGAGTTGGGTGGGGCACACAGCAAGGGAGCGAAGAAGTAATGTAGATTGAGAACCAGTTTTAAAACAATTTTTGGGTGCAGTTACTGATGCATGGATTTGGCTGGGAGCAAATAAATCACAAGTGTATAGCGTACCTCAAAGATACTGTCGGTTTGATTTCAGACCACTGAAATAAAGTGAAAATCACAATCAAGTGAGATACATGAATATTTTGACTTCATCTTAAGAGATTTCAGCAATTCAGTGATATCTTCAAGCTTCACTTCTAATTCTAGTACTCTTGCTATTTCCACCACATCAGTAGTTACTTCCTCTGCAAAGTCTTGAACCCCTAGAAGTCATTCATGAGGGTTGAAATCAATGTCTTTCACACTCCTGTTCATATTGATATTTTGACTTCCTCCTATGGATAAGGAATGTTCTTAATGGCATTTAGAATGGTGAGTGTTTTCCAGAAAGTATTCAATTCACTTTGTCCAGATTCATCAGAGGATTTACAATCTATGGCAGCTATAGCCTTATAAAACGTATTTCTTAAATAATAAGACTTGAAAGTCAAAATTACTCCTTGATCCATGGGCTGCAGAATGGACGTTGTCTTAGCAGGCATTGAAACAACATTTGTCTCCTCCATCAGAGCTCTTGGGTGACTAGGCTTCTTGTCAAAGAGCAGTAATATTTTGCAAGGAATCTTTTTTAATGAGCAGTAAGTCTCAACAGGGGACTTAAAATATTCAGTAATTTATTCAGTAATCAATTTCATTAATTTCTCCTCTTCAGCTATGGAAGTCCTAGATGGCCTCTTCTTCTAGTAGAAGGCTGTTTCATCTGCACTGAAGCCACCTTCATCAATGATCTTCTGGATAACCTGCTGCAACTTCTACATCAGCACTTGCTGCTTCCCCTTGTTCTTACATGTTATGGAGACAGTTTCTTTCCTTAAACCTCATGAACAAACCTTTGGTAGCTTCCAGCTTTTCTTCTGCAGCTTCCCCACTTCTCTCAACCTTCGTAGAACTGAAGAGAGTTGGGGCTTTGCTCTGGGTTAGGCTTTGGCTTTAGAAAATGTGGCTGACTTGGTCTTCTATTCTAATCACTAAAACTTTCTCCATATCAGCAATAAGGCTGCTTAGCCTTCTTATCTTTTGTGTGTTCACTGGAGCAGCACTTTTAATTTCCTTCAATAATTTTTCCCTTACATTCATAACTTGGCTAACTGGCCCAAAAGGCCTAGCTTTTGGTCTGTCTCACTTTTTGACAAGCCTTCTTCACTAAGCTTAATCATTTCTAGCTTTTAATTTAAAGTGAGAGACGTGTGATTTTTCTTTTCACTTGAATGCTTCAAGGCCCATTGTAGGGTTATTAATTGGCCTAATGGCAATATTGTTATGTCTCAGGTAATACGGAGGCTTGAGGAGATGGGAAGAGATGATAGAACAGCTAATCAATGAAGTAGTCAGAACACATGCTTTTATCAATTAAGTTCACTGTTTATGGCACCCCAAGACAACTGCAGTAGTGACATCAGAGATCATTGATCACAGATCACCATAACAGATATAATAATAATGAAAAAGTTTGAAGTATTTTGAGATTACCAAAATGTGAAACAGAGACACGAAGTGAGCACATGCTGTTAGAAAAATGAGACTTGCTGAACACAGGGTTGCCATAACCCTTTAATTTGTAAAAGATGGAATATCTGTGAAGTGCAAAAAAGTGAAGTGCAATAAAATGAAGTTTATACTTGTACTACATTTTCAAGGGTCATATTACCAAAGAAACCATATAGACAGACTGAATAAGACCTTCAGTCTTCAAGCCTTAAGGCTTGCACCAAACTTTTAGAACAACTGTCCCTAAGGAGGGCTTATTTCTCAATACCTGATTCACATGCTACCAAGGAAGCTTACAAAAAAACAAATAACCTCATGGGTGGAACCAGGCTCGTGGAGAAAAGTGAACAAAGAAGCATCTCTCAGAGAGCAAAATTAGAGCCTCACCACGGATGCTGAGGATACAGGCTTTCATGACATCTGCCTAGTGGGATTTCAGAACTGCTATGGACAGTGACTCTATGTACTTCCCATCCTTCCCCTTTCCAAGTGGGAAGTACCTATTGAGGCCATATTATCTCAGTTCCATCATTACATATTGGAAGCAGGGATGGCAGGGGACTTTTTTTTTTCAGTTTGGATATCCTTGGATGTGAACTTGCTGGGAAGATGGCCAGACATCACCCAGAGATCTGAGTTTGAAACGGATGTGGTGACTGGGAGAGATTTTGGAGGAGGGGTTGAGTGAGCTCTACATGGGGGCAGAAAGAAATGAGGAGACAGTTAGTGATGAGAAGGGCATGCTTGGCAGAGATGGCATGCACCAAATACTCCATGTGCTTCTTTGCACTTCTCAGCCTCTCTTGCAGTTGGATTGAGACTATGTCAATAGTTATTGCCTATGAATGCAAGTGACGTGTGTCTTTCTCTCTTGCAGAGGCAGTATACATCAAGTGACATACTAAAAAGTAGAAGAGGCCCCCCTGAGCACATTGAACTTTACACAAGGAAAAACATAAACCTTTATTCCATGAAGTCATAGAGATTCCTGGGTTAGTCAGTTTCTGCGGCAGACCCTAGCCTGTCCTGACTAATATTCTGACTATGTGCTACTTTTCTTCAAGTCACTGAGTAGAATCAGATGTTGAATAAAAAAACAACATGTTTAGGTAGTTACAAGGTTTCCAAATGTTTATAAAATTCTGATGATCCTGGTCCCTGAACTTCTAGAACCTCTTCTGAACCAGTGTATAAGTTTGGTTGAACTTATTTTTTCTGCTTTTATTTCTGAGCATGAGGGAGGAGCTGGAGGACTTACTCTTTCTTACTCCAGCCCTTCAGTAAACAGTGAGGGCCAGGTTCTGGGGGGACTTACATTATTTTATATTCTTTAATTTACTGAAATACTATGTATTGATATATAAATAATATACAACTGCATTCATAAATACTATCATTCTAGATGACACACTCACTGAACTTTCCTCTATACTCCCCAATCCCACACTGAGTTACATTTGGGTTTGAGGTCCCCGATGGGACCAGATTGTTTCATTCCTTCATGCTTTGGCTGCACTCCTTCTTCTGCCTGGAACACCCTCTCTCCCCACTGCCTTCTCCATAATCCAAACTCACCCGTTCATTTTCTCAAATTGGGCTCCTTCTGTGCTCCTAGGCTGACTAGACCACCCCCTCATTGGTGAACCTGTGGTGCTTCCAGTACACCAGCCTCATCACAGGAAAGCCCTGTAGGCATTTCCCTTCTGTGATAATTAATTCTGTGTGTCAACTTGACTGAGCTAAGAGATGCCCAGATAGCTGGTAAAGCATGATTTCTGGGTGCGTCTGTGAGGGTGTTTCCAGAAGAGATTAGCATTTGAATGAATGGACTGAGTAAAGAATGTGGGTGGGTTTCATCCAATCTGTTGAGGGCCTTGATAGAATAAAACGAAAGAAGAGGGGCAAATTCTCTTTCTTCTTCAACTGAAACGTCCATCTTTTCCTGACCTTTGACATTGACTCCTTGCTCTTGGACCCTCAGACTCCAGGACTTACACCAGTAGCCCCTCTGTTCTCAGGCCTTTGGACTCAGATCGAATTACATCACCAACTTTCCTGGGTCTCCAGCTTGCAGTTGGAAAATTATGGAACTTCTGACTCCAAAATCACATAAGCCAATTGCCGTAATAAATCTCCTTTTAGATCTCTCTCTTGCTCTCTCTCTCTGTGTGTGCGTGTGTGAGTATATATATATACACACACATATATTTACCTTGTAAACATATACACACACACACACACACACATATATGTGTATATATATACACACATGCACACACACCTATATATCTTATTGGTTCTGTTTCTCTGAAGAGTCTTGACTAATACACCCTCTGTCTTCCCTTCCCTTCTCAACTGTGGGATCATGGAGCCAATATCTGTGTTCTGTGGTCTCTGTCTCCCCTGCACCAGCACATCTCATTTTGAGTTATCCATTGGTCTGGTCTTGGCTTGTGTGACTTTGGCTTTGGGAGGAGGAGTCCTTGGGACTTGAAGGCTCCTGCTATGCTGAGACCATGGGAGGTGGGGAGCTCTGACTATGCTGGTCCTCAAAACAGGGCAACCAACCACCCCTTCACTGCATCTCTCTGCCTTTAGGACTTGAGTGCTGCTCTTGAAAGTAAGGAAACCCAGGGAGTACAGTGAGGAAAGAAATCAAAGAACTAAGAAGGGAGAATTCCCTAGATGAGCTCTTTTTGGAATTCCTCATGGAATAGGACAGGCCCCAGAGGACACTAACTCTGCCATGATCAGACATCTGAATGTGCTGAGCCAACTAAATTCACGCTCCAATTACCCTCTGTTGTTCCTTCTAGATATTCAGTGAACTTTTTGGAAGTTCTTGTGGCCTCAGCACAAGGACTCCAAAAACAGGAGCTTGGTCTTATGCAAGCTCCATTATTCAAGGGTGAGAGTCTCCTCATGGGAACCTGAATAGCTAGAGAGAAGAGACCAGGGATAGAGCAAAGGATGCCAGGTGGACTGCCACCACCCGACACCTGCAGGCTTAAACACTGAGTATGTTTCAATAAGAAAACTGTTCCCAAAAGGCCCTTTGCCAGATGAATATGAAAACAAAGCCTGGATATATGCTGAGCAATGACACCTGAAGTGAGGAGGCTCCCATATTTCTCCCTCATATCCCATACAGGCAGGGTGGTCATCTTCCCAGGGATCTCACCTACTATAGCTACTGTTGCTGACCACCTGCTATCTGCTCTTCCCTGTTAGAAGTCACCTCTGCACCATTCCAAGTTTCCCACCCATTCAGCCAACATTGACTCACTGCCTACATGTACCAGGCACTGTGCTAGCCATTGACAGTCTGAAATGAGTAAGGTGTGTGCAGTAAATAGCAAGAGGGCCAGCCTCCTAAAATGTGCACCATCCAAATGGCCAAGACTGATCTCAGCCCAACATGAGACAAAGGCCCAGATGGTCAATGTCCCCTTCCCATTTCAGCTTTACGCTTTCCCTGTTGAGCAACTTTCCCTGAGCTGTTCTCAGGCACTAGTATCCCCAAGGTGAGCTGCAGAATTCTCCACCCTCCTCCAGTAAGGAGCTGCACACCCTCATCGAAGCTGGCCAATCCACTGTCTGCCCAGAACTCAGCTGACCACAAACCATTTATTTTCTTCTTTGATGCTCTGTAGACAACTCATTCACCCAGCAAACACTTAAGAAGTCCCTTCTAGGTGGTGGTCACCCTGGAGTAGACCCTGGGGTATGATGAAAAATGAGACAGTGATACTGCCTTCAAGGAGTGAAGGCTCAAAGCTGCAAGGTGGGCATACAGTGCCCCATAGTATGGCAGGTAAGATGGCAGGAGTAAGGACATGGAACAACATGAAGGAATGTAGAGTCAATGCTCTCTGAGGACAAATGATTCCAGAGAGGTTTTGGGGAGGAGATTAAGCAAAAGGCATGAGCAGTTATTCTTGGGTTTCCAGGAGAAAAGGTCAGTTGGGGATTTGTGTAGAAAACATCTCTCGGGACCATAGCCATTGGCCTCCTAAAGGTTCACTGAAAAATCACTGGAACGAGACTGTTTGATTGACAGGAGAAAAGGCATAAAAATTTATTTAATGTGTATGCACAGGATCCTTCAGAATGAAGACCCAACTTCCCAATGAGCTACAGGAACTTATATATCATTTTGAAGTTACAGAAGAAATGGGGGTTTGGATTCTGGTAAAACAGGTTATTGGTCAGGGGGAGAAGAAGAATTCTATTGAAGGGCAATAAGTGAGTGCCAGAAAAAGTGATTGGATGGGGAACAGAGCTTACTTTGTAAATAGTAAATAGTTTTATTTGAAATGTAGACGATCCTTGGACAGTCATTATACTTGTAAAAGAGTCTGTTCACGTGTGGTCACATCTTGGTCTTCTTTTCTGCAACAGATAATGAGATAATAGGGAGCGGAAGAAAGAACAGTTGTTCTCCTTGATGGGTCTGGATTTTAGGTAGATAAAGAAACTTCAGCTTCTTTGAGAGAGATGGTGGAAGAAGGAGGAGGTCAGGGAGACCTGAGGCTTCTTCAGTTCAGCATGTCAAAATGCCATATTTTGGAGTATCAGTTTCTGAGCTCCGATACAACATTCAGGAGAAGGAAATAGCATGAGCAAAATCACAGTAGTATAAATTATCCTTGAGAATTCTCCACAGTCTAGATGGTAGGGGAATGCCCAGTCACGATTGTTAAAATAATGAAATGGGAGGTCACTAGATTGAGGTGGCTCTGACACCCTGGGTTCCTATATAATCAAACTGAAACCTAACTCAGAAATTAAAAGAAAACAAAACTTAAGCTTACCAATCACAGGTAGCCAACTGGGCATTTGTTATTTTGTCTTGAACTTCCTACCAGGATAGTTCAAATGAGGCTATAACCATCCAATGAGTTCACCTTTCCCACTGCCGAGATAGAGCCAATTTATCGAAACAGAGGAATTGCTAGAGAAAGAGTTTAACACACATAGAGTCAGCCAACCAGGAGAACAGAGTTTTATTATTACTCAGATTGGCCTCCCCTAAAATTTGGAAGGTAGGATTTTTCAAATACAATTTGGGGTGCAGGGGGCTAGAGAATGGATGCTGCTGATTGGTTGAGTATGCAATCACAGGGGTGTGGAAAATGATCCTCATTCTCAGAGTCTGCTTTTGGGTGGGGGCCATAGGACTGGTTGAGTGGAGAGTTGTGGGTCTGCGTAGGGTCATCTGTTCATGAGAAATGCAAAAGTCTGAAAAGACATCTTAAAAGGCTAATCTTAATTCTACAATAGTAACGTTATTTACAGGAGTAATTGGGGGAGTTGCAAATTTTGTGACCTCTGGAATAATGGCTGGTAATCATTTAACTGCAAATTCAGATCTCTCTCATCCTTCTAACGTGGTGGCTTTTCATTAGCTTTACATAGGGGCTTTAGTTTTGAGGAAGAGCTATTGTCATTTAAACTATAAATTTCTCCCAACATTAACTTGGCCAATACGCAGAAGTGACCAAGGGCAGTTTGGAGGTTAAAGGTAAGATGGAGTTGGTTAGCTTGGATCTCTTTCACTGTCATATTTTTCCCACCGTTACAATTTTCGCAAAGGCTATTTCAAGGCAATTGCTCAAACATTAATTAAATCATCTTTTGCTCTGCTTCCACGTTTGTTCTATAAAAGCTTTTCCTTCAAACTTCTTTGGCAAGACCCTGAACCATTTGAATTCTGGAGCTGCCCAGTTCATGGATTGTTGAATTCTCAAATAAGCTCTAATATTTTAACGTGTCTCAGTTTACCTTTTAACAAAGTGTACGGTGTGTGTGTGTGTGTGTGCACATTTATGTGCTGTTGGGGAAAGAAGTACACAGGAAGGAGCATTAGGCAGGGGCTGGATTCTGCGGGGCTTGTGGGACATGCGAGAGAGAGGCTGGACTTTTCCCTGTGGACAGGAGTCTCAGACTTCACTGTGCGTCAGAATCACCCAAGGGTCTATTACAGGCAGATTGCTGGGCCCACATCGGCAGCTCTGGTTCAGTAAGGCAGGTAGAAGGCAAGGAGTCTGTATGTGTGACAGATGCCAGGTGATCCCAATGCTGTGGTCCTGGAAGCCCTGAGTGTTAACGGAGAGGCAGAGCCTGTGGACATCACCTTGACCCAACCCCACCCTAGCTGACAAAATCAAAAGCCAATCACATTTGGTAGAGTTCACACTGTTACAGGAAAGGGGTCCAGATCCCAACCCCAAGAGAAGGTTCTTGGATCTCGTGCAAGAAACAACTCAAGGTGAGTCTGTAAAGTGAAAGCAACTTTATTAAGAAAGTAAAGATATAATAGAAAGGCAACTCCATAGACAGAGCAGCCCCAAGGGCTGCTGTTTGCCCCTTTTTATAGTTATTTCTTGATGACAAGCTAAACTAGGGGTGGATTATTCATGCCTTCCCTTTTTAGACCATATAGGGTAACTTCCTGACTTTACCACGGCATTTGTAAACTGTCATGGTGCTGGTGAAAGTAGCTGTGAGGACGACCAGAGGTCACTCTCGTTGCCATCTTGGTTTTGGTAGATTCGGGTTGGCTTCTTTACTGCAACTTGTTTTATCAGCAAGGTCTTTATGATCTGTATCTTGTGCTGACCTCGTATCCCATCCTATGACTTAGAATGCCTTAATTGTCTGGGAATGCAGCCCAGTAGGTCTCAGCCTCATTTTACCCAACCATTACTCAAGATGGAGTTGCTCTGGTTCAAACGCCTGTGACAAAACCATCGTCTCCTAAAATCAGGATTCAGGATCCCTGTGAAAATAAGAGCTCTGCCCATTCTGCGGTCCCACTCACAGACTCACAGACGAGGCTCTGAGACAGAAGGAGCTTGCTGGCAGCTGCAGCCTATATCTGTCAGTGGCAGAGCTGAGATTAGAAGCCTCGCTATTACCCTGCTCCACAGTGCCACAGCCATAGCCATGACTGTCGCAGAAAAGTCATCCCTGGCTCTCCACCAAACTGTCAAGGCCCAGGATGGGTCAGCTGCTAGAGTCCCTGCTGTTCTGCCTGCAGGGTATGTTAACTGAAGAGAGTGCTCTGGAGAGCCAGAGGGATGAGTCTGTAGTGAAGACAACTCAGGTGCTATGACAGGAGAGAGTTGGGGGCAGATCAGGACTTTCTCCCAAGCCTCAAATCAGAGCACAAAAGAGTCATTCAGTCATCACTGAGAAAATTTCAACAAAGAATGTCATTAAGTACTTTTCATTTAATAAAGGGCCTTTAAGTGCAATCGCATATATAAAGCCACCCTGGAGTGGCATTAATGGTCAGACTTTGGGTCTATGGAAAGCTAATTGAAACGTTTTTGGAGTCCCTGTCTGAGCCCTGCCGGCAACAGAAAACTCACTAATCCTGAAGACAGGCTGTTCTGTTTGGGGATGCCCCTTAGTGGAGTTCAAATTCCTTTTTGCCAGGCTCTTCAGCCACAGGTTTGGGTAGCGTCCACAGCAGAAAGAGGCTTCTCCCCGATGGGTCCCATCAGGAGCTAGGGAGACAGGCGCTCTGCAATTGCAGAGTTCGCTGTGTTCTGAGAAGGCAAATCATTTACTGTGGGGAGAATTTAGCCAATTAGCAGAATTTAGCTGATAGCATTTCTTATGCACCAGAGCCCCCTGCTGGCTAAATGGAAATCTTGCTAGTCCTGCAGAAGGACCCTCTGTCGGAGCACTCCCAATTTAGGGTATCCGGACTTTCTGCTGGTGGAATCAAATCACGCACCTTCAAAATCTATTGAGAATCGTGTGGCTTTTCCCATAATGAGTTCCAGGGGTCAACAATTTAGGGGGTGGAGGGAGTTAATTAGAGTCCATTAGAGTCCTGTTTCACTCAGAACACTGAGATGAATTCCCAGATGAATTAACGAGTTACATATTAAAATAAAGAATACTAAAAGAACCAGGAGAAAATAAATATGAATGCATATTAATTTGATTCGTGATGGAAAATACCTTATAAATGTGGAACCAAAATAAGATTTTACAAATGAAAATATAAATAGATTTGGCAAGGGAAAAGATGTTTATTTCTTCATAGCAGTCATCTTACACTGAAACGGACCTAGGACGGAGACTTGTGTGCAGGAGGTTTATTGGGAAAGCCTGTTGGAATGGCACCTGCAAGAGAATGAGTAGGACAGGTAGAGGGACACACTGAACTGCAGTGCAATAGCAACAGGGCTGAATTAAAGTGAAGGGCTCAGAGCTTTGTGTGTCCCAATGGCCCAATCATTGGATGTGAGATCCATTAGGGAGGCAGCTTCCTTAGGCAAGGATAATTTCTAGGGAAGGACTCTGCTGTGAGCCATGAGCAGGCAGCACTCCTGGCAGCTGGGGAAATAGGTGCCTCTGTCCTTCAGTGGGAATCTGAGTGGCACACTACAGCGTCCACTACACTTGTGCTTGGCTATGCCCATGCCCATTTTATCCTACCCTTGGCAACACTTACAATTGATATGCTTAAATCTTTGCCAGTGTAAAAAGAAAAGACTATTGTCTTCATTTGTTAAAGTACCTTTTTGTTAATATATTTACTGATTTTCTCCCGTATTTTGTAGCTTGCCTAGTCAAATGTCTTGTTTCTTTTTCTACTAATTTATTTTATCTAAGTATATTCTTAAGAACTTTAAAACTTTATACTCTAATTTATGTTTACTCTCCATTCCAACCAGTTAGATTTCATTTTCTTTCTTTTCCTTAAAAGCCTGAAGGTAGCATCTTTAATGAATGCTAGCTGTCAACTGCTGAAATGACAGTCAAGTTCTTTTGAGAGAAATTTACCTTCTAGCAAAAAATAATTTAGCTTCACTTGTAGATGTTTTGGAATCTAGATATGGTTACTGAATCTTTTGTATCCTCAGAAGTGTACATGGACAAGCCTCTAAAAAAGCTGTATATTCTTTTAAAATTATGCTTTATTTAACTTTTATTTTAAGTTCAGGGCTACACATGCAGGTTTCTTATGTAGTAGGTTAACTTTTGTCATGGGTTTTTTTTTTTTTAACAGATTATTTAATCACCCAGCTATTAAGCCTAATACCCATTAGTTATTTTTCCTGATCCTCTCCCTCCTCCTACCTCCTCTCTCCATTAGTCTCCAGTGTGTATTGTTCTCCTCTGTGCGTTCACGTGTTCTCATCATTTAGCCCCCACTTATAAGTGAGAACATGCAGTGTTTGGTTTTCTGTTCCTGTGTTAGTTTGCTCAAGATAATGGCTTCCAGCTCCATCCATGTCCCTTTAAAGGACACGATCTAATTCCTTTTTATGGCTGCATAGTATTCAGTGGTGTATATGTGCCATATTTTCTCTTTTTTTCTCCAAAATATGTTATCTTAGCTATCATGTTAAGTAGTATTAAAAACATGTAACAGTAGACTTTAATTAATTTGTTACTTTATTTTTTTTAATTTTATTTATTTATTTATTTATTTTTATTATTATACTTTAAGTTCTAGGGTACATGTGCACAACGGGCAGGTTTGTTACATATGTATACATGTGCCATGTTGGTGTGCTGCACCCACTAACTCGTCATTTACATTAGGTATATCTCCTAATGCTATCCCTCCCCCCTCCCCCTCCCCACAATAGGACCCAGTGTGTGATGTTCCCCTTCCTGTGTCCAAGTGATCTCATTGTTCAGTTCCCACCTATGAGTGAGAACATGCGGTATTTGGTTTTCTGTCCTTGCGATAGTTTGCTGAGAATGATGGTTTCCAGCTGCATCCATGTCCCTACAAAGGACACGAACTCATCCTTTTTTATGGCTGCATGGTATTCCATGGTGTATATGTGCCACATTTTCTTAATCCAGTCTATCACTGATGGACATTTGGGTTGATTCCAAGTCTTTCCTATTGTGAATAGTGCCACAATAAACATACGTGTGCATGTGTCTTTATAGCAGCATGATTTATAATCCTTTGGGTATATGCCCAGTAATGGGATGGCTAGGTCAAATGGTATTTCTAATTCTAGCTCCTTGAGGAATCGCCACACTGTTTTCCACAATGGTTGGACTAGTTTACAGTCCCACCAACAGTGTAAAAGTGTTCCTATTTCTCCACATCCTCTCCAGCACCTGTTGTTTCCTGATTTTTTAATGATTGTCATTTTAACTGGTGTGAGATGGTATCTCATTGTGGTTTTGATTTGCATTTCTCTGATGGCGAGTGATGATGAGCATTTTTTCATGTGTCTGTTGGCTGTATGAATGTCTTCTTTTGAGAAGTGTGTGTTCATATCCTTTGCCCACTTTTTGATGGGGTTGTTTGTTTTTCACATTTTCTTTATCCAGACTATCACTGATGGGCATTTGAGTTGATTTCATGGTGCTGCAATGAGCATATGTGTGCATGTATCTTTATAATAGAATGATTTATATTCCTTTGGGTATATACCCAGTAATGGGATTGCTAAGTCAAATGGTATTTCTAGGTCTTTGCGGAATAGCCTGTATTACACAACTGTTGAGCTAACTTACGCTCCCACCAACAGTGTATAAGTATTCCTTTTTGTCTGCAAACTCACCAGCATCTGCTATTTTTTGATTTTTTAATAGTGACTATTCTGGCTGGTGTGAGATGGTATCTCATTGTGGTGTTGATTTGCATTTCTCTAATGAACAGTAATATTGATTTTCTTCCATATGATTGTTGGCCACATGTATGTCTTCTTTTGAAAAGGGTCTGGTCTGTTCATGTCTTTGGCCCACTTTTTAATGGGTTTTTTTTTTCTTATAAATTTGTTTAAGTTCCTTATAGATGCTAGATATTAGAGCTCTGTCAGATGCACAGTTTGCAAAATTTTTCTCCCATTCTATAGACTGTCTCTTTACTCTGTTGATAGTTTCCTTTGCTGTGGAGAAGCTCTTATTTTAATTTGATCCCATGTGTCAATTTTTGCTTCTGTTGCAATTGCTTTTGGGTCTTCGTCATGAAATCTTTGCCTGTTCCTATGTACAGAATGGTATTGCCTAGGTTGTCTTCCAGAGTTTTTATGGTTTTGGGTTTTACATTTAAGTCTTTAATCCATCTTGGGTTGATTTTTGTATATGGTGTAAGGAAGGTGTTTAGTTTCAATCTTCTGCATATGGCCAGTCAGTTCTCCCAGCACTATTTATTGAAAAGGGAATCCTTTCCCCATTGCTTGTTTTTGTCAGGTTTGTTGAAGATAAGATAGTTGTAAGTGTGTGGTTTTATTTCTGGATCTCTATTCTGTTCCATTGGTCTATGTGTCTGTTTTTGTACCAGTACTATGCTGTTTTAATTACTGTAACCTTGTAATATACTTTGAAGTTGGGTAGCATTATGCCTCCAGCTTTGTTCTTTCTGCTTAGGATTGCCTTGACTTTTTTGGCTCCTTTTTGGTTCTATATGAATTTTAAAACAGTTTTTCTCTAGCTCTGTGAAGAACGTCAATGGTAGTTTAATAGGAATAGCATTGAATCTATAAATTTCTTTGGGCAGTATGGCCATTTTAACGATATTGATTCTTCCCATCCATGAGCATGGAATATTTTTTCCATTTGTCAGTGTCATCTCTGATTTCTTTGAGCAGTGTTTTACAGTTCTCCTTGTAGAGATCTTTCACCTCCCTGGTTAGCTGTATTCCTAGGTTTTTTATTGCAATTTTGAATGAGAGTTTGTTCCTGATTTGGCTCTCAACTTGACTGTTGTTGGTGTATAGGAATGCTAGTAATTTTAGCACATTGATTTTTACATACTGAGAAAATGCCATGTATTTTTAAGGATCACCTTCCAAGAAAGAGTCATTAGTTGTCAAGACAGGAGACTTTTCTTCATAATGAATATAAATGTCACATTTTGGCATAGTGAAAGTGTTCGGAGAAATGCTGTTGTTAAAAAAGACTTGGTGAGGCTGAGACTTTGAAATCACCTCTCTTTAAGTAAAAGAAAATAGACAATTCAAAATAGAAACAATGAAGATTCTATCTATTGCATCCATTTAACTCAGTGTTCCAGGTAATTGTTGAATATCTGCCCTCTGGAAGGCATTGGGCTAAGCTTGAGTGATTTATGTGTAACTTCTTCAATACAGCATTCGAAGTCCTTCATGTTTTTGTTCAACCTAAGGTTTGAGACTTTTCTCCAGCCACATCTACAATGACCCTTAAAGTGCAGCCACACAGGACCCTGGGGTGGTCCCAGAATGTGTCGTCTGCCTCTCACAAGCCGCTGTGTTGATGAGAGTCCTTCTAGCATCTCCCTTCTCCACATCAGGAGCTGCTACTGAGATCCCAACCTGTAGCTCAAATCTTCTTTCCATGTCAACTGTTTGCTTGCCCCTGTCCCTAGCAAAAGCTAACCCTTCCTTCTCTAGGCTCCTACAGCACTTTGTCCAATGCCAACCATAGTCTTTTTGTAGATTTTGACAATTGCTCTCTCCAACATCCTATGAGGCCACAAGAGAGTGAGTTGAGCCCTTCACATTGTGCAATGTGCAGCATATAGGCATGGTAACAAAAGTTTGTGAATAAACAAATGAGTAGATCTGGAAAGCACTTTGTAGTTTACAAAATGTTTTCATAGATTTGAAGCAATTTAATCATCACACCAGCCCTGAAGGCTTGAAATTGTTATGAGAGAAAAAGAGAGAGAGAGAGAAAGGAGACAGAGAGTAAAACAGGTCCCTGCCTTCAAAAGGTTTACAAGCTGATGAGGGAGACAGAGATATTGTCAGCACTGGATAGTAATAGAAACCTAAACAAGATACTGCAAAATCAGATTTGGGGATCAAGAGGTAAAAAAAGTGAATTCCAACTTAAGGGGAAAATAAATAATATTCATTTTGGTTTTTCTATGAGTGAGAGAAATCCTAGCAATAACTTGAACACACCACACAGGGGCAGAAGAAGCTCAGTGTCATTAGGATTTAATATTCCTCCATGAGTGTGTGCCTGCTCATAATTCTACGTTAAGTGGAGATGCCAAAGGAAATGAGGATCCTCACATTTATTGAGTATCCACTGTATACCAGACAGTTTACATGGAGTGAGTTGGTTAATCCTTTAGCACAAGTAATCCTATAAGGGATTCTTACCTGTCCTCCCTCATCTCCTTTCCAAATTCTCTCCACTTCCTTTCCTCCCCCAATGTGATGTGACTCATCCATGGTTACACATGTGGACCAAAGTGAAGCTGGCATTCAAATTCAAGTCAGATTCCAAAGTCTAATTGCATTTCTTTCACTTCTTTTACTTTCTTTATTTTTTCTTTTTCACACTTTTAAAATCACACAAATAATACAAAAATATGTTCTCATCATTAATAAAGATATTGCAGATAAACACGTGTCACCCTGACCCTCACCTAATCCCATCCCATGCTCACATATACAAATGCTTCTTTCAGTTTGGTGTACCTCTTTCCAGATGTTTGTCCATGCACTTGCAAACATGTAGATATTTATTTAAACAAAAATGAGTTCACATAGAATCATTATTTCACTCTTGTGATATACTTATTGACTTAAAAATATAGCTTATAATTACATACTATGTTCAGAATTTCTTGATGAGCAGAATTTGTTTTCGCAAAATAATCCATTAGGGTGGAAGGAAGTAGGGTAGAAATCGATGAAACTAATGAGGTCTTTGGTTGATCATTGTTGTAGCTGGGTGATGGAGTTCATTATACTGCAATTTGCCATAATACAGTTTAAAAAAATACTCATAGACTTCCATTCTCCACTTAGGAGATAGGCAAATGGAAAAAAAATTGCTTCCATCTTAACAACAACAAAAATGCTGGACAACCTGTAAATCTTGCACCTGTTAAAGAGCTGAGGTCACAGGGCAACCAACTAATGTGAAATCTAGGGAAATACAGGATCCTCCAAGAAGAAAGGGGAGGCAAACCCTTGCTTACCTGTGGCAAATCTCACCAGACACTGGTAAGAAAAGTCAGCTAAAAATGCTAACAAATTGCTAAAGGACAAATACAGACAGGCGAGAGGATATAGAACTACTGGGCATCACAAGCACAAGGGGAATTTGTAGCTGCTAGCTAGCTGTTCTCCAAGCTAGATGATTACAGGAAAGATGGGTCAGAGCATGAGTGCTGAGAGGCATCACTGATGGTGCTGACCCAGGAGAAAGGCACTGTAGCAACTGTGAGAAAAACATTAAACCCTACCTGGATCCTTTTTTCTATGTCTCCTACAGAACAAATGGCTTATACCCCTGAGGAAAGACAATATACACTCTATCACACTCAGCACATTGATGGAAACCCATTCTAGCTGGGTGAAGGAACATAAAAATACCTTCTACCTTTGCAGAAGGTGCAAGATCACAATCCCCTGACCAGACCCACAGTTGGAAGTGTGCGATACTGCTGAGAAGGCCCCATCTCCAAGACCCAGGGACAGTACTTGCCTCTAAAACTGAGGCTTAGCCAGAACAGGAGAGGATGCCCCAGCTCTGTCCCCCATTAGAGGCAGAAATGACTTCATGGCCAATGACTTGTGTGATCACACAGCCCATGCGTAGAAGGGTCCTGCGTTTGGTTTAATACTGTGCTATTGCCATCTTGACCCTTTTAATACTTTTTGAGCAAGGAGCCTTCATTTTTATATTTTTCACCTGCAAACTCTGTAGCACATCCTGTCAACAGGCTACAACAGTATCAAGTAACAAATGACAGCAGTTTTCAGCTGGGAAAGAGACAAGAGCATGAAGAGAGACTCTTTCTCTCTCTGTCTGTCCAGGCATGGCACAAAGGAAAACTCAAAGTCAAGGGTGGAGCAGATATTGATTAAAAACACACTCTTTAAAAGCAGCCCATATGCTAGATACGACTTCATTGGTGAATTCCACCAAACATTCAAGGAAGAAATATGAATTACACACAAACTCTTCCAGAATGTAGAAGAAGAACAAAGACTTCCCAGCTCATTTTCTGAGGCCAGCATTACACAGGTACCAAAACCAGCCACAGAAATTAAACACACACACACACACACACACACACACACACACACACACACACACATACAACCAACTGGAGAAGAATATCACTCATGGATACAGACACAAAATTCTTCAGCAAAAATATTAGCAATTGTGCCATATATATGTACTTACATGGTAATACACTATTACTAAGTGGGATCTTTTGCAGGAAGTTCAGGCCATTTCAACATCCAAAAATCAATCAATGTAATTAATCACGTCAACAGACTAAAAATGAAAGACCGTGTGACCGTTTCTATAGACGCAGAAAAAATAATTTATACAATTCACCAAGTCTTAAAAATATTGAATAGAGGCCGGGCACAGTGACTCACACCTGTAATCACAGCACTTTGGGAGACCAAGGTGGGTGGATCATGAGGTCAGGAGATCGAGATCATCCTGGCTAACACGGTGAAACCCTGTCTCTATTTAAAAAATACAAAAAAAAAAATTAGCCAGGCATGGCAGCAGGTGCCTGTCATCCCAGCTACTCGGGAGGCTGAGGCAGGAGAATGGCGTGAACCAGGAAGGCAGAGCTTGCAGTGAGCCGAGATCGCGCCACTGCACCCCAGCCTGGGCGACATAGTGAGATTCCATCTCAAAAAATAATAATAATAAAATAAAATAAAAAGCCATGTTTAATATCATACTTAAAACAGAAGTCTAAATATTTTCTCCCAAAGATCAAGAACAAGGCTGGGATGCCCCCCTCCCCATGCTTATTTAACATCATACTGGAGTTCCTAGCTAGTTTAATAATGTAATAAATAAATATCTCTACTTGCAGACAATGTAAATTTCTATGTAGAATATCCCAAAGAATCTACCCAAAAAGCTACCAGAACTACTAATTTTCACAAGGTCATAGGATTAAAGGTCAACATTTAAAAATCAATCGGGCAGTGGAGTCAAGATGGCTGACTAGAAGCAGCAATGGTCGGAGGCTCCCACTGAGAAGAACCAAAACAGCATGCAAATCCTACACCTGCAACCAAGATACCCAGGTTCTATCATCAGGACTAACTAGGCAGTTGGCATGACCCATGGAGGGCAAAGAAAAGCAGGATGGTGCATCAGCCTACCTGAGAGCCACACAAGACAAGGAGAGCACCCCTATGCCCAGCCAAAGGAGGCAGTGAGTGAGTGTGTTACCCAGTCTGAGAAATCGTGCTTTTTCCACAGGTCTGTGCAACCCACAGATCAGAAGTTTCCACTCATGAGCCCATGCCACCAGGACCTTGGGTCCCAACCACAGAGCCACAGATTCTCAACAGCCTCTCAGCTGAAATCTGCTTAAGACTACCGAGTTCCCAGCGGGAGGGGTGGCCATCGTCATTGTGCCTGCCTGTTGTCTAAGCCATCTGAGATCCCTGGGGGAGGGGCAGCAACCATCACTGTGGTTGCCACCTGCCAGCTGCCTAAGACAACTGAGCTCCCTGAGAAAGGGGCAGCCATCATCACTGTGGCTGCCAGCTGGCTAGGAAAGCTGAGCTCCCCAGGGGAGAGAGGGCAGACATCACTCCGGCTGCTAGCTGCTTAAGACACTGAACTCCTGGGGCAGGGGAAGGGCGGCAGCCATCACTATAGCTCCAGGCTGCATTTCTTCCCTGCTAGAGCCAGGGAGACTGGATGGCTTGGTCCCAAGAAGTATTCCCCACAGCAGGGTGCACAGCTATGGCAGACTATGGCCAGACTGCCTCTTTAGGCTGGACGCTGACTCATCCCACCTCACTGGGCGGGGCCTCCCTGTAGGAACTACAGCAACTCCTGCCAGGGGATGAGGGGCAGAGCTCTGATCTCCCTGGGCCTGAACCCCTAGGGGAAGGGGTGGCCACAGTCTCCGTGGACCTGCAGACTTAGTCTCTCTGCCTGCTAGCTCTGAGGAATCTGGACAGCCCAGATCACTGGCTTTCCCCTCAGTGCAGCACACCCCCACCACCAAGAGACAGCCAAAGTGCTTCATTAAATGGGTCCTGATTCCTGTGCCCCCCAATTGGGTGAGACCTCCCAACAGGGATCATCAGATACCCTATACAGGAACATTCCTACTGCCATGAGGTTGGTGCACCTTGAAGTCAGAGATCCCAGAGGAAGGAGAAGGCACCCATCTTTGCTGTTCTCCAGCTTTCTCACATGACATATCCAGGTGGGGGAAGGACCCAGATGAATACAGCCCCAGCAAACTGCAGCAGCCCTACAGAAGAGGGACCTGACTTTTGAAATAAAAACAAACAAACAAACAGAAAACAACAACAACAGCTTCAACAAAAAGGTCCACACAGAAAACTCATCCAAAGGGCAGCAGCCTCAGAGATTGAAACTAGACAATCTCATGAAGATGAGGAAGAATCAACAATAAAATGCTGAAAACTCAAAAGGCCAGAGTGCTTCCTCTCCAAATGATTGCAACACCTCTACAGCAAGGGTACAGAAGTGGACGGGGGATGAGATGGGCAAATTGACAGAAGTAGACTTCAGAAGGTGGGTAGTAACAAAATTCACTGAGGTAAAGGAGCATGTTCTAACCCAATGCAAAGAAGCTAAGAACCATGATAAAAGGTTACAGGAGCTGTTAACTAGAATAACCAGCTTAGAGAGGAACATAAATTATCTGATGGAGTTGAAAAACACAGCACAAGAAATTTACGATCCAAATGTAAGTATCAGTAGTTGAATCGATTAAGTCAAAGAAAGAATATCAGAGCTTGAAGACTATGTGGCTGAATTAAGGGAGGCAGACAAAATTAGAGAAAAAAGAATGAAAATAAATGAACAAAACTTCCCAAAACAATGGGACTATGTAAAAAGACTAAACCTACGACTGATTGGAGTACCTGAAAGAGAAGGGGAAAATGGAAACAAGTTGAAAAACACACTTCAGGATATCATCCAGGAGAACTTCCCCAACCTAGCAAGACAGGCCAATATTCAAAGTCAGGAAATACAGAGAACCCCAGTAAGATACTCCGTGAGAAGATTAATCCCAAGACACATAATTATCAGATTCTCCAAGGTTGAAATGAAGGAAAAAAAATGTTAAGGGCAGCCAGAGAGAAAGGCCAGGTCACCTACAAAAGGAAGCAGTGGACTTCTCAGCAGAAACCCTACATACCAGAAAAGAGTGGGGCCAATATTCAAAATTCTTAAAGAAAATAATTTTCAACCCAGAATTTCATATCCAGCCAAACTAAGCTTCTTAAGCAAAGGAGAAATAAAATACTTTTCAGACAAGCAAATGCTGAGGGAATTTGTTACCACTGGGCCTGCCTTGCAAGAGCTCCTGAAGGAAGCAATAAATATCAAAAGGAAAAACTGGTACTAGCCACTGCAAAAATACACTGAAATACTAAGACCAATGACACTATGAATAACTGCATCTACTAGTGTGCAAAATAACCAACTAGGATCATGATGACAGGATCAAATTCACACATAACAATATTAACCTTAAATGTAAATTGGCTAAATGCCCCAATTGAAAGACACAGACTGGCAAACTGGATAAAGAATCAAGACCCATTGGTATGCTGTATTCAAGAGACCCATATCATGTGCAAATTCATGCATAGGCTCAAAATAAAGGGATGGAGGAAAATTTACCAAGTAAATGGAAAGCAGAAAAAAGCAGGGACTGCAATCCTAGTTTCTGACAAAACAGACTTTAAACCAACAAGGATCAAAAAAGACAAAGCAGGGCATTACATAATGGAAAAGAGATCAATTCAACATGAAGAACTAACTATCCTAAATATATATGAACCTAATGCAGGAGTATCCAGATTGACAAAACAAGTTCTGAGAGACCTACAAAGAGACTTAGACTCCCACATAATAATAGTGGAGGACTTTAACACCCTACTATCAATATTAGACAGATCACTGAGAGAGAAAATTAAGGATATTCAGAATTTGAACTCAGCTTTGGATCAAGTGAACCTGATAGATATCTACAGAACTCTCCACCCCAAAACAAAAGAATATACATTCTCACTGCTACATGGCACTTACTCTAAAATTGATCACATAATCTGAAGTAAAACACTCCTCAGCAAATGCAAAAGAACCAAAATCATAATAAACAGTATCACAGAACACAGTTTAATCAAATTAGAATGCAAGATTATGAAATTCACTCAAAACCACACAACTACATGGAAATTGAACAACCTGCTCCTGAATGACTCTTGGGTAAATAATGAGATTAAAGCTGCCATCAAGAAGTTCTTTGAAAGCAATCAGAGCAAAGAGACAATGTACCAGAATATCTGGGAAGCAGCTAAACCAGTGTTAAGAGGGAAATTTATAGCACTAAATGCCCACATCACAAAGCGAGAAAGATCTCAAATCAACACCCTAACATCACAACTAAAACAACTAGAGAAGCAAGAACAAACAAATCCCAAACCAAGCAGAAGACAAGAAATAGCTAAGATCAGAGCAGAACTGAAGGAGATAGAGACAGGAAAAAAATCCTTCAAAAACTCAATGAATCCAGGAGCTTGTTTTTTGAAAAAGATAAAAAATACACTGCTAGCCATACTAATAAAGAAAAAAGAGAGTAGAATCAAATAGATGCAATAAAAAAATGCTAAAGGGAATATCACCACTGACCTTGCAGAAATAAAAACTACCATTCAAGAATACTATAAACACATCTACACAAATAAACTAGAAAATCTAGAAGAAATGGATAAATTCCTGGACACACACACCCTCCCAAGACTAAACCAGAAAGAAGTTGAATCCTTGAATAGACCAATAACAAGTCCTCAAATTGAGGCAGTAATAAATAGCCTACCAACCAAAAAAAGCCCAGGACTAGACAGATTCACAGCTGAATTCCACCAGAGGTACAAAGAAGAGCTGGTACCATTCCTTCTGAAACTATTCTAAGCAATTGAAAAGGAGGGACTTCTCCCGAATTCATTTTACAAGGCCAGCATCATGCTGATCCCAAAACCTGGCAGAGACACAACAAAAAAAGAAAACTTCAGGTCAATATCCCTGATAAACATTGATGCAAAAATCCTCAATAAAACACTGGCAAACTGAGTCCAGCAGCACATCAAAAAGCTTATTCACCACAATCAAGTCAGCTTAATCCCAGTGATGCAAGCCTCATTCAACATACACAAATCAATAAATGTAATTCATCACATAAACAGAATTAATGACAAAAATCACATGATTATCTCAATAGATGCAGAAAAGATCTTCAATAAAATTCAACATCCCTTTATGTTAAAAACTCTCAATAAACTAGGCATTGATTGATTATATTTCAAAATAATAAGAGCCATTTATGACAAAACCACAGCCAATATCATACCAAATAAGCAAAACCTGGAAGCATTTCCTTTGAAAACCAGCACAAGACAAGGATGCCCTCTGTTCTGGCCAGGGCAATCATGCAAAAGGTATTCACATAGGAAGAGAGGAAGTCAAATTGTCTCTGTTTGCAGATGACATGATCCTGTAACTAGAAAACCCCATTGTCTCAGTCCCAAAGCTCTTTAAACCAATAAGCAACTTCAGCAAAGTCTCAGGATACAAAATCGATGTGGAAAAATCACAAACATTCCTATACACCAGCAATAGACAAGCAGAGAACCAAATCATGAATGAACTCTCATTCACAATTGTTACAAAGATAATAAAATATCTAGGAATTCAGCTAAAAAGCAACGTGAAGGATCTCTTCAAGGAGAACTACAAACCATTGCTCAAGGAAATAAGAGAGGATACAAACAAATGGAAGAACATTCCATGCTCATGGATAGGAAGAATCAATATTGTGAAAATGGCCATACTGCCCAAAGTAATTTATAGATTCAATGCCATCCCCATTAAGCTACCAATGACTTTCTTCACAGAGTTGGAAAAAATTACTTTAAAGTTCTTATGGAACCAAAAAAAAAAAAGAACCCACATAGCCAAGATCATCCTAAGCCAAAAGAACAAAGCTGGAGGTATCATGCTACCTGACTTCAAACTATACTACAAGGCTATAGTAACCAAAACAGCATGGTACTGGTGGCAAAACAGAGATACAGACCAATGGAACAGAATAGAGCCCTTGGAAATAATACCACACATCTACAACCATCTGATCTTTGACAAGCCTGACAAAAACAAGAAATAGGGAAAGGATTCCCTATTTAATAAATGGTGCTGGGAAAACTGGCTAGCCATATATACAAAGCTGAAACTGGATCCCTCCCTTACACCTTATACAAAAATTAATTCAAGATGGATTAAAGATGTAAATGTTAAACCTATAACTATTAAAACCCTAGAAGAAAACCTAGGCAATACCATTCAGGCCTATATAGGTGCGGGCAAGGACTTCATGACTAAAACACCAAAAGCAATGGCAACAAAAGCTAAAATTGACAAATGGGATCTAATTAAACTAAAAAGCTTCTGCACAGCAAAAGAAACTACCATCAGAGTGAACAGGCAACCTACAGAATGGGAGAAAATTTTTACAATCTACCCATCTGACAAAGGGCTAATATCCAGAATCTACAAAGAACTTTAAAAAATTTACAAGAAAAAAATCAAACAACCCCATCAAAAAGTGGGCAAAGGGTATGAACAGACACTTCTCAAAAGAAGAATACATGTGACATTTATGCAGGCAACAGACACATGAAAAAATGCTCATCAACACTGGCCATCAGAGAAATGCAAATCAAAACCACAATGAGATACCATCTCACACCAGTTAGAATGGCGATCATTAAAAAGTCAGGAAACAACCGATGCTGGAGAGGATGTGGAGAAATAGGCACACTTTTACACTGCTGGTGGGACTGTAAACTAGTTCAACCACTGTGGAAGACAGTGTGGCGATTCCTCAAGGATCTAGAACTAGAAATACCATTTGACCCAGCCATCCCATTACTGGGCATATACCCAAAGGATTGTAAATCATGCTGCTATAAAGACACATGCGCATGTATGTTTATTGCAGCACTATTCACTATAGCAAAGACTTGCAACCAACCCAAATGTCCATCAATGATAGACTGGATTAAGAAAATGTGGCACATATACACCATGGAATACTATGCAGCCATAAAAAAGGATGAGTTCATGTCCTTTGTAGGGACATGGATGAAACTAAAAACCATCATTCTGAGCAAACTATCACAAGGACAGAAAACCAAACACTGCATGTTCTCACTCATAGGTGGCAACTGAACAATGAGAACACTTGAACACAAGGTGGGTAACATCACACACTGGGGCCTGTTGTGGGTGGCGGGAGGAGGGAGGTGATACACCTAATGTAAATGATGAGTTAACAGGTGCAGCACACCAACATGGCACATGTATATATATGTAACAAACCTGCATGTTGTGCACATGTACCCTAGAACTTAAAGTACAATAAAATAAAGTACAATAAAAATAAATAAAATAAAGTACAATAAAAATAAAATAAATAAAAATAAAAATAAAAGAAAGCTAAAAAATAAAATAAAATAAAATGAAAAGACCAGTCACAGACTGGAAGGAAATGTTTGACATTGCATGTCAGGTAAAAGATTTGTTTCTAATGTATAAACAACTTTTAAAAGTCAATAAACAAACAACTTTTAAAATAGACAAAATATTTAAATGGGCACTTTATCGAGGAAGATATACAGATAACAAATAAGCATATGAAAAGATGCTCAATATCCTTAGTCATGAGGAAAATAAAATTTTGGATCAAAATGAGATAAAGCTGCATGCCAATTAACATAACTTTATAAAAAAGCAAACCTGATGACAGGAAGCTTAGGTGAGGATGAGGTGCAACTGGAACTCTTATACCTTGCGATTGGGGATGCAAATGGTACAGACACTTATACTTTGGCATTTTCTCACTGTATGAGGCCATTCTTGCATTGCTATAAAGAAATACCTGAGACTGGATAATTTATAAAGAAAAGAGGTTTAATTGGTTCACAGTTCTGCAGGCTTTACAGAAAGCATGGTGCTGGCATCTGCTCAGCTTCTAGGGAGGCTTCAGGAAACTTACAATCATGGCAGAAGGCAAAGGGGAATCAGGCATGTCACATGGTGAAAGAAACAGAAAGAAAGAGAGAATAGATCTCATGTGACCAGATCTCATGTGAACTCAGAGCAAGAGCTCAGTTATCATCAAAGGGATGGCCCAAGCCATTCATCAAGGATCTGCCCCCATGATCCAAACATCTCCTACCAGGCCCCACCTCCAACACTGGGGGTTACATTTCAATATGAGATTTCAGTGAGGATGGCTATCCAAACTATCATTCTGCCCCTGGCCCCACTAAATCTCATGTCCCTTTCACATTGCAAAGCACAATTATACCTTCCCAATAATCCCCCAAAGTCCTAACTCATTCCGGTGTAAATTCAAAAGTCCAGAGTCTCATCTGAGACAAGGCAAGTCCCTTCCACCTACAAGCCTATAAAGTCAAAACAAGTTATTTACTCCCAAGATACAATGGGGGTATAAGCATTTGGGAAACATTCTCATTTCAAAAGGGATAAATCAGCCAAAGAAAGGGGCTGCAGGCCCCACGCAAGTTCAAAACCCAGCAGGGCAGTCATTAAATCTTAAAACTCCAAAATAATCTCCTTTGACTCCATATCCTGCATCCAGGCACACTGGTGCAAGGAGTGGACTTTTAGGCAGCTCTGTACCTGTTGCTTTTCCATGCTGAGATTGCAAGTTGCTGGTGGCTCTACCATTCCTGCCTCTTGAGTGCTGTGGCACCCTTCCCACAGCTCCTTTAGGTGGTACCCCATTGGGGACTCTGTGTGGGGACTCAGTCCCACATTTCCCCTTGGCAATGCCCTAGTAGAGGTTCTCTGTGGGGGCTCCACCCCTGCAGCAGGCTTCTGCCTGGGTATCCAGGCTTTCTCATACAGCCTCTGAAATCTAGGCAGAAGTTGCCAAGTATTCTTCACTTTTGCACTCTGCACACCTGAAGGCTAAACACCACATAGAGGTTGCCAAGGCAGCAGGGTGTGCTGTATCTGGGCCCCTATGAGTCAAGGCAGGAGCTGGAGCAGCCCAGATGCGGGGAGGAGTGTCACAAGACTGCACAGGGCATTGAGGCCCTGGCCCTGGCCCTTAAAATCATTCAGTCCTTCTAGGCCTCAGGGCCTGTGTTGAGAGAAGCTGCCTCTTACATCTCTAAAATGTCTTTGAGGCCTTTTCCTCTTTGTCTTGGATATTAGCACTTGGCTCCCTTTCAGTTATGGAAATATCTTTAACGTGATTGCTCCACAGCCTGCTTGAATTCCTCTACCTAAAAAGCTTTTTCTTTCTTTGCCACATGGCTAGGCTGAAAATATTCCAAACTTATATCCTCTGTTTCCTGTTTCCAGCTGTTCCAAAATTCCAACTTTAAGTCATTTCTTTGTTCACACATCTGAACATAGGCTGTTAGAAGCAGCCAGGCTACACATTGAACACTTTGTTGCTGAGAAATTTCCTCCACCAGCTCTTCTAGGTTGTCACTGTCTAGTTCTAACTTCAACAGATCCCTAAGGCATGAACAAAATGCAGCCAAGCTCTTTGCTTAACACACATGACCTTTGCTCCAGTTCCCAATAAGTTCCTCATTTTCCCCTGAGACCTCAGCCCCTGGACTTTACTGTCCATATCACTGTCAGCATTTTGGTCACAACCATCAAACCAGCTTCTAAGAAGTTCCAAATGTTTCTTCATCTTCCTTTCTTTTCCTGAGCCCTCCAAACTCTTCCAACCTCTGCCTGTTAACCAGTTCCGAAGTTGCTTCCACATTTTCAGGTATTTTTATATCAATGCCCCGCACCTTGGTACCAATTTCCTGTGTTAGGCCATTCTTGCATTATTATAAAGAAATACCTGAGACTAGATAATTTATAAAAAAAAAAACAAAAAAAAAAAAACAAAAAGAGGTTAACTTGGCTCATGGTTCTGCAGACTTTACAAGAAGAATGTTGCTGGCATCTCCTCAGCTTCCAGGGAGGTCTCAGGAAACTTACAATCATGACAGAAGGCAAACGGGAAGGATGCATATCATATGGTGAAAACCAGAGCAACAGAGAGAGAAAGAGTGGGCAGCAGGAGGTGCCACACACTTTGAAATGACTAGATCTTGTGTGAACTCCGAGTGAGAGCTCACTTATCACCAAGGTGTTGGCCCAAGCCATTTATGAGAGATCTACCCCCATGACCCAAACACTTCCCATCAGCCCGACCTCCAACATTAAACATTACAATTTTGCATGAGATTTGACTTGGGACAAATATGCAAACTATATCACTCACAAAGGTAAATACATACTTAACATATGGCACAACAATCCCACTCCAAGGTATTAATCCAAGTGAAATTAAAACTATATTCATATAAAAGCTGTGTATGAATGATACCACCACAAGAAATGGTGCAGTAGGGACTTTACATAACAAATTTCCACCCCATTTTTAATAACAAAACAACTAGACAAAAGATAAAGAAATATAAGACTTGAACAATACTGTAAAGCAGCTATATCTGTCACCAAGGAAGACAAACATGTATAGAACATTCCACTCAGCACTAGAAAAATGAAGTCTTCTTAATTTTTAAGTATGTGGAACATTCTCCAGGATAAACCATAAGTTAGGCCATAAAATAATTCTCAACAAATTTAAAAAGGTTAACTGAAATCATACTAAGTATTTCCTCTGAGCATGATGGAATAAAATTAAAAATCAACAACAGAAAGAAATTTGGGAAATTCACAAATATGTGGAAATTAAACAAAACACTACTAAGTAATTAGTAGATCAAAGAAGAAATTATAAGAGAAACTAGGAAATATTTTGAGATGAATGACAATAGAAACACATCATACCAAAATTTATGAAATTCCGATAAAGCAGTGAAAACAGGAAAATTTATAGCTCTAAATATCCATGTCAAAAAAGGAAATCCCCAAATCAATAACCTATCCTCCACCTTATGGCATAACAATCCCAAAGCCGACCCAAAGCCAGCAGAAAGAAAGAAAGAATAAATATTGGAGTAGAAGTTAATGAAACCGAGAATTTTAAAAACAGAGAAAGTCAATGAAACCAAAAATTTGTTCTTTGACAAGAATAACGATATTGACAAAACTTTGGCTAAATTGATGGGAAAAAAAGAGAAGACTCAAATTACAAAATAAAATCAGAAATGAAAAGAAGAGACATTATTTCTGACTTCTGAAAAATAAAAAGGATTTTAAGGGAATACTGTGAACAATTGTATGCCAACAAATTAGATAATCTAGATGAAATGGACGTAGATTTAAGTCCCTAGATCTGGCAATGTGTCCCTACATTAGGCAATGTTCTCTTAGATATAATCCCCAAAGCACAAGCAACAAAAGAAACAATAGATAATTGGGCTACATCCAAATTAAGAACACTTGTACTACAAATGATACCATCAAGAAAGTGAAAAGACAGCTCGCAGAATCTACAAAAGAGGAGAATATATTTGCAAATCATAACTATGACAACGGACTTGTATCTAGAATGCATAAAGAACTCTTAGCATTCAACAATAAAATGACAAATTCTCAATTTAAAAATTGGCAAAAATTTGAATACACATTTCTCCAATTAAGATGCAAATGGCCAATAAGCACAGAAAAATGCTTAACATAATTTAACAATTACTGAAATTCAAATAGTGAGACAACATTTCACATCCACTAGGACTGCTAGTGTGAAAGTTAATTATTCAAATTGGGTCATTCTTGTCATACCCAAATAAATCAGTCAAGGGGCCACGGGGAAAAACCTCTGGGAGCTCATAGCACCTGCTCCAAGAATTAAATCTTCTACAAGCCCAGCTGCCAAAATGGCCTGCTGTAACCCAAAAAACAGCTTTACCTAGCAGCTGCTGAAACAACCTGCTTGGACCCTCACACTGGTTTTACTTACCACCATCACTCACTAATCAGAGCTAACAAGAAGCTTACTATTTCCCAAAAGCTTCTCTAGTGCAAATGAACTTTCTTTCAAAACCGGAATATGTCTCTTTCTAATAAAATTTCCAACGTTCTCTTTGGGACATACTGAGGACCACTTGGTCTGTGTGTGTGCCCTGAATTGCAATTCTTGTTTTCCGAATAAAACATTTTAAATGTAAAGATTCATCTCTATATTTCATTTTACTTAGACACTAGAATCAACACAACAGGCAATAACAAGTATTGACTCAGATGTGCAGAAATTGGAACGCTCATACATTGCTGGTGGAAATACAAATTGGTACAGCCACGCTAGAAAAAAAGAAATGGGTAGTTTCAACAAGTTAAACATGAAATTATCCTAAGAGCTAGTAATTCCACTCAAAGTGAATTGAAAACATATATTCATACAACATTGTACGTGAGTGTTCACAGTAGAATTATTCATAATAGCTGTAAGTAAACAACCTAACTATCCATCAACTAATGAATGAATAAATAAAATGTGTTGTGCCTATACAATGTAATATTTCCAGCTATAAAAAGAAACAAAGTAGGGATACATGCTCCAACACTGACGAAACTTGAGACAAGCTAAGTGAGAAAAGCCAGAAACAAAATGCCATATATTTTGTGAGTGCATTTATATACTGAAAGGGGAAGATCAAGAGCGACAGAAAATAGATTAGTGGTTGCCATATAGGCTGGCAGCAGAAGCAAATTGGGAGTAAGTGCAATGGATATGGGGTTCTTACTGGTGTGACGAAAGTGTTCTGGGATTAGATAATTATAATTGTTGCACAATTCTCTGAATATAGAAAAGATTACTGAACTGTACACTTTAAAATGATGTATTTAAAGGCATGTGAGTTATAGCTCAATTTTTTAAAACTATGTATGAGTGTTTATAGTGGGTTCATTTTTTTGTAAGCCAAATAAGGAAGAGGAGGGGCAAGGGAAGAAAAGAGCAAGAGAACAACTTCAAGTTCCTCAAATGGGGAATGGATAAACAAACTCACACAGTCATACATTGGAATACCCCTCAGCAATGCAAAACAGAATGAACTACTGAAACACAATGACATCGGTGTATAGCACATTCATTACACGAAGTGGAATAGCCAGACTCAAAAGTCTACATACTGTGTTATTTCATTCTACGACGCTCTCGCAAGGACAAAATTATGGGGATAGATTACAGATCAGTGGTTACTTATAGCTGGGATGTTTGTAGTGGCTGACTACAAAGGAACATGGGGTACACTTTGGGGGTGGGTGATGGAACTCTTCTATTTTTCATGGTGGTGGTGATGATTACACAACCGCCTACATTTGGCAAAACTCACAACAGTGTACACTGAAAAGGGTAAATTTTGCTTTCTGTGCATTATACCTTAATTTTAAAATGGGTTGTTTCTTCCTTAATGCCTTAGAGCCCTGTCGGTACGGGGAGTGTTTGAGTACTGCATAGATTCCACACTATAAATATATTCTAATCTGTTTATATAGTCCTTAATTGATGGTCACTGAGGTTGTTCCTTTTTGTTCTTTTTCTTTCCTTTTCTTGCTGTTAGAGCATTGCTTCAGTAAATATTCCTGTACTTGCTTTCCTATCCCGTGTGTTTTTATTTCACTAAGACACACACGTAAAAATGGAATTCCTAGGTCCAGTTTTGCAGAATATGGAAAACTCTTGGAGATTTTTCTGCCAAGTGGCAGCCTGGAGCCTTCCTGTACAGCGTAGTATGGGGCTGAATACTGAGTACTCCTGCTCAGCCTTTCATTTTGTAAGTTAGTTGCTTTTTGGCTCAGAGACTTGTCTCCAGCATTATTTCTCTGTTCGGTGGGTTGAACTGGCTGATATATATCCCATCCGTGGTTCATTTATCTTGATTGCCAACAATCCTCCATTTCAGGAGGTAGCCAATAGATGTGATTCTAAAGCTACACAGGATTTCTTTGGCAGAAATATTAATAATTTTAAAGCAATGCTGGACAATCTTAGTTACCATAATCAATGGCCTTCTTTACCTTCCATGGATGATTGCTGCAGTGTGTGTGTGTGTCTAATTGAAAATCCCCAGGAAGGAGAAGCAGTGGTTTCCCACAGTAATGTAATGTAAATACTATATTTTAATAATATATTGTTACCCATGGACTCTTGAAACTAGGAGGGATCCACTAGACTCATAGGGAAGGAACCACAGATAAGATACTCACTGTGGAATTCTCAGTGGCTAGCAGTTCCCGGCATGGAGTAGGTATGCAGTAAGTGTTGAGTAAACAAACCCCCAGGCATTCAGTCTGGGCCAGCCAGTTCATTACAGCATTTATCTTCCCAGGCTTTGTAATCAGACAGGACAGCTCGCTCCCACAGCTCTTTCTCCACCCCAGCATTCTCTTCTGAGCCCTAGAGGTGCATGTCTGTTGCCTACCAGACCTCTCCACTGGGATGGCCCATCTACACCTCAATTACCATGTGCTTAAAACTGGACATGGCTTCCCCACTCTGCTCCTCCTCCAGCATCCTCACCTTGGGAAAGAGTGGGCAAAACGGCCCACTTGGTTTGCCAAACCAGAAACCTGGGTATTTTCCTTCTATATCACTTCCCACATCTAATCAATCCCCAGTCCTAGTGAGTATACTTAATTTTCTCTCATAAATGTCTCTGGAAATTGCTGACTGCTATCCATCCCATGATCACAGCCACATCCAGACTGTGCCCAAGAAGGACTATAAGCTTTTCCCAGCTGATCTCTTAACTGGTGCCTTTCTTAATGTCATTCTCCTATTAGCAGAAGTGATATCTTTTGAAAGAAGCCTGCTTAACACCCCACAACACCATCCTTGGAATAAAGTCGCGACTCCATGTGGCATCCCAGTCTGCCATGACCTGTCCCTTGTCTACCTCTCCAGCTTCACTCCACACCCCTGCCTCCTTCTCCAAATGTGTTCTTAGTCATTTGGCCTCCAGAAGTGACTACGATTTCTCTCAGTGTAAGTAATAATAAAATACTAATTGGAAAAAGAGGACAAGGAGAAAGAGGGAGAAAAGGACAGCAGTGGAGAAGAGGGAAGAGAAGGAGGAGGGAGAGAGAAGGAGAATGGGGAGAAAAAGGTGCTCAAAATATTTGTTGAATGAAGGATAGATGGGCGGATGGGTAAGTGGACAAATGGATAAATGGATGAATAGATGGATGGATGGATGGATAGGTGGGTGAGTGGGTGGATGGAAGGATGGATGGATGGATGGATGGATGGATGGATGGATGGATAGATGGGCAGATGGATGGGTGGATGGGTAGATGGATAGATTAATGGATGCCTGGAAGCTCTGGGTTTTGAATCTCTGATTGGCCACTTAATCTTTGGAATGTGATGATCTTTGGTGCTACCTATGGATACAGAGCTTTCTCCTTCCTCTGGCTATCTGGTAGACCACACTTCCTGCCTCCATATGGTAGATGGGGCCAAGTAGCTATTTATTGTCAATGAGTTGTGAGAAATGACCTATATCACTTTTGTTCCAGAGAAGTGTGAGGTCTTCTAATGCTTCTTTCTCTTCCACATGGCAACTGGCAACACTCAAGATGGTGGTTGCTCCCATCAGCCTGGATCTTGGAATTCTGCCCTTTCCTCCTCCTTCTCTCTCTCCTCCTTTTCCTCTTTGAGTACAGTAAGCAGAACTCCCCTTCCAATTTGCTATGAATATACAGTATGAATGAGAAATATCATTTGATATTTTAAGGAATTGAGACTTTCCAGTTGCTTACAGTGTAACCCATCCTATCCTGATTGATACAGAGTCTGAGAGAAGTGGTTAGCCTTTGTGAATCAAAATCTTTTCTGTAAATGAGAATAATAATGATACAACCATAAGATTGAATAAGGCAATTCTATATGGTACATAACCCAGCACCTTTGCTGCTCCACCCTCCAGGGCTTTCCAAGGGGTGCCATCAGCCCAAGTCATCCTTGGGAAGCCAGTCTCTTGGTTCTGAATCCTCCAGAACTTCTCTGAGATATCAAAACTCTGCTTCCCCGTACTCTCTGACCCCTCTTTCCCTAGTCCATCAATTTTATCTGCTTTTGTCCAGGAACTGGTTCTTATATCACCCTGCATTCTTCTAAATTTTGCTGTTTATGTGATACTTTTTGTGTATTGAGTCCTTCAGGTTTTGACCCTTAATGTTCAAAGACAAAATTTTGTAACTTCAACAAAATACTTGCTTTTACAATTGATTGAAACTTTGTCTTTTGCAACTGTTGTGTTGGCTAAGAGTATAAAAATAATGTACATAGAAACACAATTGACAACTTCGTTCTCTCAAAGGTTGGCCATTCCCCTGAGGCTGTAAACCTCAGTCACCTAGTACACTTTTAGTGTTGGAATGATTGTGGGTAAAAAAGAATTACCTAGAATTAAACAATACATGTGTCAATATTTCAAAATGTTCTCCTTGCATCCTATTTGGGAGCAGAAGAATAAATGATATGAAGTACACTGGGAACCTGAATGCTGAAGCTGCCATGGACATCTCAGAGGGCCACTCAGCGGCCAGCTCCATCTCTGAGTCTGGACCTGTGGGACTAAAGTCTGAGAAGGACCTGGACAGTATCAGTTCTTTGCCTTCATTAGTCACATGGGCACCTCTGCCATGTGTGGTCACCACATCTGCCACATCAAGAAGGAGGGCAGATGGGTGACCTACAACCACCAGAAAGTGAGTGCCTCTGAGAAGCCACTGAAGGACCTGGAATACATTTACTTCTACCAGAGAGTGGCCAGCTAAGAGCCTGTCCTTACCCCTATGTAGCATGAGGGCAAGAGAAGACCACCTAGCATGAGGGAGAGGACCTGAGGGATGGACTTCAGCCCCCCTGCTCTCTAACCTTTTTCCTTTTGTCCCCAGCAGCAGGGAAGAAGCTGGAGGCCATGAGAGAATGACCAGACAAAGCAGAGAAGCACTCGATAGAGTCTGGGGATGGAGCAGGAAAGGGGACAGGAGGGACCAACCACTGATCCATAAGGAGACTTTCTTGCTTCCCCTGCCCCGGGAATCCACAGTGCTCGACTTCTCTCCATCACCCTGCCGAGCACCCTGTCATGGAGGGAAGGGATCTTCCTTGTGTGCATGTGTGGGTGTAGCTTTGTGCATCCTCTTCGAGGGGAGGGATCATCTGCTTTGTGTTTGTCCCATGTGTGGTTGAGAAAGGAGAGGGTGATATGGTTTGGCTGTGTCCCCACCCAAATCTCATCTCAAATTGTAATCTGAATTGTAATCCCCATGTGTCAGGGGAGGGACCTGGTGGGAGGTGATTGGATCATGGGGGTGGTTTCCCCCATGCTATTCTCATGATAGTGAGTTCTCACAAGGTCTGATGGCTTTATAAGGGGCTCTTCCCCCTTCACTCTCTCTCTCTCTCTCCTGCCACCATGTAAGACATGCCTGCTTCCCCTTCTGCCATGATTGTAAGTTTCCTGAGGCCTCTCCAGCCATGTGGAACTCTGAGTCAATTAAACCTCCTTTCTTTATAAATTACCCAGTTTCAGGAAGTTCTTCATAGCAATGTAAACATGGACTAATAGGAAGGGATATGAGAAAAATGGGGACTCCCCTTGCCTTTCTATCTCAGTCTTTCTGCCACCCCGTCTCTTCCTTGTCCTTCTCTGGAAAATGCCAAAATACACAATGTGAATAAAAGTGCAGTGGCTAAAATTAATAATAATAATGTGAGCTCCACACACACATAATGGACAGGGAAGCCTGATGCCTGGGCTAAGATATTCAGTTCTGATGAGAGTAATCACAATAGCAGGTCCATTTCTTATTCTGTCTTCAGTTATGGAAGAAAAACTTAAAGTTGATAAGATTTAATTTTTTTCCTAAGAATCAGGATGTGCTAGAGATATATAACTGCAAGGAATAGAAAACTACTCAAGTGAGTTCAAATACAAATGGACTTACTGAAATGGCAGTGGGAGGCTCATGAATATCAGGTATAGGGGGTCTCTGAGACTAAAAGGTGTCCACTCCTGCTGCCCACTGGCTCATGCACAGACATGGTGGGGGTGCCTCTTGGATCAAGTGGTTGAGGGAAACACTGAGGGATGAGGCAATAATTAGACAGAAGAAGCCTGCAGTCCAGCAACTTTGCAGAGTAGAGCTCAGTAAACCAAGTTTTCCAGAGTGTGGAATGAACAGATGTGCTGCCCCAGTCAGTAGGTTCAAGAAGGTATTCATGATGATAACACAGGCTCACTTGGATTGAATGCATCAGTAGATTCCCCAAAGTGATGATATTCAGCTTGGGAAACAATTAGCTAATTAGCACAATAATCCATCACTGGAAATCAAGGTCATTACCCAGGGAACCTGTCTCCTGCTGCCAAGCCTCTCTTTGGAGAGAAGGCAGGATGCCCATGAAATCTGCCTGTGCTCCGTCAGGTGGCAGGGCACCCCTCCCAAGGCAATGCAAGGTGGAGCCCCTCTGGCAATGCCAGTGGCTCAAACACTCATGCTCATGCTCATCCTTTTCAACCAGGTGATGGCAAGATCAGTTTACATGTATGGAATGCAAGGCAAAGAGCTCCCTGTGGAGGAGCTGAGGACCGAGATGATTTGTGGTGGCCTGGACATTTACTTGGGGCACCTGTCTTTAGAACACCCTGAGCCAAAGACTGGGAAGTGGATCAGGCAGGCTGTATGCCTTAAGGTTACTGAAAAGATCTGAAAAGATCTAGGACTTGGAGCTTATGAACAAATAAAAAAGTAAATCAATTAACTATTAAACTAAGAATAATAGTAGCCTTTTTCGAGCATGGCCCATGTGCAGGTACTGGAACAGGCACTTTCTATTTAATTTCATGACAACCCTATGCTGTACCATCATTGTGCTCACTTTACAAATGAGGAAACTCTTCGAAGTCCAGGTCTTGAAACGTTTCCTCTTTAACACCTGGGAGCAGGCATGGCCATGCCACACACGTCAAACCTCAGCACTGTGTGTTCATAAAATGTGGAAAATTCCATATGCCTTTGGACATCCTTCTTCAACCAGAGAATTCTTTTTTAAAAAAATCTATATGCCAGGCATAAATACCACCCCCACCTCCCACATGCACATATGAGCACAAAATATCACACTTAGAAAATAAAATTTTAAAACATCAAATCAGATCTGGTTCTGAGCTGCTCTCATAAAAGTTTCTGAAAAGCCCAATATCTAATGCTGGAGGTCCCACCTCCTCCAGTTAAACCAGAAACCCCAAAGCTTATGCAAACCCTAAAATTGGGAGAGAGACCTGCACTCTCCTCTGTGGTACCTATGTTCACTATTGTCATCCACAGTGGCTGTTTGTGGGAACAGAATCCAGCCACACTCCACTCCACTCCAGGGCACCCTAAATCAGCCCCTTTCCAAGCTCAAGACCACTCCATGCCCCTTCTCAAAGCTCCGAAATAGGCTCTTTTATGAGAAGAATCAGCTTAGTTATGAAAAACACAAAATTATTAAATCTCTTTGAAGCAAGAGAGCCTCCAACTTGGAACAGAAAGCCTGGCTGCCCATCCTATTGGTGTAAGGATGGACAAATTCCTTTTCACTTTTCCTGAAGAGTCCTCAGCAGTCAAAGAAGCCAGACATCAATTAATTTCTCAAACACTCACTCAATCACATCTGTCTTACCCACTGAGCTTCTTTGAACAAAGTATGTCACAGCAAAAAATAAAATGGTTGAAACTGGGGTCCACTGTTTGCATCTTACAGATGAGAGTCAGAGGTGAAGAATTACTCCCAAGGTCTCTGAGCTACCAGAGAAGCTCATCAGTCCCAAGTGTTGCCAGATTCTAGACTCAAAAGCTCAACAGTTACTAGATATTGGTTTCTTAATGTCAATTCCACTAAAAGAAACCAAGGCTCCTTGGAAGAATGACTGGTCCCCAGGCTGAGAAAGAAAAAGTATGACATGGGCCTGTAACATCTAATTGTTTCTGAAAAGTAAGTAAGTGCTCAAAAAGAAAAATGATTGAACATATAAAAAGAACACAGAAACCGACCTGAATCCATTTGAATGGCCAGATTTCACAATGTGAGCATTAGAATAATGATTCTTGTTATGAACTCAATTGTGTCCCCAAATTGTTATGTTGAAGCCCTAATCCTCAAGGTGATAGCATTTGGAGATGGGGCCTTTGGGAAGTGATTTGGTTCAGATGAGGTCATGAGTGTAGGGCCATCATGATGGGGTTAGTGCCCTTGAAGAAGAGACACACGAGAGAGCTTGCTACCTCTTTCTCCACCACATCAAGACACAGTGGATGGCGTCACCTGCAACCCAACCATGCTAGTACCTTGATATTGAACTTTCAGTCTCTAGAACTGTGAGAAAATTAATTTCTGATGTTTAAGCCATCCAGTCTATGGTATTGTGTCATGGCATTGCTAGCAGACTAAGACAATAGTAAGATCGTAGTTCATTGAATAAAATAAGAATCCAAGAGTTCATACAGATAGGAAAGGAAACCTCTTTTTTCCCCCTTGGTCCGGAGAGGGTATTTCTAGACTCTTCTTGGAATATGTCTATCCCTGGTAGACTGTGAGATGTAATCACTGACAGTCCAAGTTTGGGTCATAAAGTAACGTCCAAGGCTGAGAAGCTGGAAGGTGGAGTTGTCAACCTGGTCTAACCACTCTGTGTGACTGTTGGCAAAGTTTTTGGAAGAAAAGCAGGGTTTTTAGAGCAAAAAAAGACCAGGATGGGTGTGAAGCAGGCAAAAACAATAGATGTCAACAACATCCTGCCCTCTGACTGTCCAACTTCCATATACCAGTCTTCTGACACCCTCAAAAATGCCTGCACTTAACAGAATGCAACAAATCATGTACGACCAAACACTGCCCTCTCCCCTACCCCAAATAGAGACAACCTAAAGTCTTGTTCACATACATATCCAGTTCCAAAATGGGTAAATTTCACTAATCTCCATTAGATCTGAATGTAGTTTCTAGAGTTCCAGCAACCTACAGCTGAACTCCCCCACTCAGCCTATCTCTTGTACAACAGTGGAGAGACAATAAAAAAGAAAAATTGCAAGAAAAATTCCTTTGGGAAAAGAGGAAGCAGCATAAGGCTGTCACTTCACATTATTTAGCTTATGCATAGCCGCTAGGGGTTCCTCCTGGCAATGGATGAGTTCCTTGCTTAGCCATGTTTGGCTGCCCCTGTTTCTGCTCTCTGGGGAGATCCCCCTCAGCTGCTGACCTTTACTGCTGGATCATAAAGGATGCTCCTTTGACAGTTACATGTCTTTTGCAATCCAATTCTTGTTGGTGTAGGCTCAAAACTTCACCATTGTCTTGGGGGTTGAGTAACTCAGGCTTTTAATTCCCATGATTGGGAATTCTCTAGAAGTCCAGTAACTTGCAAACTCATTAAGATTCTGGTCTATTATGTCTGGACAGCTCCATGGAGCAGCACCCAAAGCTAGAAGTTTGCTCGAAGTCTAGTGCTTGCATGCAGGTTGTGCACAGCTTGGGAAATTCTATGGATTAGAAGCAGGCCTCCTTCTGTTCTCTCTCAACCCCAATCATCCCTCAACAATGTGGCCACCACCTTGGCTAGGCAACCTAACAAACAAAGTGTGGAGAGGTGAACATGCTCACCTGCTCTGTGCCCAGGCTAAATCCTAGTGACGTCTTTTTCTGGAGTAACTCTTACCCTGGTGGTTGGCACACATGGGACATGAGATTGATATTTGGAGGAAGTGGAGTGTGAGGTGGATGTCACACTTTTCTCAGATCCTACATGTCTGTTTCTTTCCCCCAAATTAACCTGATTAAGGAACAGAACTGGTTTTTCTAATTCTGTAAGGAGTAAGATGATCTGACTCTCGGTCAACTTGGATTATTGGCCAGAGACCAAATAAAGCCTCTTGTAGGAAAGCCAGATTTTATTCTCTCTCATCACTTGGATGTGCCAGTTTCCTTCAAAGCTCATCTGTTTCTTGTAAGGATTTACTGAAGTCTGTAAGAAGCATCCAAAATGCTCCAAGATCCTTTTTCCTGCCATGTCTCTTAAAGTTCAATACCAGTCGGCACGGAGCCCCAGTCCCAGGACAAGCAAGCAACTCTCAGGCTGATTTGCTCCTGCATAACAGGGAAGGCCAACTTGTCACCTGCAGTTAGAGAAATCCTTGTCATTCTCACACTAGTCCCTTTCAGCTGATCCTTCATTCCAGGTTCTATCACTTGCAACGTGCCACTTCTGCTACCAACTTTAACACTGAGTAAGAGCTTTTGGTTGCAGGAGACAAAAACTCTAAATTATTTTTTCTGGTAACTGAAAAATCCAGGGGTAGATAGGCCTTCAGGCCCCAAAGGATCCAGATGCTCGAATGCTGTTACTGGAAACTCTCTGTTCATTTCTCAGCTCTGCTTCCCTACCGGTTGACTTTGGTAGGAAGATGGCAGCTAGCAGTTTCCCATTTATAGCCTATCAGGTTAGCAACTTCTCAGACTGACAGTTTCTCTTTGCAGTCAAAACGCCAAGGCTCACTCTCATTGGACCACCTTGGGATCATGTGTCCTCCCCTGAATAAAATCGTCCATGGTGATGGAGGATAGGATCAGCCCAGCTGAACTCCTTGGACAGAGAGTTGTTGATGGGGAAAACTGGAGCACAGTAACCAGAGGAGGGAGAATGAAGACTGGACAGGCACAAACATCACATATCCACTATAAGGTGCCAGACACACAAGGCAGCTGCACTTGGAGAGCACAAAACGAGAGGGAAAGAACACTTTTGGAATATCTACTATGTGTCTTTCTTCTGCTTATTTTTTCAACATAAAATTTTTAGCACCTATTATTACAAATAATAGTAATAGCTAATTCATAGCCTTTTTGTTTACTTGGCTTTACACTATTAATTCATTTAATCCTCACAAATCCACAAAGTGAGGACTATAATATTCATTCTCATTTCACAGGAAAGTGAGGTACAGAGCATAAGCAAATCGTTGAAGATTAGACACCATGAGTTGTAGAGTTTAGCATCTCTTTTCATTTCCTGGGGCTACTGCAACCAAGTATCACAAACTGGGTGGTTGAAAACAATAGAAATTTGTTCTCCACATTTCTGAAGGCCTGAAGTTCCTAATCACCATGTCAGCAGGGGTGTGTTCAACCCCAAGAATCCTGGTGGAACCCTTCCTTGCCTCTTCCCTGTTTTCATGGTGGCCGGCAGGCCTTGGCATTCCTAGGCTTACAGCAACATCAGTCCCGTCTCTGCTTTCATTATCATGCCTTGATCTTCCTGTGAGTCTCTGTGTCTCTTCTCCTTTTCTTATAAGGACATGAATTATATGAGATTAGGGCCCACCTTAATGATCTGTGTTAACTTGGTAACCTCTGCAAGATCCTACTTCCGAGTAAAGTCACATTTAACAGGTTCTAGGGGTTTGGAATTCAACCCCCTAGAACCTGTATCTTTTTGGGACATGCATAACAGCATCTAGGCCAGCCTGGTTCCAGTATCTTTGCTCACCTTTAGCCCCAGTCTAAGAGATAGCCACTGGGTCCCAGTGGCAAGGAATCCAGGAGTGTATCTTCCAGGGACTTTCAGGTTGTAGGCAGATGTATCTGGTATGGTAAGCAATGAGTGCTCCAAGGAGGGTGGTCACAGAAACTGAGTACCCACTGAGCCCCAGCAGGTTCTGAAGGAGGGGATGTCTTCACGGAGCCATGAAGGAGGAGGAGGATGCAGCCGAAGGAGAAGGAGAGGGAAGGAGTGTGCTCTAGGAGGAAGGAACACCGGAGCAAAGGCTGAGGGTGCAGAGGGAACACGGCTTGTTTGGAGAGGACAAATCAGTTCAAAGAGATGGCAAAGAGTGAAATGAAAAAGAGGAGTTAAGAGGCCGGAGGGAGGGCAGAACTGGAAGGGTTGGGGCAGCCATGCTGAGGAGTTCAGACATCAAGATATCAGGACATCTTGTCCTAGGTGATGTGAGGAGCATTGCAGGGCAAGTGAGGGGCTCAAACAGAGGCACTGAGACTGCAATTCAGTCCTGGCTGTCCTGTGAGGTTGGTGGTATTAGCTCCATTTTACACAATGTAGAAAGAAACAGAGGCTCCCGAGATTAAGTTGCTAGGTCTGGACAGAGGCAGAATCTGGACCGTACTCTCACCCTGCAAGGTTCCCAGGGGACTCAACTTACTCCAGGAAGCAGTGGGGCATGAGGCAGTGGCAATTGCCAGCCCAGATGCTGAGTTCAAGGTCCGCCCTTCAACTCATGAGCCGGGTGACAGGAAAGTTGCTCCTCTTCTCCGAATGCAGACACCTTGCCCTGGCCTGGGCTGCCTTGCGGGGCTGCTCTGGGGAGTGACTATGTGATGGGTGCTAAGGGCTGGGAAAATCGACATGCAGGGAGACAGGAGCAGGCTGGAGACCACGTGGTCACTGTCATCATAATTGTTGTTCTGCGAGATGATGGGATGTGGCTACCCTGGGCAGGCAGAGCTGCAGGAAGAAGTATCTTACAATTTGCTTCCTGCATCACCACTCTGCCACCCTCCCCAGCAGAGCTGCATGTTCCCCCATCATTTCCTTCCAATGCATTCCTCACTTTAATTAAAATGAGTTCATCAGACTCTTTGGAGGTGCAGCCAACAAAGGAAGCAAAAACAGCAATTACCTTCTGGGGATGGTGCCTGGAGATTTGCAAGTTTCCTGTGAAGAAAAGCAAGTGTGGGTGGCATGGAAGGATTTAGCTGGAGCTTTGGGGAGGAGACACTTCCCTCTTGGCATGTGGGAGAAGCCGGCAGGCATGCAGCATGGGTTGGGACTGGGATTACTGAGAGGGATGTGGGCTTCCTGAGAAGGAGCATTCATATCCCAGCTCCCAGTTAAGGTGATGGGTCCAGGCCTGGATGCCAGGGTAGAGGGGGCTGTCATCTCCAAAGACAGCATGGCTGCATTTGAAATGGCTCTGTTTTGTCCGCTTGGGAAACGGGGGCTTTATTCTGGTTAGAATTGCCTGTGCCTGGCTCTCTTGCTGGAGCACTTTGTCTGTTCCTTCTGCTTATGTGTCCCAAACCAGTCATCCTCAAGGGCCACGAAGCCAGCCTAGCCCCCTCCAGCCCTCCTGTATCCCAGCCCAGTCTCATACATGAGCTGTACTGCGAATGGACAATGCCAGTGCTTGTCAACAGAAACAGACTGCAAGCCACTTGTGCAATGTAAAATGTTCTAGTCGCCACTTTAAAAACATTAAAAAGAAATGGGTGAAATTAATTTTAATAATATTCCCTTTAGTCCAGTATATCCAAAATATTGTCATTTCAACATGTGATTAATGTTAAAAATCATTAATTCTTTTAGACTAGGTCTTGGAAGTCGTGTGTTTTACACTTACATCTCAACTTGGACTGGCCATGTCTCAAGGGCTCAGTAGCTGCATGTGGCTGGTGGCCACCATGCTGGACAGTGGAGTCTGTGCTGTGTTTTAATGTTGGGTGTGGCCTTGTTTCCATTTATCAACTTGCTTCATCTTCCTCCTGTGGAACTGTGGTCGAGGAAGGTGTATTCACCCACGGGGACCCTGGCACAATGCCTGGCTCTTGTAGGAGCTTAGCAATTGCTTTGGAGTAAATGAATGATCGTATGTGAGGGTTCCTCTGCTCTCACATTAAGAAGTCATGCTAGAAAATATGGACATTTAAATCTCCCGGTGTAGCAATGGCGAGGACATCCCGCTCCTAGTGCCCTTTTCTTTCCCAAGCTGCAGAAACCTGGCATCAATGAGGAAACTGGGGCCAACAGGTGAGCTTCTGTCCATCTGAAAATCACTCAGTATAACTCTCAGCCCTGATGGGTGTGCATGGGCAAAGGAAAGCAAGTGGGATCATTGAGATGGGCATAGGGAGACGTTTCCTTTCCGCGTTCTTCTGCCTACTTTCATCCATCCCCTTACCCAGCCATAGATGCTTATAAGCTCACTAGTTTGTTCATTTGTGAAGCATTCTCAGAGCACTCCATTCAAGCCCAGCGTCTCCAGGTGCTGGCATGTTTCGTGGATAAACAAAAAGCCTTCCTGCCTCTTTCTCTGTAATCCTCTGGTGCACTTGTTCTAGCAGGACATTTGTTAAAACTAGAACAAACATAAGCACATAAGCAATCCCTGCACACAACAGGCCCCTCCCTCCCCCCCGCGGTCTGTAACCTTCCTTCTATACTTCCACCGACAGAGTGCCTACTATGTGCCAGGTATGGCGCTAGGCACTCTTACCACCATTTCATTCAGCCCTCCACTTTTACAGATGAAAATGTTTGGCTCAGAAAGGCTAAGTCGCTTGCCCGATGTCATCAGCTAGCAGGGTCAGAGTCAAGATGCAAACCTGATTCTTCAGCCTCCCAACTTTTGGCCATATTTCAGCTCCTTGTCACTGCTGTTGAAACTCTGCCACTCTGGCCACCCTTTCCAGGCATACAGTGCTCAGCACATAGTAGGTGCTTAGGAAACACATATTGGATAGATGAATGGAATACCTGCTGAATAAAAGAATGAATAGGTGAAGGAATGGATTAATTCTTCCTCACTTTAATTATTTCTGTTTTTGCATTGATCTGACTGAAATATAGATACAATAGCATAGAAGACATTGGGACTTTAGACTCATCTGGGTATGGACTGAAATCCTGGATTTGCCTATATTTGCTCAATAACCTGAGCAAGTTAACCTTTCTGAGCCTCTGTTTTTTGTAGTTTACTGTCCATCTCATGTGTGTCATAGTGTGATATGCTCAGTAAATTCTTATTAAATTTGAATTGATTTAAATGGAAACAAATTGAGTTGAACTGCAATTTCATAGCAGAGTCCTAGGGAGCCCTAGAAAAGAGAAGGCTTAATTTGGATTGGAAGAAAGATGAATGGGCATCAGACTCACCTGGAAAAGCTGTAAGATCCACATTACACAGCCCCTCTTCCAGAGAACCTGGTTCAGGAGAAATCTGTTTTAACAAGGTCCCCTGGAGACCCAGATATCCAGATACTAGGGTCCAGGGGTCACCTTTTCCAAAGTGCAGGTGGGAGGGACCCCCTGTAGAGAGTGGTCAGGGGAAAAAAATGTGTCTTACTGAGTGAGTGGACACAGGAGGGAGTGTTGGGGCCAGGCCTTGAAGGACAGCAGGATTTCCTGTGCACGTTGCTGTCCCTGCTGGCCTCAACTGCTTCTGCCTGTTAAAAAAGGGTGGGTCATGGGCTAGGTCCACCCACTGCGATGTGCCTTGAATAATGTATGAGGTCACTCAGTGAGAAGCTCATGAATGCTTAAACCCTTTTAAGGGCTTCCCAGGGAGGCAGTCATCCACCCCAAGGCCTCTGTGGACCCCTGCCTTCTCCATCTGGATCCCAGATGAGGCATAGTGACAAGGTCATGCCCCCCTGCTATGGCCTTAAGGCCAAGAGCCTTTTAAGGAACATTCTGTTCCTTCTCACAGATTCCAAGTTCTCTGCACACATGAATTATGTATCTAGCACTTGGCGTAACAGCATTCTGTAGAGTGTTCCAGGATCCCAAAGGTGCAGTCCCTGACTCCATCCCTGCGTCACACTGCCCAAGAGCATGCAGGTGGCCCGGCCCGAGACTCGACTCCAGGTCCCCTTCCTCTCACCTCCAGCCCTCACCAGCTCCGTGTGGCTGGGTTAAATCACCTTGCTGCTCCTGGCCTCAGACGGGATAATTAGGTGTTCTTGCCTGACTGCTGTGAACATGGGAGGAGAGGACATGGAGGAGGCCCTCCGGTTCGGCTCCTCGTGCAGATCAAGGGCTGCCAACACAAAAGCTGATGCTGTTTTCCCTGTTAGTCTTGAAGTTTCTCCCCACGCCTCCGTGTCCCCAGGGAGTTGACACTTGTCTCACGATCAGTGTCTCTCACGCATTGGGCTGTGTTACAGGAGGGCAACACAGAGCCTCGAGGATTCAGTGCTTTGAAGGTGAGCAGTGAGCGAGTCTGCTCTGTGTCCACGGGGAGACCTGACCCCGCTGTCTCTAGGTGCTCACTAAAAACAGAATCCTTACTTATAAGTGGGAGCTAAACATTGAGTACACATAGACATAACTATGGGAACAACAGACCTATTAGAGGGTTGAGTGGGGATGGTTAAAAAAAACCACCTCTCTAGGCTGGGCCTTGGTTGTTCACACCTGTAATCCCAGCATTTTGGGAGGCCAAGGCGGGTGGATCACCTGAGGCCAGAAATTCGACACCAGCCTGGCCAACATGGTGAAACCCTGTCTCTACTAAAAATACAAAATTTAGCTGGGCCTGGTGGCGGGCACCTGTAATTCCAGCTACTCAGGAGGCTGAGGTAAGAGAATCACTTGAACCTGGGATATGGAGGTTGCAGTGAGCTGAGATTGTGCCACTGCACTCCAGCCTGGGCATTAGAGTGAGACTATCTTAAAAAAAAAAAAAAATCAGAACCAAATAAACTATCTCTCCAGTACTGTGGTCACTACCTGGGGGATGGGATTTGTACTCCAAACCTCAGCATTTTGCAATGTTCCCATGTAACAAACCTGCATGTGTACCCCTGTATCTAAAATAAAAATTCAAGGAAAAAAAATGCAACCCTGAAAAGTAGCCCAGGAAAAGAGTCACTAGAACCTTGCCTTCCCGCCATCCCCTCTAAGACCCTACAGGTGATGCTCAGGGCCCATGGCAGGTTGCTTCTCCCAACAAGTAAATAATTTTAAAGTGGAGAAATGCTATGGAAAACACAAAACAATGTGCTATGACAGAGAGTGGCCAATTACTTAAGCTAGGGTGATCAGGGAGGGCCTCCTGGAGGAAGTGGCTTTTGAAATGAAATCTGAACCATCAGAATAAGGATCTAGAGAGAGTCCCAAGTAGAAGGAATGGCAAAGACTAATTCCCTAGGGAGAAACACAGCTTGCATGGTGTGCTCCTGGGACAGAAAGAAGCCTCCTATGCTGGAGCACAGTGAACTCAAGGATTAGTGGGCTGAGAAAGGGTATAAGAAAGAGAGGAGATGAGGATGACTTTGTTAATTCCCCCAAAAGACCCTTCTATGAATTTTAGGCCTCCCTGCCTCTCCACCAGGTGCCCTTGTGTAGGGCACAACTTTTAGAATCATACATGGAGGACTTGGGTAGTTCCATTCATTACTTGCCTGTGATGGAGCCAGGTGGGCAGGGAAATCAGCTCAGTGCTGGCCAGGCTAAATGTGAGATGCCATCAGCCACTCAAGAGACAGTGCTGAGGAGACAGCGGAATGTGCCCCTGAAGCTCACAACAGAGGTCTGGGTGTCCTCAGCGGGTCATTTTACAGGCCTGGATGAGGATCACTCACACAGATCATGTAGGATGAACTTTCTAATGTGTATATCTGCCTGGGAGGTGCTTACCAGATAGTGGGTGATGCCAGCCAGGAGCCAATGAATCAAAATTTAAGGAGGCACTCACTACCAGACTCCCGCCAACGTAGGGTTGGTGCCTGAGAGTGGGTGCAACCTTAAATTTTGTGTCTCCTTAAGTCTAGCCCCAGTCCTGGGTAACTGAGCAGATAGAATGGTGCTTACAACAAATGGTGCTGGTATAATTGCACATCCCTTTAGGGAAAAAAAGAACCTTAACTTTTCATTCAGACCATACATAAAAACAAAAATAGATTAGAACCCTAAGCATAAAGGCTATAACTATAAAACTTTTAGGGAAAAAAGGAGAAGCATCTTTGTGACGTTGAGGCAGGCAAAGATTTCTTAAATAGGACACAAAAAGCGTGGACTTTGAAAGATAAAAAATAAATCAATAGGATTTTTATCAAAACTAAGAACTTTGAGAAACACTGCTAAGAAAATGAAGAAAAAAAGCCACGGACTGACATAGCTAAGTGTTGATGAGGATGTGATGAAAAAGAAACCCTTGCACGCTATTAGTGGGAATGTTGACTGGTACAGCCATTATGGAAAAAATATAGAAATTCTTTTAAAAATTAAAAATAGAACTGCCACATAACCCAGCAATCTGTCTTCTAGGTATATATAGAAAGGAAATGAAATCACCACATCACAAAGATACCTGCATGCCCACATTCATTACAGCACCATTTATATAGCCAAGATATAGAAACAAACTACAAATAAATGGATAAAGACATTGTGTGTGTATGTGTGCACATATATAGTGGAATATTATTCCACTTTAAAAAAGAAAGAAACCCTACTATTTGCGACAGCATGGACAAAACTAAAAGACATTATGCTAAGTGAAATAAGCCAGACATGGAAGGAAAAATACTGTATGATCTCGCTTACGTACGTAAACTTTTAAATAAGCACGTAGAAACCTAATAGAACAATAGTTACCAGGCACAGAGCTGGGAAATGGGAACCTGTAGATCAAAGGGTGCAAAGTTGCACTTATGCAGCATGAGGGAGTCTAGAGATCTGATGGCAAGAGGACTGTGGCTCATCGTATCATATCGTATGCTGGACATTTGCCAAAAGAGTAGATTTTAGTTACTTTTACTATAAAGAAAGAACAACAGAAAGAAAGAAAGAAAAGAAAAGGTCAACTCTATGCGATGATGAGTGCGAATTTGCTTGACTGCAGTAACCATTTCACTATATATGTGTATAAGAAGATACATATATCAAAACAGCATGTTGTACACTTAAATACATACAGTTAAAAGACCAGAAACAATAAAATTAAATAATAAATAAAAAATTTTTAAATGAAAAAATACCATGGGTTATTGCAGCATATGTATTTGACACAGGACTTGTACCCAAAATACATAAAGAACAACTTAATAATAAAAAATAAGAAAAAGACAAGTGATCCAATTTTTAAAAAAATAGGTGAAAGATGAGAAAATAAAAGAATGGCCAATAAGCACATGATTTGATGCTCAGCATCATCCGTCATCAGAGAAATGCAAATGTAAGCCATAATAAAATACTGGCTTACACCCATTAGAATGGCTAAATTAAAAGCAACGAAAATACCAAGTGTGGCAGGGAATGTAGGGCAATTAAAATTCTCATACATGGCTGGTGGGAATGTAAAATGTACAAACACTTTGTGAAACAGTTTGGCAGTTTCTTGCAAACAAGCAACTAAGCAAACAAAATATCTATACAAATTCTGACACATAAATGTTCATCAGTGCTTTGTTCATAATAGCCAAATACTTGGAAACAACCCAAATGCCCGTCCACAGGAGAATTGATAAACAAGTTGTGCTATATCCACACATCAGAAAACTATTCAGCAGTAAAAATAGAACTACTGACACAGGCAACAACATGGGTGATTCTCAAAAATATCATGCCAAACAAAAGAGTCAAAAGAAGAGAAGAGTACAGTTGTATGACTGCATCTATAGACATTCTACAAAAAAAGGATATGCCACTGGCAAATAAGCATCTGAAAAGATATTCAACATTGTTAGCCTTTTCTTAGGAAACTATAAAGTAAAACCACAATGAGATATCATGTCATGCCTATCATAATGGCTAAAATAAAGAAAAATAAAAAGGACAATGCTCATATTAGTCAAAGTTCTCCAGAGAAAAAGAACAAGTAGGACATTCCTAGAGATAAATAAGAGGAGGTTTACTATGAAGAGTTGGCCAAGAAGTCCCAGAATCTACCATCCATAAGCTGGAGACCCAGGAGAGCTGGTGGCGTAATTCAGTCCACATCGGAAGGCCTGACAATCAGAGGAGGCCATGGTGCATATCTATATCCCAGTCTGAGAGGAGGACAAGATGCGATGAGATGTCCCCAGCTCAGGTAGTAAGGTAGGAAAAAAAAAAAAGCAAATGCCTTCTTCCAGCTTTTTGTTCTATGCAGGACCTCAATAACTGAATGACATTCATATGGTTTGGCTGTGTCCCCACCCAAATCTCACCTTGAATTGTAATAGTCCCCACATGTCAAGGGCAGGGCCAGGTGGAGATAATTGAATCATGGGGGTGGTTCCCCCGTACTGTTCTAGTGGTAGTGATTAAGTCTCATGAGATCTGATGATTTTCCAAATGGGAAGTTCCCCTGCACAAGCTCTGTTGCCTGCTGCCTTGTAAGACGTGACTTTGCTTCTCCTTTGCCTTCTGCCATGATTCTGAGGCCTCCTCAGTCATGTGGGACTGTGAGTTCATTAAACCTCTTTCCTTTATAAATTACCCAGTTTCAGGTATGACTTTATTAGCAGCATGAGAACAGACTAATACAGATGCCCACCCTCCTTGGAGAGGCCAATTTATTGTCCTGAGTCCACTGATTCAAATGCTTACCTTATCCAGAAACATCTTCAGGGACACACCCATAAATAATGTTTTATCTGGGCACCTGATAGAAACTGATTCATAAAATTAACTATCACAACAACAAATACTGGCAAGGATATGGAAAACCCACTCCTACGTTGCTGGTAGGAATGTAAAATGTTACAGCCACTGCGAAAAACAGTTTGGCAGTTTCTTTGAAATGAAAACTGTAACTACCATATGATCCTGGGCCTTTATCCCAGAGAAGTGAAGACATGTTTATACAAAAAGCCATACACCATGTCTCTAGCAGCATTATTCATAACAGCCAAAAGCTAGAAACAACCAGGATGCCCTTTGACAGGTGAGTGGTTAAACAAACTATGATACATCCATAACATAGAATAACATCCAGCAATGCAAAGGAACAAAGGAACAAACTATTGATACAGGCAACGATCTGGATGGACCTCCAGGGAACTATGCTGTGTGAAAACTGCCGATCTCAAAAGAGTATAAACTGTATGATTCTTTTATAACATTCTTGCAATCACAAAATTATAGAAAGGGAGGGCAGATGAGTGGTTGCCCCCGGTTAAAGAGTGGGTGGGGCAGGGAGGAAGTAGGTCTCCCTGTAAAAGAGCAAAGTGAGAAATGCTTGTGGTGATGGAAATGTTCTGTATCTTCACTATATCAGTGTCAGTATCCTTGGGCCGATACTGTACTCTAATTTTGCAAGATGTTATCATTGGGAGAAACTGGATAAAGGGTACATGAGATCTCTGTATTGTTTCCTACAACTGCACATGAGCCTATAATCATCTCAAAATAAAAATTTTTAAGAAAGGCACCATGAAATGATTTCAGCAAAAGATTTGCAAGATCTTTATGTAGAAATACTAAAGAAAAGTTAAGCATATAAAGAGATATGGCATGTTCTTGAAGAGAAATATTTATTGTCTGTAATATGTCAATGATACCCAAAAAGAGTTAATAGAATTGTGTTCAAGTCCAGGTTTCTTGGAGGAGCTGACGAGGTCACCCTAAAATGTATCCAAAGAGCAAAGAGCCACAGGTAGTAAGGAAACAAAGAATGCAGTGAGGAAACCTGCTCTCCCATACATGAATTAGCATGAAACTAGAGTAACTAAATCAGAATTGCATTAGTATTAGAGAGATGAACAACCAATGGAACAGAACAGCCTAGAAACAGACTCACAGCTGGATGGACACCTGATAAACTTGGTGTTGCAGATCAACAGGAAAGAGCCGATCTAGTCAATATGGGGCTGGAATAATTGAACATTAATATGAGAAAAATAAAATTGCTTCCTTACTCCCGCCTTACACACAATACATTAGTTATACAAGGCTGAAATATGAGAAAAAGTATTTAAATTTTTACTAAAATACTACAGGACAATATCCTTATGGTCTCAAATTGGCAAATAATTTATTAAGCAAGGGCTAATTATAAAAGAAAATATTAATAAATTTTGACCAAATTAAAATTATTTACTTCTGTTCATGAAAATATATAATAGAGTGAAAAGAAATGTAAACATGAAAGATGATACTTAAAAACCTATAACTAACAAGACTAGTACCTAAAACATATACATACTTTTCCTGAGTCAATAAAAAAACAATAAGCAAAATTTTAAAACAAGCACGAAAGACCTGATGAAAGGCATTTCTCATCAAAGGAAATGAAACTGATCAATAGGTGTGTAAAAGATGCTTAGTGTCATTAGCAGTCAGAGAAATGAGGATCAAATCCGAATGAAACACTACTTCATCGTATCATCTTGCAAAACTTAGAAACAAATCCTGACAATGCAAAGTGTTGGTCAATTGTAGAGCAATAAGAACCCATGCCTGCTATAGGTAGGATAATAAAATGGGCGAAACCACCTTGGAAATCAGAAACTGGAAAACAATGGGCATCAATTAGTAAAAGCACAGAGGAGCTGACCACAAGACCCAACTGTTCCATTCCTAGCATATTCCCTGAGGACCCCTTGCACCTGTGCATCCGAAGACAAGATCGAGAGTGTTTATAGCAGCATTTTTTTTTGTTTGTTTTTTTGGCATTATCAGAAAACCTGGAGATGACCAAAGTATCCATCAAAGGGCTAGTGCATCAATAAAAACTGTGATAAAGACATACAAATGGGACATTGTGTAGCACTGAAAAACAATAAACATCAACTACGCAAATAATGCTGAGAAAGGAACAGAGAAGACATGGAAGAACAGATTCAGAGCAATTTAATTTTTCTACAAAGGGTTAAAGCAGGTAAATTGTAAAGGTAAAACTATAAAGAAAAGCAAGATAATTGACATGAATGAATACTAAATAGGATGGAGGTGACCCTGGAAACGGGGCAGGTAGGAGATGCCTTAGGAGAGATACACAGCAGGACTTGAAGACTGTTTTTTATTGTTCCATTTTTTAACCTATGCAAGGCTACATTATTTTTCAAATTGCACACACACAACATACATACCCTTTGATTGTGAAGTATGACACTTCACAATAAATGTACATATTTCTTACAGCAAACGGGGAGCCCTGAACCGTCCTGGGCAGGCTGCTCTGCTATTGGCCACAGGAAGCATGGGAGGAGGTGGGAGGCTCTTGGCATGGACTGTTTGGGCATGCCCCGTGTGGACGACGCTGGGAGGTGGCAGGAATGATGGGTGTGGCGAGCACAGTACTGACTGAAAACAGGGAGGGAAGGGAGGGCCAGGGAATTGGAAGGTTTAGAGACCAGAGGAGGAAGGGAGAAGGCAAGCATGACGGGAAAAGTGAAAAGAGAGAAGAAAGAGAAAAGTGCTGGGGGCCAGGTGGGGGAGAAGGAGAGAAGGAAGAGGAGGAAGAAAAGGACAGAGAAAGGAAGGGAAGGAAAAGAAAGGAAAGTTATAGGAAAGATAATACTGAGAGCCTTCTATGAGTCAGTGAGGTTCTGGTCCCATTCCCACAGCCACAGTCCCTGCTGGGCCCCCAGCTGCCCGGGGACCTTGAACAAACCCCTCCATCTCCCTGTGCCACAGCTTCCTTGCCTGTGACAAAGTCTGGGAGTCCCAGGCTGCCACTCACAGAGGCTCATGATGACCATGAGTGTGAAGTACCTGGAAGAGATACCACCCGAAGGGACCAGTGGTACTCTACACACACACACACACACACACACTGTTCCCCTTACTTGAACTGTGGCATCTGCATAATTTTCGATACTTGTTTGAGCTGAGAGCCATAGAGTTACCCGCTGTGCAACTTGAGCACCGTGCAGTCCTCGAAGACACCACTCACAGCCTCATCTCTATTGGATGATTAGCCATGTTAGGGCTCTCATTTATTGAGGACACCGCGTGCTATATTCCCTATCTCATTTAATTATTCGGTTCTGTATTGTCTTTTCACAGATGAGGAAATCTAGGCTCAAAGACACTATCTTGTTCAAGCTGCACAACAAAGCAGAGCTAGGATTAAACCTCGCCGAGCCGGGAGCACACTGGACTCTGGGAGGAGCGTTGGCGTGGGAAGCCAGGTCACTCCGATCTTGGTCCTCAGGCACTGGATAACGTGTCAGCCCCAAGAGAGAGCTGCCCACAGCCCCGGGTGGGTTGGGCTCAACTGCACGGGGCGGGGCGCCAACAGCTCAGGACTTGGGTTCCAGGCTGGTTTTTGCACCAACCAGCGGGGCGGCCTCGGGCCTCAGTTTCCCCATCCCGCGCACGAAGTGAGGTGATTGTGAGCGCTTGGGGTTTCTGACGGACCCCGCCCCGGGGGTGGGGCCGGGAGTGGTCACGTGGAGGGGCTCCCAGTCCCCCGAGCCCCGCCCAGCCCCGCCCCGCCCGCCCCCGCGCTCCGGACTCTCCGCCCAGTAGCTGTCTGGAGGCAGAAGCCCAGAGACAGCCGAGGGCGCCGTGCAGCCTCTGGACGCTAGCTGCTCCGCCCGATCCCCGCCAACTGTGCAGGCTGCTGACCCGCAGCGGCAGCTGCAGCAGCGAGGACTCGAGCGCGGGCGGCAGCAACAGCCGCGGCGACAGCGACACCATGGATCTCTCCTTTATGGCCGCGCAGGTAACGGGGCGCCCTCCCCACGCGCCCGGGGCTACCAAGTTTGGGGAGGTTCGGGGCCACGGTCTCGCCCTCCACGCTGGGACTGGGCAGTGGCGCCCGCCCGCGATCCGCGTCCCGGTCCTTTGTCCCGAGCCGGGCACCCCCACCTGGTGCACGCGTCGGGGGCGGCGATCGCGGCTCTCCCGGGGTGGGGCGGGCTGCGCGCCCCGCACCCCCGTGGCTCGAGCTGTTCCCACTCGGGCCCCTCTCTCTGGCAGGGAGGCTGCGAGGAGCCTGGGCAACCCGAGTCGCCCCCTTCCTGCCCATCCCCCACTGCTGTCCCCCTTCTGGGGTCCCGGAGCCCTCCAAGACCGGGGCGGCTCAGACCCGCGCGGACGCGGATGGGCGCACAGTCTCGCTCTTCCCCGCTCTGTTTTCCCGAGGCGCCGGTAATCTGTCTCTTGCCGGTGACCTCGAGCGCCCCCTCTGCCGCCGCCTGAGGAAGGCGCTGAGACCCGCTTTGTGACCGTGACCCGCCAAGCGTCGACGCGCCGCGGTCATTTGTCCCCTTTTGCTTTGTGTAGAGTCTAATGGAGCCACCAGTGCCCAGCGCGGCCGGAACCCTCCGCCGACACAAACAGGCTCCCAATGGCCGGAAAAACAGATCTCTCACAGCTTGAATTTTCCTCCAGCAGAATCCCCTGGAGTTCTGAGCTTGGGTGATGATTCTGTTTCTGTGCCTTAACTCTCTTGAGCCAGAACAAAGACAAATCCCGGATTTCTCCATCAGTCTGGGGCCCTAGAGAAGACTCAGAGCTGGCTCCAGGGAAGGGCTGCATTTGGCTTGGGAGAGTAAGTCCCAGTCTACCAGAGCCACATCTTGCAACTTCTCTGGTTGTGTTGGTTGGTTATGGTGGGAGCAGAGAGGTCGGGAGGCCACCCAGGCTCCCTTCTGTCTCCATGGTGTGGGGCAGGGACCCCATCTGCTCCTGTTTTCTTTTACAGGGAATGAAGTTTGAGGGGACACTTTCTTTTTCCCCAAGCTTCACCTGTAGTGGAAGCCTGCTTGAAAAGTGACAGCAAAATCCAGGCTGTGTGTGGACAGCGAGTCTGCAAATGGAAGCATGAAAGACGCAGAAGCCCCAAGTTAGCTCTGAGGGTCTAGATCCCGGCTCTCTGGCAGCCTGTTAAGTTTTCCATGATGCTAATTGTCCTTCTGAGCATTGCTGTCCCCCTCCCTTTTTTTTTTTTTTTTTTTGCCTGATTTTACATCTCCTGTGCCTAAATCCATATTTATAAATATTATCATATAAACATCATTTTAGATAATGATGGTTTTAGCTGCACGAAAACTAAGGAGGCTTTCCAGGACTTATTTCTAGAGTGGAGAGGAACTGTGTCTGCCTTCCCCTCTGGATCCCACCGAACCTCCGGAATTTCCATGGTTACAAGACAAATTGATCCTTGCTAACCCTGGAGCTGGCTGGAGCATCAGTGCTGCCATGGCAACTTGACAAAATAAACACAGGGCTTTTCAACGTCTTTAGGCAGAGTCTGCCCAGAGACCAGGTTCCTATTTTTCCTTTTTTGTTTATAATTCACATTCCACTTGGTCAATGTATTCTTGACACCTTTTTGACACTGGTTACATGCGCAGTACTGTGCTAGCTACAAGGGATAGAAACGTGAAGTGCCACACACATGAGAACAGACCCTAAGGTTTTTGGGCACCTACTAAGTGCCAGATGCTGGGTGCTTGGCATATTTTATCACAGCAAACCCTTACAAGTCCATGACGGAGGCCCCGTTTTACAGGTCAGGACACTAAACGAGATTAAATAATTTGCCCAAGGACGTGCCGTTTGTAGGGAGGAGAACTGGATTTCAAATCTGAGTCTGACTACCTGCAAAGCCACTGGGTTTTCCACCTTATTGCTTCATCCTGAGAAAGATATGCTGTAAGGTACAGTACAGATCTATTTCAGAGTGATTTCTCTCTCCTCCTTCTGGGAAGGGGTCTTACTATTGTGCCTTTCTAGTGGATTGCTTTCTGTTGTTGATTCATCCCATTATCCCCATAAGGATGGGAACTGTTACTTGCTACCTGCAGCACTTCGCAGTGCTTGGCTGGAGTAAGTGCTCACACCCTGCCCCTGGTGTGTCCTGTGGCCACCAGGTGAGGGTGACAGCCACGGTCTCCCTGTGCAGTCTTTCCCTCAGCAGGGAGCAGTTTGCAGAGAAATGGTGCATCCATCCACTTGCTCAGCAAATGTCTAGTACCTGCCTTGTGATAAGCTCCGTGTCAGGCACTGGGACAGGGATCCTGTGATACAAACTTGAATGGAATGTAGATTTTCTTTCTGCATGTTTATCAAATCTTGGAGAAATGATGGGCCCAGTCAAGACCCAAAGAGAGGAATGGCTAAAGTGATGGATTGAAGAAGGTGCCCAGCACAAAGTAGGTCCACAAGTATTTGTTAGAGGATTGGATGAGGACAAGATGTATGTTCATGAAGAGACAGTAACAGGAAAAGACGGTGCATTCAAAGTGTCAAATGCCAATGCCACTGAACAGCTGTCATCATCAGGACTTTGAGAATGGGGGCTGTAGATGGATTAGAACTATAGGCATATATCTCCTGGTGGACCTGGGCATTCAGACTGTTCTAGGTGGAGAGGTATCAAGATAGGAAAGCCCAGGAAATATTCACAGAGTCCTTCAGAAAGTTAGAGGATAGGGGTGCAGGAGGGCTGGGAGAGAGAGGCCAGGGCCAGATTATAGAAGGTGCTGATTGCTGGGGTGAGAAGTTTGCATCTAATTAGTAGGCAGTAGGAGCCATTGCAAGTTATTGAGCAGGGGAATGGCATAGAGTTGGAGCAGTCCCTTGGGAAAACCTCAGCTCCTGTAGAGGAGAGAAGCTGGAGGGATGCCTGGGGCTGGGCGTGCACACTTGTGTGATTAAGTCAGTGAAGCCAGATCCACGTGACTCCAAGCCCACGTTTCTTCTTACCCATGTTGTTAAATGTGATTCCTGTTTTTGGCTGAAGAAGACCCAGAACACATGAGCCATTTTGGAAAGATTTTCCACTCAGAAGCTAAGCATTAAATAGATATCCTCTTTGGGTGTACAGAGTAGACACCAGTTACCTGGCAAATCCTCTTATGCAGAGGCACCCTCCCTGGTTCGGTACCCCTGGCTGTATGACATCATAAGAGAGGCTGCAGGCACTGAGGGTGTGCTCATGGGCCCCATCTTGCTTCTGAGCCCTGGTGGCTCCTGGTTGCCCTCTCCCCGACCCTGGAAACATCCCAGCCCCCCTCCACACAGTCCCTGAGTCTCTGGAGAGTCTGGAGGATGTAAACAGTGAAAAAGGGCATCCTTTTCTCTTTGACCAAGAGTAGCCAAGAGGACAGGGTCACCTGGGCGCCCAGTGGGCTGGGGACAAGGGGAGAATCAGTCTTTTAGGACTGAGTCCAAAATCCCTGTGTCATTGGTGGGGTCACCCATGTTCAAAGACAGCTGCTGTGCATTTTCCTCTCTCTCTCCTGGACACGCTTGCTGCCCACCACTTCAAGAGCTGGAATCTGATTCTTCTCCCCTTAAATCTGGGACTATCCTTGGTGAAGAGAAAGTGTAGTGGCTTTCTTGGTGAAGAGAATGCAGTATTGGTGACATTCTGTGGCTAAGTCCTAAAAAGCCTTAACTTCCACTTGGGCCTGTTGGGACGCTCACTTGCTCCAGGGGAAGCCCACATCATCCAAGAAGTGCAGTGACACAGAGGCCATGGTGCTGGGGGAAGGAAGCGAGCATTTCAGGAACGTTCTGCAGGTTAAGCCAGCACGCATTACGGGGGATTGGCATGGACAACAGAGACAGGAGGACTCCTTCGCTTGTTCTTACGGTGTAACTCTCCTGTTAAAGCATGCCTCGGGCGTAAGAGCTCAACCTTATTTTTGTCTTGCACTGTCCCGTCCCTATAGTGAGTGGTTTCAACCCAGTGGTTCTCAAATGTTGTTGCCATTAGAATCACCTGGGAGCTTTCAAGGGTCCTGTTTTTGCCCTAGTGGCATCAGCTGGAACAGCAGAGGCTGGAGTCTAGGCTTCTAGCCTGTAGCTTCCTCCGAACTTGTCTGGTGCCTCTGGGCAACTTGGCCACTCTCTCCTCTTGGGATTTCATCCTGCAAGGGCTTCTTCAGGTGGCTTGGGCTTCCTCCCAGTATGGAGGTCCCAGGGTTGTTGCTCTTCTTGCATGGTGCTGGCTCCCCCAAGAGTATTCCAGCAGTTCTAGGTAGAAGCTGCAGGCTTACTAGGACCTGCCTGGAAGTCCCAGCATGTCATTAACACTACGTTCTTTCAGTCAAGAAAGTCTCCAGGCCAGCCCAGATTTAAAGGAACAAGAGTCAGATTCCAGCTCTTGATGTAGCGTGTGTGTCTAGGAGAGAAGGACAGAATGGATGGTCATTGTCCTTGGGGACTGGCTACTACCTGGACCAAACAAAACAGGCATGTGGGCTGGATTCATCCCGGGGCTGCCAGTGTATTATCTCTAGACTAAATAACAGTGTGTAGAGCTTGGCAAAACCTTAAAACACTGCCAGGCCCAGTAGAAAAGTCACTTATTCCTAAGGAGGTAGGCCATGACCTTATTAGGCTGAACCATGTGAAACTGCTGACATCTGACCATTTTTGACCTATCAAATGACCATTTTATTTGGTTCAACTTCCTTTTGGGGAGATCCAAGTAGGCTTCCTGTGCTTGAGGAGCTGGGAATTCCCCCACATCTCCCGTCCACCTGTCTCTTGGAATCTGGCCCTTGCTAGGTGGGAGAATTCAGTCTCACCTACATATTTACATCATATTAACACTGGGCGTGTCCTTCTGGGAGACACCACACGTGTATCTAATCACAGCTGAGATGCTGGCATATCCCCTGCTAATTCCCCTTCTCTTTACCCCCAGGACCTTGAGAGACTCACAGTTAATTTGCATTTCAATCATTTTTCAGGAGGAAAAAGACACAAAAGACATCTCTTCATATTGGAGAGGTGATTTTTTAATCTCTTGAAACAGGCAGAAACCAGGGGCCGTGAGTCTGAGGCAGTGTGTTTGGTTCCTGGCAGGTAATCTTTTGGGAGACCATCCCATACAATTAGTGTTACACTTCTCATATGGAGGAGTGTAACTATGGAGCTATGTCAGAAGGGCCTCATTAGCTATGGAGAAGGGCCTCATTCTGACAGATACGCAAGAGACTAGCAGAAATTGTCCATCCCCAGAGGAACATATTACTGTCCAGAAAAATAGAATTCCAGGTAATCTGGCAGTCTGCTTCTTAGAGAATATTTTCTTCAGTCAATGAGTGCTTCTTTTCCTTTAAGCAAGAATTATCATTAAAATACAAATTGTCTGTTATCTTAGGGCTTGTCTTGTTGTACTTCAGGTTTCCATTGCAAAGATTTAAATATTTTATCCTTCTAATTAGACCGGCTTCAGGAGAGAGTACAAGGCTACATTTTATGCAGAGATGTAATGAGCAGTTCAAGAAGTAAACATTCCAGTGATTTTTGTAGACCAATTTTCTAGTGTTTTAAGATTTCAGACATTTGACTTGAACAATGGAATCTCACAAAGCTAAGAGTCCTGGGACATATGCGGGTGGACGGCAAGTCTCCAGTGAAATGCCTGAGTGTTTACGGAGCACTTGCTGTGTGCTCTGTTCTGTTCAGGTCCTGCACTCCAGCTCTTTCTACATTGAGGTGATGGAGACCCATCTGTGTTCACTCCCTCCTCACTGTGTCCCCTCAAGACGCCCCTGTACCTTCCCATCACAGCTACCATTCAACAGATGCCTTTGAGGTACCAGACAAACCCTGTGCTGAGCAATACACAGAATCTCACTGAATCCTTGCAATGGCCCCATGGAATAGGCACATTCAGATCCTTTTAATAGGTGAGGAAACTGAGGCTTGGAGGGCACACAGCTGAGGATCAAACAAAGGTCTCTGCATCACGTCAGCCTATTATTTTTACAAACTTTTTAAAGAGATGTTTTAGGTTCACAGAAAAATCGAGAGGAGGGCATAGAGATTTCTCAGATGCCCCTCAGCCCCTGTTCATGCACAGCCTTTTCCACCATCAGCATCCCCACTGGAGCTGTGCATTTGCCACAACTGATGAACCTACATTGACACATCAGAATCCTCCAAAGTCTCTGGGCATGGTGGCTCATGCCTGTAATCCCAGCACTTTGGGAGGCCGAGGCAGGAGGATCACCTGATGTCAGGAGTTGGAGACCAGCCTGACCAACATGGTGAAACCCTGTCTCTACTAAAAATACAAAAATTAGCTAGGTGTGGTGGTGGGCACCTGTAATCCCAGCTACTTGGGAGGCTGAGGCAGGAGAATTGCTTGAACCTGGAAGGTGGAGTTTGCAGTGAGCTGAGATTGTGCCATTGCACTCCAACCGGACGACAGAGTAAGACTCCATCTCAAAAAACAAAAAGAAAAACAAAAACAAAACACTCCAAAGTCCATAGTTTACATTAGGGTTCTCTCTTGGTGTTGTACATTCTGTGGGCTTGGACAAATGTATAATGACGTGGATCCACGTTATAGACAGTATTTTCACGGGCCTAAGAGTCCTCTGGACTGCATGTATTCACCTCTTCCTCCCCTCAACCCCTAGCAATCACTGATCTTTCTACTATCTTCACAGTTTTACCTTTTCCAGGGTATCATAGTTGGAATCATTCAGTATGTAGCTTTTCAGATTGGCTGCTTTCACTTAGTAATATGCACTTAAGGCTTGATAGCTTTTTCTATTTTCTATTTTATTTTTATTTATTTTTTATATTTTTGAGATGCATTTTCACTCTGTTGCCCTGGCTGGAGTGCAGTGGCATGATCTCAGCTCATTGCAGTCTCTGCTCCCCAGGTTCAAGTGATTCACCTGCCTCAGCCTCCCGAGTAGCTGGGATTACAGGTGCACGCCACCATGCCCAGCTAATTTTTATGTTTTTACTGGAGATGGGGTTTCACCATGTTGGCCAGGCTGGTCTCAAACGCCAGACCTCAGGTGGTCTGCCTGCCTTGGCCTCCCAAAGTGCTGGGATTACAGGTGTGAGCCACTGTGCCCAGCCTGCTTTTTCCATTTTAGTGCTGAATAATATTCCATTGTCTGGATGTACCACAGTTTGTTTATCCATTCACCTATTGAAGAACACATTCTTGGTTGCTTCCAAGTTTTTGCTTTGCTTTTTGAGATGGAGTCTTGTTCTGTCATCCGGGCTGGATGACAGTGGTATGATCTCAGCTCAATGCAACCTCCACCTCCTGGGTTCAAGCAATTCTCCTGCCTCAGCCTCCCGAGTAGCTGGGATTTCAGGTGCCCACCACCATGTCCAGATAATTTTTTGTATTTATAGTAGGGTTTTGTCATCTTGGGCTGGGCGTGGTGGCTCACGCCTATAATCCCAGCACTTTGGGAGGCCGAGGCAGGCAGATCACCTGAAGTTTTGGCAATTATTAATAAAGCTGCCATAAACATCTCTGTTCAGGTTTTTCTGTGGACATAAATTTTTAAGAGCCTATTTTAAAATCCAATCTAACAATATCTGTTTTTTAATTGGACTGTTGAAACTTTTATTTTATTTTATTTTATTTTATTTTATTTTATTTTATTTTATTTATTTTGTTGAGACAGAGTCTCACTCTGTCACCCAGGCTGGAGTGCAGTGGCATGATCTCAGCTCACTGCAAGCTCCGCCTTCCAGATTCACACCATTCTCCTGCCTCAACCTCCCAAGTAGCTGGGACTATAGGTGCCCACCACCATGTCCAGCTAATTTTTTTTTTTTTTTTGTATTTTTTAGTAGAGATGGAGTTTCACCATGTTAGCCAGGATGGTCTCGATCTCCTGACCTTGTGATCCATACTCCTTGGACTCCCAAAGTGCTGGGATTACAGGCATGACTCACTGCTCCTGGCTGAGACTTTTTACATTTAATGTGATTACTGATATGGTTGGGTTTAAATCTACCATTTATTGTATTTATTTTCTATTTTTTCATCCTTCCTTTGGTCAGTTTTTCTTCTTTTTCTGCCTTCTTTTGGGTTGGGAAATTTAAATGTTTCCATGTTATCTCCTCTGCTGGCTTATTAAACACAACTCTTTGTTTTGTTAATTTATGGTTGCTTTTATATTTATAAGATAGATCTTTAACTAATTACAACCTATTAAAAGAAGGCAGAAAAAGAAGAAAAACAAAGGAAAGAACTGATGAAAAAATAGAAAACAAATACAATAAATAATAGATTTAAACCCAACCATATCAATAATCATGTTAAATGTAAACAGTTTAAACACTCTGATTAAAAAAGCAGAGATTGTCAGATTGGATCTGCAAGTGATAGTATGCCACTGTACATACAGAAAGAACTTTAAAACAGTAAAACTCTATTTCTCCCTTCTTAGTTTTTGTGCTATTGTTGTTATACATTTTACTTGTACATATGTTATAAACCTCAAACTACATTGTTATTATTTGTTGAAAGTCAGTTTTCTCTTAAATGGTTTAAATAGTAAGAAAAATTTTCATTTATTTTCCCATATTGTTATTATAACCAGTGCCCTTCATTCCTTTGTGCAGATCCGTGTTTCTATATGGTATCGTTTCCCTTCTGCCTGAAAGACTTTTTTAGTAATGCAGAAGTGCTGATGAATTCATTCTTATATCTTTTGTATGTGTGTGGGGGGAAAGGGCTTTTTTTAAAAAAAGTTTGTTTGTTTCTTTGTTTTTTCCTGGGCATAGAATTCTAAGTTGACAGTTTGTTTAAAGATATTGTTCCATCATCTTCTAGTTTACATTATTTTCAGTGCAAAATCTGCTGCCATCCTTATTTTGTTTCTCTGAACGTAATGCATCTTTTTGACCTCTGGCTGCTTCTAAGATTTTTTTCCTTATCACTGATTTTGGGCAATTTGATTATGATATACTTTAGTGTCATTTTCTTCATGTTTCTTGTGCTTGGAGTTTGGAGAGTTTCTTGCACTTGTGGATTTATAGTTTGCATCACTTTTGGAATTTTTCTGCTATTATTTCTTTGGAGATATATACACACACATATGTCTATATATGGATGGATATATATATATATATCTCCATCAACTCAGGGAGTCCATTGAGCCCTGCCTGAGTTTCCTGCTCCATGGCCTGGAAACTTTCCACAGGCAGTAAACTGGAGCACCTGTATGGCTCACCTTGCTAATATCCCATCTCTCAAGGGTCACTGTCCTTCATGTATATATATGGATATACATATGGATATATGTATATGTATGTATATGTGTGTGTGTGTGTATATATATTTATAGTTCTGTCTTCTCTCTCCTCTTCTTTTGCCACTAATACACATATGTTAGGTCACCTGAAGTTGTCTCACTGCTCACTGATGCTCCTTCCCTTTTTTTTTGGTCTTTGTTTCTGTTTGTGTTTTATTTGGACAGTTGTTATTGATATGCCTTCAAGTTAACAAGATTTTCTTCTGAATATCTAATCTGCTATTAATAATAGCACCACCCAGTGTACTTTTGATACTAGATATTATGGTTTTCATCTCTAGAAGCTAATTTAGATCTTCTACATAAAACATATCTCTTCCGTTCTCTTCTTAAGATGTTCATTGTTTCCTGTAGCTTTTTGAACATATGGAATATGGTTATAACAACTGTTTTAATGTCCTCACTTATTAATTCTAAATATGTCAATTCTGGATTGCTTTTGATTGATTGCCTTTTCTCCTCATATGGTTCATATTTTCCTGCTGCTTTACATGCCTGATGATTCTTGGTTGGATGCCAAACATTGTGAATTTTACTGTGGTGTAGGCTAGATATTTTTATATTCCCATAAATATTCTTGTGCTTTGTTCTGGGATGCGGTTCAGATGCTTGAGAACAGTTTGATTTTTGTAAGTACTGTTTTAAAGATTTGTTAGGCAGGATCAAGCCATATTTAATCTAAGAGTAATTATTCCCCATCACTAAGGCAATGCTGTTCTGAGTATTCTACCTACTCAGTGCCCCATAAATGATGAGATTTTCAAAATCTGAGGGAAACAGGCACTATTTCTTGTCCTGTATGGGTGCCAGGCACTGTTTCCTGCAATTTTTTGGGTGATTCTTTCCCTGCCTCAGGCAGCTTCTGCACAAACACGCACTGTTGAATGTTTGAGTGGTCCCTCTCTCAAAGCCCAGGGTTCTCTCTCTGTGCAGCTGTCTTCTCTCCGTACTCTGCCCTGTGGTCTCCAGCTGCCTCACTCTCCCCAGACTCATTTCCATTCTTCAACTCAGGGAGTCCAGTGAGCCCTGCCTGAGTTTCCTGCTCCAGGGCCTGGAAACTTTCCACTGGCAGTAAACTGGAGCACCTGTATGGCTCACCTTGCTAATTTCCCATCTCTCAAGGGTCACTGTCCTTCATTGTCTGATGTCCAGTGTCTTGAAAATCATTTTCATGTATTTTATCTAGTTTTCAGTTGTTTCAGTTGGGAGAGTAAATCTAGTCCCTATTACTCCATTTTGGCTGGAAGTGGAATTTTCTTAAGCCTGTGTTTTTAACAGCTATATTTCCACCCTTCTTCCTTTTCTCCAATTGTGGGAAAAGGAATGTTAACACTTGAATCTAAATCTAGACCGTCACTCCTACCTCCCAGCTGTGGACCCTGGTCCATCCGGCACTTCTCTTTCTCCCTGTCTCCCAAATGCCACAAAATGTGAGTAACATACATACACACTCTACAGGTCAAGTGAGCCTGGGGAACAACAGTGAGAAAGCCAAATCATGCATGGACCAGCCTAACTCCTTTCCATCCTGCCATTGCCGCTTGGAGTTCTTCCAGGTATCCTGTGACAGGATGTTCCATGAGATATTGAGGGAGCCAGTCTGTAATTCAGGTGTGGGGTCTGCATACCAGGAGCCAGAATTGGGTAGTTCAGTGAACAGGGATGGGTTATTTAGGCCTCCATCCCAAATACCTGGGCCCTAGGAAGTCTGGTTCCCCAGAAGGATGAAAGTAAAGGGAAATGGTGGAAGCAGGTTACTCCAGCCTGAGGCCCATGCAGTTTGCCAGCCTACCATTTATCCAAGAGCTGGAATACTGCTTATTTCCTCCAGCCCTCGTGAAGACCCCACATCCATTTCCTCACCATGATGCTCTGGAAGCTGATTAGAAATGAATTAAGACTTGGTTTCCAGCAGCTTTGAGGGACACCTGAGGGGGGCTGACTAATGTGCTCTCCCAGGCACCCTGCACCCCCGTCTCTCTGCACTGAGTCCTAGCAGCCCTTCCTGCATCTCCTGCTTTCTCTCTGACCTCCTGCGAATCCTTCTTCTCTCCCTGAGGAGGTTCCATCTGGGCCCTGCTGCATATCCCAATAATCAAATCAATCAGGCAGGGCCAGCCTTGCAGGCAGGCTGTGTTGGGGAATGTGGAAAGCCAGAAAGAAGTGATTGCCAGCCTTCATCGTCTTTGTCATCCTTACCAACAGCGTGAGAGCACACATTGCATAAAGAACAACATTCCTAGGCACGAAGACCGCTGAGGCAGGAGCCCCACCCTCTGGTGAAAGAAGAGGACAGATGGTGTAGGTGAATCTTGAGCACCTGCTAACAGCCAGGTTCTGTGCTGCACGGGCAGCCTATGAAGGCAACACATTCAGCATGCCCATTTTAGGGAAGAGGACTCCACTTCCAAGGGCCAATAGACATCATTGAGGCTCAGAGAGCTTTGGGGCCTTGCCCAAAGTCATCCAGGTGAGAAGAGGCTAAGCTGGGGTCAAGGCTGGATCTGAGCCCAAGGCTAGGTCTGAGTCACAGCTGACGGATTGTAGAGTGTTGGAGGGAGATGGAGGCAGATCTGAGCCCCAGAGAGTGTGGTTGTCTGTCACAACCCCTTCTAGCCTGGCTGTCTCTGCAGCCTGTCCGGGCAGAGTGGATTGTGGCTGAAGACAGGTGTCCCACGACTCAGACAGGCTGGTGCCAGAGGTGGAGGTGAGGACCCCACAGGAGGCTGAAAGAACTGAGAGGGGCATTGGAGGACAGGAAGCTTGCTCCCCCCAGGAGGGGCCATGCCTCTCCTCTGCCCCTGCAGCTCCAAGCAGCTCGCCATCAGGGCATCCCTCCCTTCTGAGGTTCCCTTGAGGGCCCAGCAGCAGACTCCTTTCTGCCAAACATTGCAGGAGTGATGTCTTCTGCAAAAGGGGAATCTGTTTGGCCTCCTGCTGATGAATGATGTCTATTGGCCCTTGGAAGTGGAGTCCATTTTTTATACTTTTGGTCAGGAAAATCACATGGTGCTAGTAGACATCCTGGGAGAGGATCCTGCAGGCCTCCTGTAGTCTCTCTGGAAGGAAGCTCATCTCCACCCCTGAATCCTTTGTGGAGAACAACGTGAAGGCACTGAAGCTTTTTCCTTCTCTTGGTTCCTATCATGAAGGTTGGAGAAGCTAACCTTCAGGTGCCATTGGTCGCTTGAGTCACCATAACCAGAACTGACCATACCGACCATGCTAACGCCTGCCTTGCTGTGTGCCACGCTCTCTGTATTACACGGAGCAGCACAGCTAAGCCTCACCACCATGCTCTGAAGTCGAGATGACAATTAAGCCCAATTTTCAGGTGAAGCAACTGAGGCGCAGATTTGAACCAGCCACCTGGCTCCCACGTGCTGCGTCTCATGGCTCACTCCCTCAGCTCAGGGTCTCCACTCTCCTCCTTGTCCACACTTCATGGGGCAGATCCTCCTCACTCGGTCACTCTACACCTCTGTCTGTGTCCGACTTACTCACAAACACAACTTGTGGCTCCTGGAAATAACTGCCCTCTGTGACCCAGTGCTATTTTATTCCATCGGAATAAAGATCCTTAATGACACCATTTCTACCTCCCCTCTTCCCTGACTTCCACTCTCAACTCACCTTCCCCTTCTTTTAAGAATCTTGTGAACATTGGCTTATTTATACTTATGCACCATCTCAGGCCTCCCGGGGCAGGTTTTAATCATCTACCTTCTTGCTGGAGACATCTTGAAAGACTCCAATCCCTCACCCGTGCTGAGAACATTTCAAGCAAAGCAAGATGCATGAGAACAGTTTTTAATTGAAGTTAGCATTGTGGCTTTTCCCACACAGCCAGACACTGAGGCATGTTGGGGAGATTAAAAGTGATGTTGGAGAATGCGTCCACGAGTCTGTGCCCTCAAGCAGAAAGCAGCAGCCACCTGGGCTCATGGATCAGACAGGATGCATCTCAAACAGGGAATGGGAAGGATGGGCCTCCATAGATTCCCCTACCTGGCCCAGCCCACTCAGGTGCCTCCCGAAGCATTGCAGCAGTAGGGCTGCCACTGGCAGGGCTGGGAACAGCTAGGGGGCTATCTTCTGTGCAGGGTAGCCACAGGTTGCCCAAGGGGCTTCAATTCCCCAGTGAGCCTGATTGCATGTCCCGAGAAAGTCATGACTGAGCCTGTCTGCATATTTGAAGAGGGGCTCAAGATTACATTCCCCAGGCTGGGCACAGTGGCTCACGCCTATAATCCCAGCACTTTGGGAGGCTGAAGCAGGCAGATTGCTTGAGGTCAGGAGTTCAAGATCAGCCTGGACAACAGAGTGAGACTCTGTCTCTACAAAAACTACAAAAAAGTTAGCCAGACGTGGTGTTCAAAAATTAGCCTAGCCAGGTGCACACCTATGGTCCCAGCTACTCAGGAGGCTGAAGAGGAAGGATGGCTTGAGCTCAGGAGGTTGAAGCTACAGGGAGCCATGATGGCAGCACTGCACTCCAGCCTAAGTGACAGAATGAGACACTCAGAAAATAAAACAAAACAAAAAACCTGCTTCATGGGTTTATTTTGAATGTTGGAGGGGGTAATTTGTGCAAATAGCTTTGTAAATATACCAGATAGTAATGACACAGCTTGACATGTATTGAGCACTCAGGAAAGGCCAGGCTCTGCTCTCAGCACTTCTCATCATTCCCATTCTATAGATGAGGAAACTGAGGCCCCAGGGTTATGGCACCAAGCCACACAGGGAGCAAGTGGCAGAGGGGGATTTGCAGGTCGTGTTTGGGCATCCTTGCTGTCAGCCCCTGTGCTGTGCTCACCTGTCACACGGCAGCATAGCTCGTAGGATATTCTTTAACCTGGCAGCAGTCTCTGCTGAGGGGGTCCTAGATGGGCTGGGTATTTCTTGACCCAGTAACATCCATCCAAATCGCTATGGCACTGCTGCAGCCCTCAGCCCTGCCTCTCCTCCTCCCTGAACCACTGCAGGTGCTTCTCATCTGGGGGGGTGTCTCCAGTTGCTTCCTGATCTGTTTCCTTTCTTCACCCTTGCCAGAGGGAGCTTCCTCCTGCTGAGGGTCTTCTGTGGCTTCCTCCATCCATGGGATACAGTGCCAAGGCCTTGGTCCAACCCTTGTTCCCATGAACAGACCCCATCTCTAGGCCTGGGCCCGAAATGCATCTTCCTGGTGTCCACACCAGCTAGGCTGAGACACATGTAGCTCCCCATAGTGGTGTCCCAAATTTTTAGTGCCTTGTCCCTGGGATGCCCCCCTCCCCTCCTTCAATGCTGGATTCAGAATCCCCTTCCCACAAAATCAGGTGCCTGGATCCCACACACTAAGATGCTGTCCTTCTGAGTGGCCAGTGCTCTTCTGTAGCATTCCTGGGGACTTCTCCCTCCCTATCCGCATTGTCATTTGTGGAGATGATCAGCCGGTTCTTGTGTGGCTCCCACTAGCACAGGACATAGGGCTGGTATGAAGTCAATTCTGCACTGAAGATGAAGGAAGTGGGATTGGTGTCACAGGCCCAGGTCTCTGCTGGCCCCCACACTGGCTGTGGGATCTTTGCAAAGGTGACCCCTTACAACCACCATCTCTGCAACAGTAGAAGTGGAATGACAGCCGTTCTATTGTCACAGCGAGCACTGACCAGCCAAGGGAGCTGCGATGTGCTTTGTGACATGTAGAGAGTTCCAGTGCCGTGCATATTTGTTGCTTGAGTGGCTAAACAGAATGTTGAGTTTATTCAGCAGATTTTTGTTATCCTCTGCACCCTCATTCTCGTGCTACCATCTGGGGACTCAGGGCTCAGCTTCCTGACAGAGCAATGTCCTTCCTCACTCTGGCTTCCTCCCTTGCCTCACCCATTCACTTGGTTTCCTCCTTGGCCACCCCAATTCCCACGCTGCACATTTGAAAGAGGCAGGAACTTCACCTCTACGCTTTGGCCAGAGGCCTCTTCCCTCCCACCCGTGCCCAGTGCCAGGGACCCAGCCCAGCATCAGCAAATCCAGCAAACACATCTGTCTAAAGAAGAATAAGTCCCACATCTCTCATGCCAAGCATCCAAGGAGCTGAGATGGGAAGGGTCTGGGTAAAGGGTTCCCTGAGCCCCGAGACACACCCCTGCCCATTTCCATAGCCCATTGTGTATTTACTGTAGACCTTTGAATAGGAAGTGAAACAGTAAGCTCTTAATTCTCAAGTTTGAAAAAGTTCTTCCCAGAACATGCACCATCTTAAAATAGTAAAAACAAAGACAGTGCCACGACCATCACCTACTACTAGTGCTGCTAAAGCTAAACACAATGGCAGCTTATTAAATTACCGTTTCCCTGGTGCCAGGCTCTGTGCCTAAAACCATGCACTGGGTCTCATTCTCGGGGCTTTTCTTCTGTCAGCTCAAGAAGCCCTCACAGCACCTCAAGGAGGGAAATATTTTCATTACCCACATTCAGAGATAAGAACGATAAGGCCCAGAGAGAGTGAGGGATTAGTCCACAGTCACACAGCTCCATGGTAGCCAAGTCAGACAGGGGTGCGGACGGCCCAGCTCTTTGTTCCTGCACCTTCTTCCTGTTAGAGTAGCTGGGGCTGGTGTTATCTGTTGCCACTGGGCATGTGTATTCACACTCCTCATTTTAGTTCATAGGTTCATTTAAGGAGCTACCTGTGTGTGTGACAAACAGCAAACGTGGCTGCCTAGAGAGCCCACTGCCAGAGCTAGAGCTGTGTGTGATGAACGTCTGCAGTGGCAGATATGATTCACGGGGGTTCTGATCGTGTGTGGATTTAACTTACTATGTTTTCTTCTAAGTAGCACTAATTAGCCATCATGTGCCTTTGGGTGGGCAATATTTAAAGAAATAAACATCTCAGGGTGGGTGCAGTGGCTCACACCTGTAATCTCAACACTTTGAGAAGCTGAGGCAGGAGGATGGCTTGAGGCCAGGAGTCGGAGACCAGCCAGGGCTGGTCTCTACAAAAAATAAAGTTAGCTGGGTGTGGTGGTGCATGCCTGTAGTTTCAGCTACTTGAGAGGCTGAGGCGGGAGGATTGCTTGAGCCCAGGATTTCGAGGCTACAGTGAGCCAAGATCACACAACTGCATTCAGCCTGGGTGGTAAAGTAAGACCCTCTTTCTAAAAATCAATCAATCAATCAATCAATCAATAAACATCTCAGCATAATTCCACAAGTTTCTTACAAATGCTCAACAGAACCATTATTCTAATACTTTGTCTCTAAGTCACCACATTCCCCCTTAACGAGGAGTTAATCAAACTTCCTGAGGATAAACCCTCTATCCAGCTGGTCTGGTCCTTTGGCATATGTTGAAGTCAAAAGCCCTTGCAGGCAGCTTTTCTTATCTGCTCATGGCTTTTCTCCAGCAAGTTGCTCCATGGATGGAGTCCCTGCTATGTACATATGTCATCTCTGAACCTTCCACAGTCTGCCCACTGGAGTGAAATGGGCTTGGAGTGAGGGAGCGGATGTGTGGCTATACTACCAGTTGGAGACAGAGCCTGACTTTGCACCCTGGCCTGAACCCCCAGTCCTCTTTCACCCTCAACCATGAGATGAGCATCACCAGCTCTAAATGTTCTCCATTAATCAAGAAAGAAAGCAAAAAGGACCAGTGGATCTTCGTGTTTTCCTTTCATTAATCTACTTTATATCTCCCCTGCCTTTTGCAAAAGCTGACATGGGGATTGCAGCCCTCCACATGTGTCTTTATGTTAATAATTTGAAACACCAGCACTGTCTGTTTCAATTGGAAAGGAGGCATTTTCTGCCTCTTAAGAAAAAGTCCTCCTGCCTAGCTCCCTTCTCACAGATGCTAACGCTTACAACCCCCTCAACTCCACCACTCTGAGCTGCATGCGTTTCAGAACCCCTAGAGAGTGGCCCAGATCCCTTTGCCAAACATTTCGGCAACTGGACTCAGGTTTTTCAACAGCGGATTAAAGTGCTGTCTTCTCTCCTGGGCTGCCAAGTACTTTCTCGGCCTTCGGAGTGCCCTTACATACTCTCAGGACGAATCCAATCTTGTTTCTGAGATGATTTTTCTCTCCAACAGACAGATTACTTATGGAGCATAATATAGACTTGATGTTGCCCAAACAAGCCACTGAGCATTTATTGAGTGCCTGCTATGTGCAAAACACTGAGGATCAAAGAGATACCACAGACCCTTTCTGCCCGGAGTCACAAAAAGAGTGGGTATCAGTACCTTTACCACAGAAAATGTTTATTTTCATCTGATGCTTTTAAAGAGTTTGGGAGGTGGATGAGGCAGGGATCCTCATGTCTGTTTGAAAGCTGGGTAAGCAGAGGCCAGGGAGCTGTGAAGCAGCCATTGATTTGCAGCTGGGTGGGTCTCAGGCCTCCTTGCTCCTGTCCAAGCTGCCATCCCCTCAGAAACAGAGGGTGAATAGGAAGGAGGTTCCTTATAAGAACTGACCTCTCGAAAAGTGCTGTCCACCCAAGGAACAGGACTGTGGCATCAGCATCCTTTTTGTTTGTTTGTTTGTTTTGTTTTTTTGAGACAGAGTCTCCTCTGTCACCCAGGCTGGAGTGCAGTGGTACAGTCTTGACTCACTGTTACGTCTGCCTCCTGGCTTCAAGTGATTCTCCTGCCTCAGCCTCCCTAGTAGTTGAGACTACAGGCAAACACCACCACTCTTGGCTAATGTATGTATTTTTAATAGGGACAGGTTTTCACCATGTTGGCCAGGTTGGTCTTGAACTCCTGACCTCAGGTGATCCACCTGCCTCAGCCTCCCAAAATGCTGGGATTACAGGGGTGAGCCACCATGCCCAGCCATGTGGCGTCCTTTTGAGGAACAACAAAAGTCATGTCCCTACATTGGCTCAGGCAAGGATTTCATGACCAAGAACCCAAAAGCAAATGCAGTAAAAACGAAGATAAATAGCTGGGACCTAATTAAACGAATGAGCTTTTGCATGGCAAAAGGAACCGTCAGCAGAGTAAACAGACAACCCACAAAGTGGAAGAAAATCTTCACAATCTGTACATCTGACAAAGGACTAATACCCAGAATCTACAACGAACTCAAACAAATCAGTAAGAAAAAAACAATCCCATCAAAAAGTGAGCTAAGGACATGAATAGGCAATTCCAAAAGAAGATGTACAAATGGCCAACAAACATATGAAAAAATGCTCAATGTCACTAATGATCAGGGAAATGCAAATCACAACCACAATGCGATACCACCTTATTCCTGCAAGAATGGCCATAATCAAAAAATCAAAAATAGTAGATGTTGGCATGGACACGGTAAACAGGGAACACTTCTACACTGCTGAAGGGAATGTGAACTAGTACAGTCGCTATGGAAAACAGTGTGGAGATTCCTTAAAGAAATAAAAGTAGAACTACCATTTGATCCAGCAATCCCTCTACTGGGTATCTACCCAGAGGAAAAGAAGTCATTATGAGAAAAAGATACTTGCACATACATGTTTATAGCAGCACAATTTGCAATTGCAAAATCATGAAACCGACTCAAAGGCCCACCAATCATCAAGTGGATAAACCATCAAGTGGATAAAGAAACTATGGTGTGTATGTGTGTGTGTGTATGTATGTGTGTGTGTGTGTGTGTGTGTGTGTGTGTATATATATATATATATATGAGATGGAATACTAGGAAGCCATAAAAAGGAATGAATTAATAGCATTTGCAACGACCTGGATGAGCCTGGAGACTATTATTCTAAATGAAGTAACTCAGGAATGGAAAACCAAACATACTATGTTCTCACTGATATGTGGGAGCTAAGCCATGAGGGTGCAAAGGCATAAGAATGATACAGTGGACTTTGGGGACTTGGGGGAAGAGTAGAAGGGGGCATAAAAGGCTACAAATGTGGTGCAGTGTATATGACTCAGGTGATGGGTGCACCAGAATCTCACAAATCACCACTAAAGAACTTACCCATGTAACCATAAACCACCTGTACCCCAATAACTTATGGAAAAATCAAATTTAAAAAAATTAAAAAAGAAAAAACTCACATCCTAGTCTTAATTTGCTTTCCTGGCATTTTGCATTTTCCATGCTGGGATTCTGTTCAGGCCAGCTCTGTTGAACAGGCTTGCTGGTTGGCAGGGATTGTGCACACACATGGTGCCACCTCCCTTAGCTTTTCTGGCCCTGTTTTCTTCCTAACCCAGTGTGCTCTCTTCCTCCCATACACAGATCGGGGGTGTTGGCGTGACTTCCTGAATATCATGTGTAGTGGTGGGGGGAGATTTCTCTGGCTTCTGACCCAGCTGGGTGTACTGAAATAACTGTGAGGCTGCAGAGTCCTGAGCTGGATTGTGTTGGCACAGGATGGCCACCTCTGTGCCTTCCTCTTCTGCTCATACAGGTGCCCCTGGGAAGGAGGGTGCAGTGCATTCCCCTGAGAGCTACATTGGTTGGAGGAGACTGTAGCATTTTAGAATGTTCTCCTGGAGATTCCGATGTGCACCTCCAGTGGAGAATCTGGCCTTTTGTTGCTGTTGTTTCGTGCTATGATTACTACTGAAGACAATTTTGCCATATAGAGGAGAGGATGTTTAAAAATAAACCAAAAGGGTCCACTTAGGGAGGTGAACCCGCTGGACTTGCCATTGCCCCAGCCCCTGCTTCACTCCAGGATGCATGTGCTCGCTGATGGAGAATGATGCTCAATTTCACTTTTATTCCTTTGGTCTTCTCTTCTCAGCCTTCATCACCCACCACCACTTTCCCGTTCTCTCTCTCTTCCTCCAAAATAGGGATTACATAGTTTTTCTCTTGGTACCTCTGGCTTCCAACCTGACCCCCTGGCATGTCATAGGTGCCCAGTAAAATGTCTGTTTAGCCAATGAACGAGATAACAATGGAACAAACAAATTCCCCACCCATCCTTCTAAGGCCCTGATACTTTATTCTCCACAGCGGAAAGGAATTTAATCTGATTAGGAGTCTGCTGGCCCACACAGGGGACATCCATTTGGTTCCAATGACACTGCTGAATCACTTGAAAGATGCTATCGAGTTAATTGGGGTAGAATAAATACTAATTTATAGCAATCTTTGCCAGCTATTCCCTAAGGGAAAATTTTTAAACTCCCCATCCTCTTGCTTTGCTTGACTGCTGAGATCCAGTGAGAGTGGCCTGAACTTCTCATAGCTGAACCAACAGAGGCACAGACTCCTCCCCCCTATCCCCACCTCAGGAAGCCACAGCCAGGTGGAGGAGCTCCTCAGGTACAGCCAGGGAGGTGGGGCATCTCAAACTGGCCTTGGCTGTTTCTTCTTAAGGTTCTTAGACAGCCTCCTCTGAATGCAAGCTGTGGCTCTGGGGCTTGTCCCAGTCTCCTGAGTTCTCACCATGGACCATGGGATGCATATGGAGGACAAGGTCCCCAGGGCCCTGGACCACATCATCTGAGCCTTTCTGTCCCCCCAGGGCAAGTGCTTCCTCCATTATTGCTAATCTAAGATGATGTACTCTGATGAGACAGCGTTTTCTCCCCCTGCGTTGTGCTGAGTTACTATGGCAACACTTTCAGAAAAGGTGAATTTGCTTTTTCCTCTTAATTCTGAAATGCTCTCAGGCTTTCCAAAAATATCCTTATTTCCTTGGGTCCTACATGTCGGACACACAGAAAATACAGCCATCTCCTCCGCCATGTATATATTATATCGAGTAGCTCAATGCACAGCAATTGATTGGGTACACTTTTTTTTTAATAAAAAGTATTTTTAGCATCTGCTCTATGTCAGTAGATGTGCTAGGCACTGGGATTCAAAGAGAAGTTGGACTCGACTCATATCCTATAAGTGCTCACAGTCCCTAAGAAAAATAGGTAAGTACACAGCTAACTATAATGTAACATAAGTACACATCTAACTATAAGGTAATGTAACATAACATAATATATTGTAAAGGAATATAATATAATGTACTATAATACATGCAATGTAATAAATATAATGTAATGTAATGAATATTTTGTCAGTTCTAGGAATAAATTAGCATGTATTCCTTTCTCTACTGGGAGAGAAAGCTGTTTCTCTCCCAGTAGAGAAAGCTGTTAATTCAGCCTGGAGTAAGGAGGGTTAGGAGTCGGTAGATCTGGAGTTTGATTCCTGATCAGTTACATACGAGCTGTGCCAGCTCAGGGAAATGAACATCCCTCTCTGAGCTCCAATCCTCCATCTCATCCTGAGCTGTTGTGAAAATGAGGGGACACCACAAAGTCACAACAACCAGTCCCAGAACAGCTGTTACTCGAAAGATACTGCCCCTCCCTGCCCAGGTGCTGGGCACCCCGAAGGGGCTCAGGAGAGGAAGTGAGCATAGATAGTGGGACCTGCAGGCAGCGAAGAGGTAGGCCAGCACTTCCGTCAAAGGCAGTCGCGCCAGCAGCAAGGCGGCCACGTGAGCACACCTGACACATCATTTCGGGGGGAGATAGGACAGCCAGTGTGGCCAGTGTGGGGAACTGGATCTGAACCCATTGCCATCCTTGGGCTCTGGGTGGGACCCCTTTTGAAAGCTTCCGCTGAACCAGAAAGATAGCACAGTGGTAAAGTGCTTACAAGGGAGTCACCGCAACAAACATGAACCTTGCTCTAAAAATTAGCATGCACTTTGGGAGGCCGAGGCGGGCAGATCACCTCAGGTCGGGCGTTTGAATCCAGCCTGACCAACATGGAGAAACCCCATCTCTGCTAAAAATACAAAATTAGCTGGGCGTGGTGGTGGGTGTCTGTAATCCCAGTTACTTGGGAGGCTGAGGCAGGAGAATCGCTTGAACCGAGGAGGCGGAGGTTGCTGTGAGTGGAGATCACACCATTGCATTCCAGCCTGGTCAACAAGAGCAAAACTCTGTATTAAAAAAAAAAAAGAAAAAAAATTAGCATGCAGTCAGCGTAGATCCCAGTGTCATTGTGCCTGGTCACATTTGGAGTGCCGTAGGTTGCCCTCTGCCTTCCAGCAGCTTAGATGCTCTTTGAGGGAAGAAAGCAGCCCTCTTTGTCCTGCGCAATGTAAGGACATGCAGGTGGCCACTTACAGGCGTTCCAGAGAGGTTTATGTCTTCTTTACCATGTGTGTCTGTGTCCTCGCCTGTCAAACAAGGGTGACAATAGTACCCACCTCATAGGGTTGCGATAATAAAACCCAATCATGCCTGTAATGTGCTCAGCCCATAGCTGGCATAGAGCAGGCTCTCAATAAATATTAGCTTTCATTTTTATTTTATCCACCTCATTGTAAATTGAAGACTCTTCAGCATGGAAACATTAGCCAAGGAGGGTGGCAAGTACTGATATCCAGTAGCAAATCTTGCCCTTAACTGCAGCCTGCATGGGCGAGCAGCACAGAAAGGCTTGGTAGCTCCCTGTGCATTGGAAAGCTTAATGAAAGGGCGGATTATGTTTTTTCAGCAAAACAGCCAGATTTGGAGGCCAGTTCTCTGCAGGATGTCACCCCAATGTGTTGCAGGGCTGGGCAAGTTAATGAGAAAGCCTTTGGGGTTTGGGGATCGGAGGAGGCTTGGATGCCATTCCCAAGTGTGTGATGTGAGTGATCTTAGGCGGGGTGCTCCGTGCCCCGTCCGGCAGGCACTCACTGTAGATGCGTGGGTGCTGATTCTAGCCTTCAGCCCCCTGTCTGTAGAAAGAGGCAGGCCCCACCCACTGATAACCTCTACAGGGAGTAGAAAAGAATTTCTCACTTCCAGATGCGACTAAAGCAGGGACTCTTTGGAGCTCTCTATTTCCACCTCCATCAGGATGAGCACATGGACCACATAGGGATCCGCAGCCACTTAGTACCCCCGGGAGAAAAGCTTGGCCACATTCATCAGCAGAAGCCTATGTACCTGGCTTCTGTGCAAAATTCTGCCCATTAGCTCTTGTCACCTTTAGCACGTGCTATGCTCCAGGCGCTGTGCTGAGCACCAGGGACTGTGATGGTTCATTTAAGGTGTCAACTTGGCTGCACCCCGGGATGCTCAGATTGAGCGTGTCCATGACAGTGTTTCTGGATGAGGTTAGCGTTTGAATCCGTGGATCCAGTAAAGCAGATGATCCTCCCCAATGTGGGTGGCATCAACCAGTCCACTGAGGGAGAAGGAAAGAGGAATTCGCCCCTTTTATCTCCTGCCTGCCTGCTTCAGCGGAGACATTGGTCTTCTGCTCTTGGACTGGGTTTTACCACCCCAGCTCCACTGGTTCTCAGGCCTTTGGACTTAAGACTGAATTATGCCACCAGCTTCCCTGGGTCTCCAACTTGCTGGTGACAGATGGTGGGGATTCTCAGTCTCCATAATTGCATAAGCCAATTCCTCATAATCTCTTCATATATGTATGTATGTGTGTGTGTGTATATATATGTTATTGGTTCTGTTTACATTCATATATATATGTTATTGGTTCTGTTTCTGTTCATATATATTAAATATATATAGAGAGAGAGGTTCTGTTTCTGTTTCTCTGGAGAACCTGGACTAATACAGATTTGGTAGAGACTATTGATTTCTATAATTCTGGAATATTGCAAAGTATACCACGATACTCGGGCAGTTTGAATTTAGTTTCTGGTTCTCTGGAAATATTTAAATTGTCAAAGCCTCAGTTATAATACCTGTGTGGTGGGAAGACACCACCTCCACCTCACTGTGAGACACACCGTGATTAGCCAGGGCAGGCACGGGGTGTGCATCAAGCTGGACAACTGGCAGCACAGTCTGGAGCTGGTGCAGTCAGCCTGGGCAGACAGGCAGCTTTCGAAGGCTTCAGCCTCCTGCACTGGCTTCAAAGGCCCAGGACTCAGAGGCTGACATCTGACCAGGGACCTCCATGAGTCACTCATGTAATGGTGTTGAGGGCCTTGATGATGTGGAATTGCACGCCACAAAATCCTGCTTTTTTATTAAGCTTTAAAGGACCTCGATATGTATTATTTTAGAGAGGATGGCTTTCTACTTTGAGATCCCTTCTTCCCAGCAAACACCAATCAACCCTTATTTTTACAGCCTAGAAGTTTATTTTGATGCTCTTGGCACAGACATCTCACTAAGGAGAAGTCTTCAAACCTGTGCTCGTTAGCATTTCTTCCAGGGCCTTCCAAAGACCCCTGGGAGGAAATTCACAGAGCATGCTATTGTCCTGCTTCCACTTAATATTCCACACAGCAGAGCCCTGCCCCAGGAAGAGGGGTTGACTTTTGTACTAAGCCAGGCAGATTTACTGAAATGCACCCCCAGACCTCAGCTCCACTTGGAGCCAGGGCTAAACCAAGAGCCTATGAGGTAGGAACTCTGTGGACAAATGAGGGTTTTCCACTGCGGAGGGCACTCAGGTTGTGCCCCTTGGAATTGTCCCTTTTCCTTGGTAATTAAGTCTAAGTGCCTAGAGTCCTACGTTCTTTTCCTGGTTGTTTACTTTTTAAATAATTGATTGCCCACCTCAGTGTGTCATGAGCCAGGTAGCCATCCTTCCCTTGGATCACTGGAGCTGACCTCAGACCGGCCTTCCTTTTCTGGAGCCGGTTACCTATCGCTGCCTCATTCTTCTTCTGCACCATCTAAAGGTCTCTCCTTTTCTCTCTCCTTGAGGAAGCCCATGGCAGATAAAACTGGAGCCAGGTTTGTAGAAATGCAAGTCCTCAGGGAGGAGGAGATACTTGAGGCATGTCCCAGGAAACCCAGATTCTGATTTGAACTGGATTGCAAAGGTTCATTCGCCAGTGTACATGAATTCTCTCTCCCTCTCCCTCTCTCTCTCTCTCTCTCACACACACACACACACACACACACACACACACACACACTGCACTGACCCCTTCTACTCCTTGCTAGCTGAGGGACTAACCTTGGGCAAATCGCTTAACCCTTTCTAGGGGCAGTTTCTGCATCCCCTTTTGTTAAAGGCATGGATAGAAATTACCCCACCAGAGTCATTGGCAGTTCTGAAGATTCCTATGGAAGGTGTGCAGGGGAGTAGCTGCATGCCCTGCATCCTCGTGGGGTGCACCTGTATCACCTTAGTTTTTTCATCCCTAGGGTGGTAGGGTCTCTGAAAGGCAGCTAAACCACTGTGAGTTAATGACTGCTGCACTGTGAAGGTCATCGATCATTGTCTGCCATTTGCAGAGACAGCTGAGCTCACTCTGAGCCTTCGGTGATGTGCTGAGAAGGGGAAGCAACATCCAATGAGGTTTGTATTAGTCCATTATCATGATGATCATAAAGACATACCTGAGACTAGGTAATTTATAAAGGAAAGAGATTTAACTGACTCATAGTTCCACATGGCTGGGGAGGCCTCAGGAAACTTACAATCATGGCGAAAGGGGAAGCAAACACATTTTTCTTCACATGATGGCAAGAAGGAGAAGTGCTGAGCAAAAGAGGGGAAAGCCCCTTTATAAAGCCATCAGACTGTGTGAGAACTCACTCACTATCATGAGAACAGCAGCATGGGGGTAACCGCCCCGGTGATCCAATTACCTCCCACCAGGTCCCTTCCACAACACATGGTGATTTGGGGAGCTACAATTCAAGATGAGATTTGGGGGGGAACACAGTCTTTTCACTCTCCCTCTGTGGCCCATGTCTCCCTTCAAGGCTTCACCACCAGGGGTCTTTCTCCTATAGTGAAAAGCAAGCAAGCCCCTGTCTCTTCTCTACCTTCCCTGGATTTGGTGGCATAAACTCAAGTGTTCTGATTGCCATCATTGCTACTACTGTCACCCCAATTAAGCCATGAACACACACACTTCCCCCCGGGGATCCCCAGTCTTTGACCAGTTTGCCACAGTTCCAGCCCTCTCTCCTGAAGGGGTTCAGGTGGCAGCCTGTGGACCCAGCCTGTTGCCACCCTGAGGGATGGTGCCACTCAACCTTGGGAAGCTGGGCCCTGGTCTGTGGTGAGTGAGAGCCCGCAGATGTCTCGGCAGGAGACTAGCCCCATGGGGAGTGTGGAGAGCTGCGGGGAGGTGGGGCACACAGGGTGTTCTGCCAGGGCTGGTGGACATCTCCTTGTGCCTGTCCAGCCCTGGGCCTTCATCACAAAGGACTTTTGCTGAAATCAACCAACTTGAGCCTCAGCACAGCTCCAGGGCATGCCTGGGAGAGCCATGTGAATGTGGCCTCACAGAGAGCTGAAGGGAGACCTGGTGTGAAGGGAGAAGCTCTCTTTGGAGTTGCCTCTGACTCAGACTCCACACTGGTCATGCAGGGCTTAAGAGAGCCCCCAAGTCAGAATGGCCATCAGGGTTAAGGTGGGAGATGTGAATGGAAAGGCCTGGGACCTGGGCAGCCGTGCTACGCTGCTGAAGACTCCTTCTGAGCACTTCCTCAGGAAAGTTGTCACGTGTTCTGCAGGCCTGTCGAAACGCCACAGTGATCTCTGCTGTGGGCCGAGGTCCACTGAATCTCGATTTGCCAAGCACCTTTGTCATACATGCAGTAAAATCTTGGCGCTGTAGAAAGAGCTTGGGACGTGGAGGCAGATGTGGTTTGGGGTCCAGCCTGACCCTGGGCGCTGGGGCCTCAGCTGAGAGACTGTGCAGTTGGAAGGCCACCACCACCTCCCAGGGCCCTGAGGACCGCATGGAATGGTGAATACTGGGCTTGCCACAGCGCCTGGCTCAGACCAAATGCCACAGTCTCCTTCCCAGGTGTGCTTTTGATTTACCTACTAATATACATACCAGAAGATTGTTTTGGTGGAGGGGATGATATGGTTCTCTAACTGGTAACAGATGCACAGAACCCTGTGACCATGACCACAATCAAAATTTAGAACTTTCCATCGCCCCAAAATATCTCCTCCTGCTGTCTCTTGCAGCCAACCACCCCCTACTGCACACACCCCTGTCTCTGCTGTTGTCCACCCCATTGTTTTTTGCATCATCCAGAATACCATCTAAATGGCCTTTCCCATATAGCTTCATTCAGGTAACCTAATGCATTTGAGATTCCCCCATGTCATTGTGGACATCAATAACTTCTTCATTTTTATTGTCGAGTGGAATTCTATTGGGTGAATGTAGACAGTTCACCCATTTACCAGTTGAAAGACACTTGCATTGTTTCCAGTGCGGGGCAGTTATGAATAAAGCTATTGTAAACATTTGCACACAGGTTTTTGGTGAACATCAGTTTTTATTCCTCTTGGGTAGAATACGTAAAAGTGGGATTTCTGGGTCATATGATAAACATATGTTTAACTTTGTAAGAACTGGCTTAACTATTTTCTTTAAATGGCTGCATAATTGCTTGCCATAGCAAGGTACAAGAGTTCCGGTTGCTCTACCTTCTCATCAGAAATTAGTAACACAAGAGTTTTTTTTTTTTTTAAGTTTAGCCATTGTGGTAGATGTGTAGTGTTATCTCATGGTAGTTTTAATTTACATTTCCCTAATTAATGATGATGAGCACCTTTTCAAGTGTTTATTTGCCCTCTATATATCTCTTGTTCAGTGATATATTTCCTATTTAGCTGTTCAGATCTTTTACCTATTTTTAAAAGTGGGTTGTTTTCCAACCCCATTAAAAAGTGGGCAAAGGACATGAACAGATACTTCTCAAGAGAAGACATTCATGTGGCCAAGAAACCTATGAAAAAAAATTCAACATCACTGATCATTAGAGAAATACAAATCAAAACCACAATGAGATACCATCTCACACCAGTCAGAATGGTGATTATTAAAAAGTCAAGAAACAACAGATGCTGGGAAGTTTGTAAAGAAATATAATGCTTTTATACTGTTGGTGGGAGTGTAAATTGGCTCAACCATTGTGGAAGACAGTGTGGCACTTCCTCAAAGATCTAGAAGCAGAAATACCATTTGACCCAGCAATCGCATTATTGGGGCTATACCCAAAGGAATATATAATAAATTATTCTATTGTAAAGATACATGCATGCATATGTTCATTGCAGCACTATTCACAATAGCAAAGACATGCAATCAATCCAAATGCCCATTGATGATAGACTAGACAAAGAAAATGTGGTACATATATGCCATGGAATCCTACACAGGCATAAAAAGGAATGAGATAGTGTCCTTTGCAGGGGCAGGGCTGGAGCTGGAAGCTGTCATCCTCAGCAAACTAACACAAAAACAGAAAACCAAGCACTGAATGTTCTCACTTATAAGTGGGAGCTGAACGATGAAAACACATAGACACATGTGGGGACACTGGTTTCAGTGTTCTTTATGTATTCTACCTATAAGGGTTTTTTTTTTTTTGTCAGATAGATGATTTGTAAATATTTTCTTCCAGCCTGTGGCTTGTCTTTTCATTCTCTTGATGATGTTTTTCATGGAGAAAACATTTATAATTTTAATAAGATCCAGTTTGCAGTGTTTTCTTGTCTGGATTATGCTTTTGATGTTGGAGCTAATAACTCTGCCTAAGACAAGATTACAGGCATTTTTCTCTTACGTATTTTCCTAAAGGTGTTATAGTTTTATGATTTCATTTAGGTCTAAGATTCATTTTGAGTTTTTGGTATGAGGCATGAATTTTGTGTTTTTTTTTTGCTGCGGCTGTTTTGTAATTTTTGTGTAAGAGATTGGGTTCCAAGTTCACATATCTATCTCTCTATATATTGTTGCATATTGATGTCCACTTGTTCCAGTATCATTTGTTGAAAAGACTATCATTTTTCCATTGAATTGCCTTTGCAATTTTTTCAAAAATTAATTGGCCATATTATGTGCATCTCATTTCTGGAGCTTCTATTTAATGTATGTAGCCATCCTTTTGCTAACACTACACTGTCTTGATAACTGTAGCTTTATTATAAGTCTTGAAATACAGTAGCATGAGCTCACCAAATTTGTTTTCTTTCTCAAAATTGTTTTGATTATGCTTAGTCCTTTGCCTTTGCAAATAAATGTTTGAATCAGCTTGTTGGCATCAACAAACATTCCTGCTGGGATCTTCATTGGGATGGCATTGAGGTTCTACATCAATTTGAGGAGAATTCATATCTTAACAATATGGAGTCTTTGATTTCATGACCATGGTATTTCTCTCTATTTATTTAGATCTTCTTTGCTGTTTCATCAGTATGCCGCTTTCATGAAGCATTTGGATCCTGCACATATTTTGTTAGATCTAGGCTAAATATTTTATTTTTTGGTGTTGTTGTAAATAGTGCTTTTTGGCTAAAGTTCATATTGTTTGTTGCTTGAGTGTGGAAACACAATTGATCTTTTAATATTGACTTTGTGTGCTATGACCTTTCAAAATTCAGTTATTAGTTATATGATGCTTTGGAAATTCCTTGAGATTTTCTGTATAGACAATCATGTCTTCTGCAATTAGAGACAGTTTTATGTCTTCTTTATATATAAGGCATCTATGTATATATGACTTTTATTTCTTTTTCTTGCTTTATTGTACTGGCAAAAACTTTCAGTGTGATTTTGAATGGGAGTGGTGAGGTGAGACATCCTCTTGTATTCCCTAGCTCGTAGAGGGAAGCTTTCACTCTTTCACCATTAGGTATGATGTTAGCTGTAGGTTGTTTGGTTTTGTTTTCTAGATGTTCTTTGTCAGATCCAGGAAGTTCCCTTCTATTTCTATTTTACTAAGGGTTTTAAATAATGAGTGGATGAGGCTGGGCGCGGTGGCTCAAGCCTGTAATCCCAGCACTTTGGGAGGCCAAGATGGGCGGATCACGAGGTCAGGAGATTGAGACCATCCTGGCTAACACGGTGAAACCCCGTCTCTACTAAAAAATACAAAAAAACTAGCTGGGCGAGGTGGTGGGCGCCTGTAGTCCCAGCTACTTGGGAGGCTGAGGCAGGAGAATGGCATAAACCCGGGAGGTGGAGCTTGCAGTGAGCTGAGATCCGGCCACTGCACTCCTGCACCTCCAGCCCGGGCGACAGGGCGAGACTCCGTCTCAAAAAAAAAATAATAATAATAATGAGTGGATGTTTACTTTTGTCAAATGTTTTTTCTGCATCTACTGATATGATTGTTTTGTTGCTTCGTAGTTCTGTCAGTGTGGCATAAATTATATGGGTTGATTTTTTTTGAATGCTGAATATTTGAATGCTTTGCATTATCTTGTTTATATATTGCTGGATTTAATTTGCCAATATCTCATCGACTGCTTTATGTCTGTGTTCGATTGAGGTATTGATCCACAGTTTTCTGCTCTTGTAATGTCTTCGATTTTGTTAGCAGGGTAATGCTGCCTCATTAAGATGATTTGGGAAGTGTTCCATAAAATGAGTTGGTAAATATTCCCTCCTCTTATTTTTTGGAACAGAATGTCTACAACTGGTATTTTTCTTCTTTATATTTTTGGTAAATTCTTCAATAAAATCATTTGGTGATTTTTCCCAGGAGACTTTTAACTAAAATTTTAATTTATTTAATAGCTAAAAGGACTGTGTGGTTTATCTTTTTTCCTTGAGTAAGTTTTGGTAGTTTGTGTTTTTTAAGGAATTGGTTCATTTCACCTACATTGACAAACCTATGGGTATGTAGTTGTTTTTAATCATCTCAGTAATTCCTTATTGTCTGTCCTTTTGCTATCAGTAATGTCTGTGGCAATATCCCTTTTCCATTTCTGATATCAATAATTTGTGTTTTCTCCCTTCTTGCTCAGCCTGGCAAGAGGTATTTATCATTGCTATAGATCTTTTAAAAGAACCAGTTTGTAGAGTCATTGATTTTTCTCTACTGTTTCTGTTTTCAATTTTATTGAGTTTTGTTCTTATCTCTATTGTTGCCTTCCTTCTGTATGCTTTGGGTTTAATTTAACTTTCCCCTCATCCCAATTTCTTAAGGTATAGTTTAGATCGGGGGTGTCCAACCTTTTGGCCTCTCTGGGCCACATTGGAAGAAGAATTGCGTTGGTCCACACATAAAATACACTAACACTATTGATAGTTGACGAGAAAAAAAAAAAAAAAAAAAAAAAGAAAATCTAGTAATGTTTTAAGAAAGGTTATGGATTTGTGTTGGGCCACATTCTGTCCTAGGCTGCATGCAGCCCGTAGGCTGTGGGTTGAACAAGATTGGTTTAAATTATTGAATTGAGACCTTTCTTCTTTTCTCATATAAAAAATTAGTACTATAAATTTTTCTCTAAGCACTGCTTTAGTTGCATCAATGCATGCTGATAACTTGTATTTTCACTTTTATTCAGTTCAGAATATCTGCTAGTTTCCCTTGAGACTTCCCTCTTGATCCATGGATTATTTAGAAGTGTGTGGTTTAGCTTCCAAGTTTTGGGAGATTTCCTCAATAGCTTTCTGTTATTGACTCCTAGTTTAATTCCATTATGATCAGAGGACATATTTCATAGGATTTTGATTTCTTTAAACTTGTGAAGGTTTGCTTTATGACCCAGGATATGATCTGTCCTGGTGACTATTTCACATGCCCGTGAGAAGAATGTGCATTCTGTTGTCAGGTGGAAGGCTCAATACACGTCAGTTAGATCCTGTTGGTTGACAGTGGCATTCAGGTCTTCTGTGTCCTTGTTGATTTTCTGTTTCTTCCTATACCAAGAGAGAAGTGCTGAGGTGTGATAATTTTGGATTGGATTCTGGGTGTTTTGAATATTATGTTGTGAGATGCTGGCGGCTATGGGCTGAGTTGTTGCCCCCTCCTCCAACCCCACAATTCCCATGCTGAAGCCCTAACTCCCAATACCTTAGACGTGAGTGTATTTGGAGATAGGGTCTTTAAAAGTTAAAATGAGGTCACTAGGGTATGCGCTAGTTCATATGATTGGAGTCCTTATAAGAATGGGAAATTAGGACACAGATACGCACAGAGGGAAGACCATGTGAAGACACGGGGAGAAGGCAGCCACCTGCAAGCCAAGGAGAGAGGCCTCAGAATAAACAAGCCCTACCGACGCCTCGATCTTGGACATCCAACCTCCAGGACTGTGAGGATGTAAATCTCTGTTGTTTAAGCCACCCAGTCTGCAGTACTTTGTATGGCAGCCAGAGCAAACTAGTGTGCTGTGTCTTGTTAAAAATTTTAGAGCATTGCTTTGTTTTAGCAGTTTGGGTCTGGTCTGAAAATTCTCTGTCACCTTCTATAAGCAGTGATTGCACGTCGTTTGGGCGTGCCTTGCAGGTGCACCCCTCAAGGGTTAGTCTCGACATGGCAGGGGTTTGCACCACAGTTGAGTTATCAGAGCCTTTACTGTGCTCCTTTGAATCTCTTTTGTGCATGCAGTTTGGGGTGAGCCCAAAATGTGTACAGGTTCACTCAACAAACCTAGGGGGTTCCCTTCTCCAGCTTCTTCCCTCTGGGTTCCCCTGACACTGTCTAGCTCCCAGGGGCCTTTCTGTCTAAACCTCTGGCTGCAAAGCCGGCGTTTCTGCCCGCTGCATCCTCCTGTGCTGCTGCACGGGTCTGCACCGCCGGGGCACCCTGCAGGCAAAGCAGTGAGAGAAAATGGAAGAGATCAAGGGAGCCCCCCCCACTCTTCAGAACATGAGGCCCTTCCCCGGGTTCCTCTGGCCAGCAGGAAGGTTTTCTCTTGTGTTTAGGTCACTGTCACTGCTGCCGTCGCGACCGTGGCAACACAGCTCAGCAACTGACACTGCCTTGTGAGGCAGGGCCAGGAGATAAAAAAGAGAAAACAAGCAAAAATCAGGGATTCCCCTCAAACTGCCAGCTCACAGGAGCCTGGCTTCTCAGTCTTCTGTCTAGAGAGAGGGGGTTTCTTCTAGAGCTTTTGTGCTCAATCCTGGGAGATAAAAAAGGCAAAAGCCCCAGTAAGCTCATGACGCCTGTCTTTCTCCAGGTTTATTCCCCCTCCCCGAGCCAGCTGCTGCGGCCTTCTTGTCAGGGGCCTCGCCATTGCTTGTTGGAGCCTGCCTCTTAGTTGTAATCTGCAGTGGGCTTACTCTATCTGCACCGGCACTGCAAACATTTTATAATATTCTCCTGGTTTCATAACGGTCCCATGGGTCCCAGGCAGGAGTTCTTGTGTTGAGACAGGGAACAGATCCAGCAATAGAAGTGGCCTAGTCTAGCAGGCAGACTGGGCTGGCACCAGGATCTTACATCTCCCTTGGGGCCCCTTCAGGTACCACCCATCCCTTCAGGAGGACCTGCCTGCCTGTTCACGGTCTTGCAGTCCTGCCCGTCCCAGGTCGGGAGGCCACTGTGCCATTCAGAGCCCAGCCTTCCAGCAGTTCCTGCTGATTTGTAAGAGCCCGTGAGTGGGAAATGAAAACTCAAGTGCCTTTCCATCCTTTGCTGACCCTCCTGCTCTGTGGGGCTTCAGCCGTCCCCATCAGAGGACATTATGAGGAGATCAGCGTGTACCTCGCCATGCGCCTTTCATTTCTTTTCTTACGTTCCCAGTGAAATCCACATAAAGTAAACCAGACTCAAAAGTGGTAAATGGAGAAAATCAAAAGAGACCCCACTCTGGAGAGACCCTGAGACAGCAGGTCCAGCTCTTTGCCTTGGAAGCTATGGGGCCACACAGCAAGGATGAAACTTAAGATGACAGCTCACGAGCGTGGAACACACACAGCCGGGTGCTCAGTTTCTGTCACCCCACAGCACCTTACGAGGTGGTTCCTGCTCTTCATTTTACAGATAAGGAAGCTGAGGCATGGGATGGATAAGTCACTTGCCCTCATCATACAGCTATAAAGGAATCACGCGGGAGCTCAGCCTCATGCCTGATTCTGCGGCTCTTGTAAAGAATCCCGGCCTGTGTTGCTTCTTTCTAACCAAAATGTCTTCACCCCATCAAAATCCCATCGCCTTTTTCCTCTCTCTGTGAAAGTGCACACGACAGTATTTTATGACTGTGTGTTTAAGTCTATATTCTTTTAAAATGTTGAGCCCTTCAGAGGTCATGAGTAACCCTTGGTGTGCCTAATGTCTGTCTATCACTTCCTGGTGCAAGTGGGCCTTCGGTATTTGTTGAATGAATGATGAAAGGATGGATGGATGGTATTCAAATCTATCCAGGCTTTATGTTTAGACCACAGACAGCCTGCGAGAATTTAGTGATGAGAGAAATTATCTTTATAATGTTTGTACACTAACTGGAGGCTTCTCTGGAATTTTCTGATGTGCTAGGTCCCCCAGAGACCCTGGGCCACAGATGGTGAGTTCTGAAGAGACAAAACTGAGGGCGTGGTCCCTTGTACAAATTCTGAAATTGCTGCTATTTTTTAGATTAGCCACATATTGAGTTGTCAGATGTAGCAAATAAAGGATGCACAGCTAAATTTCATTGTCAGATAAACAACAAATAATTATTTAGGATAAGTATATGCCATGCAATATGTGGGATACACTTATGCTAATATGTGGGATATACTTATGCTAAAAATTGTGTTGTTGTTTATTTGAAATTCAAATTTAACTGAGCATCTTATATTTTGTTTGATGATTTTATTGAAGGCTTTGTGTGGCAATATTTGCCACACAGGCTGTCACTTTAGGCCTGTCTATAACTGACTTCAGCCTTCTTAGTATTGGGCAGGGACTTCTGACCTTAGATATCACCCCATCCAAGCTGCTCCCTAGTACGTAAAGCTGCAAGACAGGGCAGGGTTGGAGCAGGGCCAGATCTCGGCTCTCCAGACCCAGAGCAGCACGGGAGCAGCACAGCCCACTGGGGACATGGTTGTCTTTACCCCCATACAAATTTAACTGTAAAATTCACAGCCCAGGAGCATCAGTTTCTAACTGTTCTGGGCCAGGATGCCACAGGACGGGCGAGGCCAAGCTGGGCACTGAGACTGCATCTAAGGGAGGAGGGTCTTCTGGTCCCCGTATCACAGGCCATCACAATTACACTTCTGTTGTTTTGTGTTTACCCCTCCTCTGAAAGGCCTGCTGGGGTCACCTCTGATAACCACGCTTTGTAGATTTCCTTCTGAAAGCATTTTCCATTCCTTTCTCCGTAGAGGTGGCGCTTAGGGGAGATTTATATAACAGTCACCTCCTTAGCAGGAACAAGTGGAGACCTAAAGGCCACCCCACTCCTTGGAGCAGCTCTGCTCTGGGAGCAGGATGGAGACTGTCGGGAAGGCAAGGCCCTCTGAGGCCCCTGGGGGACGTCATCTCATTGTCCACAATGGCCCGGACCACCTGGAACACCCCACATCGCACTCAGCCACCACACGCCACATGGTGCCCCAACACTGCAGGGCAGGGAGTCTGAGCCTGGGGCACCCTCCTGAATTCAGAGAGCACTGAATCCCACAGCCACGATGGATTGTAACCATCACGCATGTGGTGCACTCCAATACTCAAAGCACTGCTCTTAATTTTAGGAAGTTCAAAAATACCAAACTATAGCAGACACTCATATACCCACTGACCAGAATAGGCCATTTATAATATTTCATCATGTCTGCCTTGTCTTTCCTTATAAGAAATGACTTCTGATGAAATCAGTCTCCTTTGTCCCATCTTCCCCTTTCCCAGAGGCAGCCGCGATCGCGAATCTGGCTTCTCGATCCAAGTTGGTACTTTTACTAACATTTGGGTAAATCCATGCATACTACATGGTAATATTATGCATGCATGTTTTTGATTTCAAGAATGCTATCTGAGTTTATTTTGCGACTTGCCTTTTTCCCCTAGAAAGCATTTTTCATCCAGTGTTAAGAACCTCCCAGCAGCCCCCTTCTATGAGCTGTCTGTATTATTTTCCCTGTTTTTAACTGAGAACCCTCTGCCTCAGAGAGGTTAAGAAGTGGGCCTAGATCACACCAGGAGGCAACGTTGGCCCTGGGGCTAAATCTCATCATGCCCTCAGGATTCTTGACTGATGGTCCTAGGGATCATTCATTCACCAGATATTTTTTGAGTGTCTGCTCTGGTCTAGGCATTGGGGATACTGTGATACTGTGGAAGATCCCTGCCTTCTGAAAAGTGTAGGCAGAAAAATACAGCCTTCTCTCTTCGACAAGCCAACAAGTGTTTCTGTTTTCTTTTCTTTTTTTTTTTTTTTTGAGACAGGGTCTCACTGATGCCCAGACTGGAGTGCAGTGGTGCCATCACACCTCACTACAGCCATGATGTCCTGGGCTCAGGCGATCCTCCCACATCAACCTCCCTAGTAGCTGGGACCATAAGTGTACACCACCACACCCCGCTAATTTTTTTTATATTTTGTAGAGATGGAGTCTCACTATGTTAGCCAGACTGATCTTGAACTCGTAGCCTCAAGCAATCCTCCCACCTTGGTCTCCCAAAGTGCTGGGATTGCAGGCATGAGTCACCACCGCACCCGGCCAACAAATGTTTTTTTTTTGTTGTTGTTGTTTGTTTGTTTTTAATCTTGACATGAATATGTCCTCCAATAGGGAAACAAGGCCCCCATCGCCCCCAGGTCACCTCGTGTTATCCTGGTTGCCAGCATCTAACTCAGCAACAGGAGACTCATTTTCTTGCTCTGCCCCCTTAAGCCACTCTCGCTTCTGCACAGTAGCTTTTCTAGGGTTTAAGGTTAGGATCACACCCCCCAAAATCTGCTCTGAGTCAAAACCTCATCCAAGAGTCCCATTCTCTGAAGGCCGGTGGCCACCCCTGCCCACTGGTGTGGGAAAGCCCAGCTGCTCGTTTCCAGCAGTGGCGTGCCACCGAAAGGGCATCTTTAAAAGTGGCTAAAAGTAGACTGGAGCTGGTCGGGCGGGCTTTGAGGGTGACATTCTCTCACCATCTGCTTCCAGGATGACCTCAGCCAACACCCCTCATGCTGACCACAAGCCAGATCCTGATCAAATTTTTGTGACTTCCAAATGTTGGAATTGAGACTGACTTTTTGTTTTCAAGTCGTGGAATTCTGCTGTTGGAAGTTTTATTTTTATTTTTATTTTTATTTTTTGAGACAGAGTCTCGCTCTGTTGCCCAGGCTGGAGTGCAGTGGCACGGTCTCGGATCACTGCAAGCTCCGCCTCCTGAGTTCACGCCATTCTCCTGCCTCAGTCTCTGGAGTAGCTGGGACTACAGGCGCCCACCACCAAGCCCGCTTAATTTTTTGTATTTTTAGTAGAGGTGGGGTTTCACTGTGTTAGCCAGGATGGTTGAATTTATTTTTATGTCTAACTCAGCACTTTCCATTTAGAACCTATTTCACAAAGAAAAAAATATCAAAACAAAATAAAACCAACAAGCTTGAGACAGATGGGTGGAGCAACAGGGCTGACCAGCTTTGGAGCACCTCTCAGCCGCCTGTCTCAGCACACGTTGGGGGCACGGGCAGCCATCTGCTGACAACTAAAAATGAGTATCTAGTTATCGATCACACAAAAAGCACATGACCAGAAATGCCGTGTTCCTGATCTCCTCACTTTAGCTTAAGCAGCTGGATAAGAGATGCATGTAATATTCTCCTACAAGGACGACAGAGGGAAGGAATACTGATTGGTAATTGTTGTGTAACTTTTCTGGGCCATGCTTTCTTATGCATGATCTTATTCACTGCTTGCAACAATCTCGCTGGTTGGACTGCATTCTCTTCATCACTTACAGAAGGGAAATTGAGGCAAGTCGGTAAGTAACTCACCCAAGCTCCACCGTATGTGGATTCACCCCGAGCCTTTCTGACACCAGAACCCACCCTCGTTTCCCACGCTCCGAGACAGCAGAATCCATCCAACACTGACCATCCTCTCTGGCAGTTCTGAGCTCCCACCACAGGTGCAGGGCAAAGGGGACTCCCCGTGAGGCCTGTCCCATGTCTGGGAGCTCCAGGATTGGGGTTTATGAAGTACCGCCTGTGGGGAGCCCTCCTGCTGATTTCATATTCATTAATTCCGCATGCTTTTACTTGTCACTTTTGTTGTATGTTAAGGATGGGGCTGAGGGAGTTTGTGATGAGTAGACCATATCCTTGCCTTCAAGAGTTCTCTGTCTAATGGGAAGTGGACATCCAATTATGCACACCATCCTGACTCCTTTCTGGAACAGAAGTCCGGGGTGTGGTCGGCAGAATGATGCCCCCACCAAGGATGTCCACATCCTAACCCCTAGAACCTGTGTACGGGTTACCGTTCATGGCCAAAGGGACTTTGCAGATGTGATTAAGGATTTTGAGATGGTAGGAGTGGCCTGGATTAGCCAGGGGAGCTCAGTGTCATCACAAACGCCCTTGTAAGAGTGAGGCTGGAAGATGAGAAAGAGAGATTGGAAGATGCTGCACTGCTGGCTTTGAAGATGGAGGAAGGGGCCATGAGCCCAGTCATGAGCCCAGGAATGTGGGCGGCCTCTAGAAGCTGGGAAAGAGGAGAAAACAGATTGTCCCCTAAAGCCTCCAGAAGGAGTGCAGCTCTGCCAACGCTTCGATTTTAGTCTAGTGAGGTCTCTGAAACTGTATGACAAATTAGTGCTGTTTTCAGCCACTGTGCTTGTGGTAATTAGTCACAGCAGCAACAGAAAACTGACATGCAAAGGTATTAAATAAATACCTGCAGGGAGGCAGAGAAGTGAGGGGTGCAGAGGCTGGAGGGCATCACCCTGACCCATTTGGCAGGAGTATTTGGAATACAGGTGCCGAGTGCCTTCTGGCAGGAGCCCATCGGAAGCAGGTGCTCAAGGGCCACCTGATGACCCGGTTGGCGGGAGTCCTACAAAAGGATCTGTCCAGATTCCCTCCCTCTTCCCCAGTGATTTGGATGAAAATACTCATCTCATTCACATTTGCTCTAAAGAGAGGAGAGAGACGGGACATATGCCCAGAGAGCTGCATGGGGTGGGAGAGTGGATCAGATCCCATGTGTGGAGTCCAGGGAGCCATCTGTCTGAGCACCCAGCAGCATGGGCCTGGTGAGGGAAGAGAGACAAGAAGCAATGAGTGGGAAGGGACGGGAACTCTGGTTAATTCCAGGGAATCTGGCAGGGGTCATGGGGGGATGTGGGGGCAGAACAAGCCCCCGCAGCCCTCGTCACACCCAAGAGGAAGAAAGCACACCTTCCCACACTGAGCCTGCTTTCCAAGAGGCCACCAGCAAATGTTGGTGACTTTACCTTAGCCTGGGAGGCCTTCTGTTGTGGACAGGCTGGGCAAAGGCACTGACGATGTCACCTGGGGAAGGGGAAGCCGCTCATTAGGCTGGCATGTGTCTGATTCACCCGCACCCCATCTGACCTGCAATTCTTTTGCTTCCACTTATAATTGTATTTTTAGCCTAAAAAAGCTGTTGTAATATTCTTGTTTGCATTGGTCATTATATTTAATTTAAATATATTAATAGAATATGTTATACATATAAGAAGTACTTATATAAAAATGTACCCCTCGAGGGGTGAACACAGCATGGTAACCTGCAGCCCCCACTCAGAAATTGCGCCTGGCTTGCCCTGAGCCCCATAGCAGTCCCTTCTAGTCACTGCACTGTCAAGGTCAACAACTGCCTTGCTCCATCCCCTCAAGGACAGCACCATGTTAGGAATATAGGTGCCGAGTGCCTCCTGGCAGGACCCCATCAGAAGCAGATGCTCAAGGGCCACCTGGTGACCTGGTAATGGTCATCCTTTAAGAAGAGGTCACTAAGACTCAAGGCAGGCCAGAGAGCTTCTGAGCAGCAGCTGCCCAGGCACCCATGTGCCTCTCATGTTCCAGGAGCCTGACCCTGAAGCCCATGGGGCTGCATGCAGAGCAGGGAGTGCCTGGGCTCATAGTCGGACACTCCTGGAGCTCAACCCTGACACCACCACAGGTTAGTGCTATGGCCTTGACCTCTGCTTATCCATCTGTAAAATGGGGTTGCAGTAGTAGCCTCCGCCAGGATAGTTGAAATGATTGAGAGTATTTTAATATCTCTAGCAAGCCCCTGACCATAGCAGGAGCTCCATGCAGAATACTGTCTCATGCAGTGCTTGGTAACTGTGCATCCAACGCAGGCATCACTGTGTCATGTTCATTCACTCAGGTTCCCTTCAAAAGAAACATTGATTATGGGCCAATAGGTGTCAGTGCCAGCCCGGGAATGCACATGCACATTCTGCCTCTGGAGAGGGCCTGGGAAGCCTGGATGTGGGCCTCCTGGGCCGGGGCAGGGAGGGGCTTCCTCTTCACTGCTGTGTCCAGGATCACCCCCTCCCTTGGAGCACCCCACCTCCCACCTGAAGTCTGAGCAGCAGAGAACCTTTAAAAACAGAAATGGGAAGCTCTGATCCATGAATGCAAACATTCTGGCATCCCGTGTGCAGTGGTGTGTGGTGCGGGCGGTGGGAATTAGGGTCACTCTTCCGGGGTATTTGTTCCTATCCACCGGAAGTTATACAGTGTTCATACTCATCGACTCAGAAATTGTGTGTCGGGGAGTCTGCCCTAATAAATAACAATGTGTGTACAAGGATGCATGCACATGCTAAAGGATGTACAAGGATGTTGATCGGTGCATTACTTTTCATAGGAAAAGTGGAAATTGCTAAATCTCCAACTGTAGGGCAGTGGTTACATTTTGGCTTATGTTCGTGATAGAATAACACACAACTGTTAAAACGGAATTTTGATGGCCATTTTGAAACATGGATTAAAAAACACATTTAAATGTGTTTTCGCTCTCTCTCTCTCTCTGTCTCTCTCTCTCACACGCACACCTACACACACACACACAGAGGAAAAAAAGATTGAAAATAAAAGCCATCAAAATGTTAGCAGTGATTATGTGGTGGGATCATGATTCTCATTTTTTTTTATCCTGTTTTGTATTTTCTTAGTGTTCTATGCTAAGCATATATTATTTTTAAAATTAGAAAAGGAATGAAGGTATTTTACAACCCATATTGTCATGGAGGAGCCTGGCACTGGGGGAGGGGAATGGCTGGAGGGGTTGCTGTGAGTCCTAGTGAGTCACCAGCTGTTGGGTGAGTTCCTTGATGCTTTCATAGTAGCATGGGCATGAGAACGTCTGCCTCAACAGGCTGCTGTGAACACTAATTTTTTATAGATTACCATATGCACCATCAATTATAAAACCGTGAAAGCAAAGCCCCGTTTTGCAGGTGCAATAGAAGTCATAGCTTCATGTGGGGCTGTTTGGCCAGGCCACTTCCCTTTTGGAGGGCACATCTACCCAAGCTCCCGTGGCCCTGGATAATTGTCTCTTTCTCTCCTTCTTCGCAGCTACCCATGATGGGAGGAGCTTTCATGGACTCGCCCAACGAGGACTTCAGCACCGAGTACTCCCTGTTTAACTCCTCTGCCAATGTCCACGCAGCTGCCAACGGCCAGGGCCAGCCGGAAGATCCTCCTCGGTCCTCCAACGACGCCGTCTTGCTATGGATTGCCATCATAGCCACGCTGGGGAACATCGTGGTGGTGGGTGTGGTGTACGCCTTCACCTTCTGAGGACGGCGCACCCTCCACCACCATGGGGTGAGGCTTGGCACGTAGCTCTGACTTGCTATTGGCCTTTGGCTGCTCCCATGTTCTAGAACCAAGAGTTTTGACCAGAGGCAGCAGCCATCCTTCTGGAATTTCCCCCCAGCAGCCCTGATTTCAAATATCCCACATTGTGGTCACGCTGAGTCAGAAGACATGGAAGTATGGGCCTCCCACCCCTGGAGGCATGATGGGGCAAGGCCTTCAGAGGGCAGATTGGGGATCCTTGAAACTACATTCTAGGAACAGGAGACTAGTTAGGTTTAAAACATAGGCACGGTTTGATGGTCGCTTGCTGGTGGTAAATAATCACTCTTGTGTTTTGTTTTTGTGCAAACTTATCGAATCTAGGGTGCGGGGTGCTGGGGCAGGAGCAGCCCTTAGGACTTCAGTGTTCCCGACCCAATTCTGGTTTAACATTCAGTCCCTTGGCCATCTAGTAGGGCCATTGGATGTTCCTAATTTGACTTTGAAATGGCACCTTTGTCACGAGACACCCGGTCCCTTCCAAGACCCAAGTGCATCCGGAGACCCAGGGATGGGGGTTACTGTAATAGGGTGGGGTTTCCGGGAGTGTTGTTGGTGGTTTTTATCTCCTGGTCAGACTTTCTCTTCTTTTTAAGAAGAGGAGGGGAGAGGATGTCCTTAAGAGCTAGATCTGCCAGGCAGTGGACTCTTCAGGCCACCCACATGAGGATGCTTTTTCTTCTCTGAGGAATCGTGGAATTTTAAAGATGAACAAGATTCATGTCCACTGAATTATTCAATGCATGGGTCAGAGAGGGGGGTGATTTGCCTGTGGTCACCAGGCACGTTCGTGGAGGAGTCGGGACAGAAAGATGTGTCCTTTCTGTTTCAGCTCACGGCTCTCTCTCACTGCTCAGCTCACTGCTCTGTCTGCCCCAACTAAGCACTTCCCTGAGGAGGTTGCTGAGAAGCTGTCCTGGGGAGAATGTCCAGGCATCTTGAAGGTGGATGCAAGATGGGCAGGCTGCTCAGTCACCCGTCCTTTACACTCAGTGTGGATACCGTGCATTCTCCTGCAGCTGTGAAAGTGCTTCTGCCCAAGCCACTTCCTTAAATTCTCAAAAATCAGCATCTGGGGTCCTGGCAAACAAGGAAGCTTCCAAGTAAAAACCAGAAAGAAGGGCACACTTTTCTTTCTTCCTTAGGAAATCTTATTGCACAGGACCCACCCCCACCCCCACATCTTCCCAAGGCAGCCTCCCTGTGCAGATAGAGTGGGAAAGGTCCCAGAAGGGGGCTCACTCACCTCTAGGCCCAGAGAGGCTTTCTCCTCACTTGGTACACTTGGTACACTTGGTGGTACACTTGCAAAAAAGGGGAAAAATTGTGTCAATAACACCCTCTGTGGTAGAGAAACTTAAAAAGCTGGTTAGGAAGCTCGCGTGTATGTTTAGGGACAATTACAAGAAAGCTGGACTTTTCACTGTGGTCTCAGGAGAAATGAGTGTTCTTAACGACAGGCAAAGGGACTTCTTAGTTGTCCAGAAGCAGCACTCTTCCCTGGAAGCCGCCATGGTAATAGGATTCCTAGCTTGGCTCCAGACAGTGCCTGCTCATGGCTGCCAGTTCTTACTGATCACATCTGTCACTGCCGCCATATATCATCTGCCAGTGCATCAGCTTAAGGGGACGTCATGAGTGCAAAGAACCTGACCTTGGCATTGAGGGAGAAGGGACACGGACCACCTGCCTCGAATTCCTGGAATCACTGACAGGGTGGAGGCTGGGCTGGGGAGTTAGCCACGGAGTGCGTGGGTGGCTGTGTCTCCAGCAAGTCTCTCTCCATCAAACCCCAGGTCTGCTCCATAAGCAAGATCTTTAACAGATGGATGTCTCCATGAGAAAACCCAAGGCGAGAAGCCCAGAGCCAAGGCGGGATTGAGTGATGTCCTCATGGAGTCACTCTGCCCTACATGCTCAAATCTTCCCTTCTGGCCCCACATCCCTAGGAGGGCCTGACCCCTGTAAAGACGCAGGAGGCAGCTCCCTGGCTTCCAAATGGCCCATGGAGATGGCAGTCGAGAGAGAGAGTTCTGTGTTTGCTGCAGCAATGGGAAGAGAAGGCAGGAGAAAAGGGTGGCTTCTAGCCCTGAAGAGGACTCCAGCATCCCAGGAACTGGGTGCTTCTGGCTGCAGGAGTTTTCCCTATGGAGGCCCCTCAGCCTCCAGCCCTTAACATAAATGACAGTTAAATTCAGTTTTCAAGCCTTTCTCGTTTTTCAATATCAGAGCGATAGGTGATCCAGGGCATTGGAGACCTCGACCACTCTACATTGCAGATTACAGTGACTTCCTCGGAGTTGCTCCATCTTGGTATCCTATGGTTTCTTTATCAACTTTTTTTACTACCATCTCTCAAACAACAATGAAGATAGATGTGCCTGTTAGTGTCTGATTAAGGAGCAAAGGATGGATTTCCCGCCAGAGCGAGCTGCACTCTCTCTCCTGCCTCAGCGGGGGTCCATCTTAGCAGTTCAGAAAGGGGAGAAAGATGCCAGTCCTCACTGCTTATGTGTCCAGGTGCCGCTAGACTTGCAAGCACACTAACTCCTTACAATCACCATACAGCATCATCGCCCCAGTGCACAGATGAGGAACCAGAGGCTCAGAGGAGTGAAGTCGCCTTCCTGAGGTCACACAGCACGAAAGTGACAAGCTAGGATTTGAACCTGGGAAGTTGGGCTCTAAAGCCAGGCTCTTTCTGCCACACAGTATTGCCTTCTGTGACTGGGTGGCACCTCCAGGGCACATTTACACCAGGCCCTGAATCTGCAGAGGCTGTTTCTCAAGATGCCCGTCATGGTGTGGCCTGGGCCAGCTCTGGCTTCCACACGTCCCTGACCGCCCTCAGAGTGGAATATGCTCAACCTCCTGCCCAGTGCTCTGTCTCTGTCCAGATTTCAGGGGTACCGGTGCCGAAGGTGTGCCCATTTCTTTAAGACTGAGCTCAAGTCTCCTTGGAAGTCTCCAGTGAAGTTCCCAGAGACTGGTTTTCTTGGGATGCAGTCAGAAAGGGGACCCTCCCTGGCCAACACCCAGGAGCCCAACAGAGGCACCCACACATAGAAAGAGGCTCACAGCAGCCAGAACTGCAGAGTCAGAGTCCTGGGACCATCTTGATCTGCAAGGTGACCCCAGGCTCCCCAGGACAGGGGAGAGGGATCACCCGTGTTCAGACTATAGCTGGGGTCTCTGTACTGGCTTCTCCCTGGATGGGGTTGCCTGTTAAATAGCTGTGCCTCAGAGAAAGTGTCCTGCATTTTCTGGAATGTTCTCTGTGCTTGCCCGTCTGTGTGCCCCTCCATTGCTCCTCTACAAGCAATTAAGTGATTCAAAAAAGCAACTTAGGCTGGGCACAGTGGCTCACGCCTGTAATCCCAACACTTTGGGAGGCCGAGGCGGGCAGGGACAGGAGTTCAAGATCAGCCTGGCCAACATGGTGAAACCCCATCTCTACAAAAAAAAAAAAAAATACAAAAGTTAACCAGACATGGTGGCATGTGCCTGTTATCCCAGTTACTCAGGAGGCTGAGACAGGAGAATTGTTTGAGCCAGGAAGCAGAGGCTGCAGTGAGCTGAGATCGTGCCCCTGCACTCCAGCCTGGGCAACAGAACGAGACTCTGTCTCAAAAAAAAAAAGAGCAACTTGCTGCTTTGTGAGGTTGTGAGCGGCCACCACTGGAAGTCTTTGAGAAGAGGCCAGACACCGCTGTAGCCAGGCCTGTCTTAAGAGGACTTGTGCCTCCAGGGAACCAGGCAGGTAGGATGATGGCGCAGCTCTTCCTACTCCAAGACAATGCTGTCCTTCCCTGTTCCCATGAAATCAAGGTCAAGAAGCAAATAAGACTCCCTGCTCACTCTACCCCCAAGAGAGAAATGATTCTCTCTCCTTTCAGATCCCCCAGGATCTGAGGGAGAAAGGCTGGGAGGAGGGGCAGCAGCACTTGGCTGGAAAGGCAGCAGACGCTTTTCCAGCCTGGGATCAGCTGGAAGGCTTGGAGGCCGGCCAGACCACTCTGGCATATCCTGGAGTGGGTCCCTGGAGACTGAAGAGGCTCAGTGGAGTCTGTCTGTTGTCAGCGCTGCTGCCTGATCCCTGCAAGACAAATGGCACTTTCCTTCTTCAGAAGCATGATCTGCCTTCGTTATTAGCAGTAATATTATTACCAGTTATTATTCTTGCTGGTGCCAGTTTTGCATATCTTTTTGTTGCTCTATTTGTTTCTCATTTACTTCTCAAATTACCCCTGGGGGCAGGAATGAGGATGCAGAGAGATGCACATTAATTACTGTCGCATTTTTCTGTGGAGAAAACTGAGGCCAGAGCCGATTGCTTACAGCTAAGGAGCTGTGATTCAGACCCAGTTCTGTCAGCTCCAGAGGCACCTGCATCTGTGCCCACCAGGGTGATCCCCCGGGATGGACCATCTCTGGATATGGGGCCTCGGAGACTGGGGTTGAGGTTTGGTCCTGAAGAGCTTGTAGCCAGATTGCCACGTTCAAGTGTGAGTCTGGGAAAGGGGCAAGCAGCAGTGCACATGGATTTATCAGTTTCAGAACCCTGCAGTGATAAGAGGCTTTAGAGAGCATCTAATCGAGACCTTTAATTTTTGGGGAAGAGCAGTTGAGGCCACATGGAGAATTAGTGGAGAGCTGACAAGAGTCTGGGCCCCTGGCCCAGGGGTCTGTGGTCCAGCACGTTGTGCATTCAGTGGGAAGCAAAGGGCTTGCCCAGGATTGCCGGCCCCGGCCCTGAGGTGGGTTGTGCTCACTGCAGCTGCCACCGGCCCCGTTTGCTTCATCCTGGCAGATGCCCAGTGATTGTCCCTGAGCAAGTCCCAGGGTTGGGCTGAGCTGCTGTGACAGGGAGGCCCAGGGAGCTCTGCTCAGGGAGCTAAAAGGAACAGTCAGAGCTTGAATGTTCTATGTTCACCTGCCCCAGCCCCTCCCGCCCTGGCCCACTCCACAGGCCCCTGACCGTGGTCACTCACTGAGAGGGATGGAGGAGAAGGTGGTTCAACTGAGTGCTGAGAACCCAGAGGGACAGAGTCCACAGCTTCCAAGCAGGAAAAGGGACCTCTCTGAAAAATCTGGATAACCAGAATTATCACAGCACCCACGCGTTCCCAGTGCGTCCTTCTGAGATCAGACCTTGAGCATTTACTGGGTTTCTTTTTGAGGAGGAGGGAAAGTGACAAAGGACAAAACAATGCAAACCATCATGACTGAAGATGATAAAAGACTCCCTGGAGCGAGAAAACAGTTACTGCCAGAAGCAGAATGGAAGAGCCAAAAAGTACACAAAATTGACTCCATAAATTTTGAAATAAAAGTGTATGGTGTGTTCTGAGTCACTGTGGAAGCCATGCGTTTATTATCAAGATAGAAAATAAAAGCAGAGAATGACATGGACATTGGTCCTTGGAGAGGCTGCACAGGTGGTGCGGTCCCCGGGGGGTTCCGGATGCTGGTCTTCTGACCATGGCGGCAGCCTCGCCCCTGCCCAGATGGCTCCATCCAGACATTTGGCAAAGTCGTCACCTGCTCCTGGTCCTTTTTCAAGCTGGTCCTTTTTCAGGCTGGTTTCCTGCCTCCCCAAGAGGAGGTTTGAACCCCATTCTGCCTTGGAAATAAATCCTGACAGTTGTGCACAGCATATTTGCAGGGAATTTGCAGGCCTTGGTTATTGGGAGAACCAGAGCCCACTCCACACCGAGCCCGGTCTATGTGGCTGAGCAACACCCCTGTGTCCCCTGTATCTGTCTCACTGGCTCTGTTTCTGCCAGTTTCTTAAAGAACCACACCATTACCGTGTTTGCCGTTCGAAACATTATCCCAACAGTGCAGATGATCCTGACAAGCGCTCTCTACGCTGGCAGAAGGGAACTTCCAACCTTTTAACCTGAGGAAACTGAGTCTCTGAGAGGCTTGGGAGTGTTGCCAGGTGGAGCTTCCCAGGAGACAAGGGTCTTGAGCCCAGGACACCTAACTATCGAGTTTTCACTAGGAGACTTAGTAGTGACTTTCATGAGGCCAGTTGTTCTCAAGGAAGGGCTGGGGGCCATCAGCAATGTCTGGAGACCTTTTTGATTCTCACAGCTTGGTGGGGACTGCTACTGGCATCTCATGGGTGGAGGCCAGGGATGCCACCGAACATCCTACAATGCACAGGGCAGCCCCCCACAAATAAGAATTATCCAGCCCCAAAATGCCAACAGTGCCGAGGTCAGGGAATCCTGCCCTGCACCATCCTATCTCTGATTCCAAAATGATGCGTGCTTTCCACTTTTCCCCATTTGTGAGTCATTGAATGAATCAAAGCTCTTCTGAGCAGCAGCAGTGATCATGGTCACTGCCCTGAGTTCAAATAATGCCAGCTGAGGACAGTGATCTGGAACTCCCAGCATGTCATATGGGTCTCTTAGAAATCCATGTGACTGTTTCCACCATCTTGGGCATTTGTGGGGACCCCCAGACTGAAGGCAGAAAACCCTACAAAGTGGATGGGAGTGTGGGGCTGGATTTTTCCCCACCCCTAACTTTGTGGCTCTGGGATCTCCGGGGACGTGGCCCCTCACCAGTGCATCTGAGGAGCATGCTTGGAGAAGAGCTTAGGAATGGGATGGGCGTGGGAGTGCTGGGTATCAACCTTTGAGCAAATCTGCATCTTCTCTTATTTCTGACCTTTTTCCACGTGCCCAGTCCTATTTCTGCCAGTTGAAGGCATACTAATATTCTTTATACTATTTAATCTTTTGCAGAAACCTTATTATTGTAACTTGCTGCTCTCCGGATACCAGTTCTTCGTGCCGAGAGCATCGGAAATGTTTCTGTATCTTACTGACGTTTTCATGATCAACTTGTAAATGTAAGCAATTGACTTCATAAAAGGTATTTTAACTATTCTTGGACCTTTGCTACCCAAGCACCGGGTTTCACCATGCGATCACTCACTTTTCTACAGTGAAGACTTTCTTAATGTAGGATTTCGATGTGCTCTTTTGATTAAAAATATCTAACCTTAAAAGACGTAAAAATGTATCTGTGAAATCTTCTCACTTTGTTAGCATTGTTACTGTTGTCATTTTCTATTATGATAATTGAAGAGAGAAAAGAAGAAAACATGAACTCCTGTGTGTCTGTTTCTCATCTGTGCTTTATATAAAGCAGACAATCTACTCAGCTTTAAAAGGCTCAGCCCCAGCGTCACCTCCGTTCTGATGCTTTTCCTGCCCCACTGGGGCAGGACAGGTCCCCTGCTCCCTATCCCCTCCTGATCCCACTCCATCATCACACCTGTAGCAAATCGAATCGCAAAGCTACATTCAGTTTTCCCAACTATCTGAGCCATCTAAGAGCAAAGTTTATCTTATTCAACACGTTATCCCCACCACCCAGCATAGTGCCTAGCTCCTAGCGAACACCCGATATTCTGTGAATGAGTGAATGATACCTGAATGACCAGCCCAGTACATTTCAACACTACGAGGAACACGGACCATATCATTTTCTTTATTAGTTCACTGATAATAACAAACATTCGTATAGCACTTATGAGATGTTTGGTGCAGCTCTGAGCTCTTTCCACACATGTTAACTCACTTAATCCTCATTTTACAAATGAGTAGTCTGAGGCATGCAGAGGTTTCTTGCCCAAGGCCATGTAACTGGGAAACCAGGACTGAAACCTGATTCTGGGTCAGTCCAGGGCTTAGGCCTTAAGAAACCTCTTTTTGGTTCTGTCTTTGGAACCCTGAGAATGCAAGCAAGGCTAGCCTGCTGGATGAGGAGAGACCATAGCCTGGCCATTCCCAGCCTGCCAACAGCCCAACAGATAAGTGAGTCAAGGGAGGGGTTAGAGCAAGAAGGTGTTCCATAATGTCAAGAGCTGCATGGACTTTGTAGGCAGCAGCTAAAGAGATCGCTGAGGGCTGCCTGGAGGAGGCAAGACTTAACTTGCATGGAATCTGCAGAAGCAGGTGCACAGCAGAGGGTGCATGGGGATCGGGCAACAAGGCCAGGCTGGATGAAGGTCAAGGCAGCAGTGGAGCTGAGGCTGCTGAGGATGAAGGGATACAGCCAGCTGGAAGGGGCCTTGAATGTCAGGGTGGGCGCCATGGTGGGCCATAGGCCACCATTGGCCATAGTGAAGCGGGGCTGATTCTCAAGTAGAGAGGGCTGCAGTTTCTGGAGCAGGGAGGCAGCAAGAGAACTGGGAAAGGGCTCTTGATTTTTCCCCTTGAACCTGCCCCTCTGGCATCTTCCCTAGCTCACTGGATGGCACCTCTGCCCTGCACCCATCGCTGATAGGCTAGGGTCTCCCTCCCAGTCGTGTGCCTTGCAAAGATGGCGGAGGCTTTCACGTGGCCCAAAGGACTGCGTTCTCAAGACTGAAAAGCATTATTCTGAAATAGCAAAAATGGCTAGCAGCAAGGGTTTTCAAGAAAAGGAGGCATCCCCGGTCCAATGCTGCTGAATTTATGTCTCAAGAAGTTACAGCCAGTCCAGCATGTCCTTTGGTTCCTGCCCCACCCTCCTTGCTAACATTTAATTGAATTTTTGGTTTTACCAGTCAGGATTGTAAACACATACATCCTCATGCAATGTGCCTGTTCCTAGTCAACCCTGGTATTGTAAGGGTATGGGAAGATTTCCTGGAACAGAATGTCCATCTGTAATGTGGGGCCTGTAAAGAAATAAAGGTTCAAACAACCACAGCTCTTCACTTCTGCCCAAGAGCCAGTTACGCTGTGGGTAGTTAGGTATTCCTCTCTCCTGGGGATGAGCTGGCCCCCCATTAGCTGTGTACCCTTGGAGGGCTAATGCCTCCTCTGGCTCACCCCTGTGCCTTCCCCAATGCCCGGCCCAGGGATGGCAGTGTCAGGCTTTCCATAAATGAACTAATGAGGGGGGCGGGGATGAACACCGCAGCCTCCCTTCAGTGCCTGCTGGAATGGCCAAGCCCTGCATCCGCTCCCCAGAGCTTCCTGAGCCTTTAGGGGTGGAGGAGGGGGAGAAAAAGGGGAGGGACAGGTTTCTAAGGCCGAGCTGGGCCCCTTAGTGATTCTGGCGAGGCTGCCTGTTTATTTAGTTGCCTGATACCCATGTTCTCCAAAGCTTGCCCTCGCTGGGGATTTTCCATTTGACTTCCAGCGGCTCAGGTTCCCGCAGGGTGCTGGCCATACCAGGCAGCAGAGATGGTCCAACAATTCATATTGATAAGAGCCAGCTGCTGAGGCCTCTTCCGCAAGCAACACAAATAATATTAACTACCATGGCAACCAGCATTTGAGCCGTGCTGCCCTTAGAGTTTGTGAGAACTTTCCATTCCAGCTTTCCATCCTCTGAACAGGTGACCTGTGTCAGCCCCTCCCATGCCCCAAGCACAACGAGGCAGGGCACCTACTCTCTGTCTTGTGGGGGGGGGGGGGAGGCAAATGATCAGATGAAGACAATGGGTTATAACTGCATGACAGTGAGAAGCTGAAATGGGCAGGGGCTGAGGAGGGCCACCTAACCAGGCTAGCACTTCAGGCTAGAACGCCAGGGAGACAAGCCTCCAGTTTTTAGAAAACAAAACTGAAGTTCAGTGACTTGTTCATTCAATAAGCAGTGACTGAGCACCTGCCACGGGCCAGGCACTGTTCTAGACACTCAGGGCGTAAAGTGAACAAAACAAAGCCCCCTCCTTCTGATGGCAAAGGGAAGGTAGACAAGAAGCCAATTAAGAAATAAAGATCAAGCCTTACTTTCTGAAAAACCAAAAGAAAGAAACAGTGAAAGAATGCGCTGCGGAATAGAGACAGGTGTTGGGGGAAACAGAAAGTAAGTGTGGGGCTGGAGCAGGAGGGGCACGCGGTTTTGGAGAGGACGATCAAGGCATTCCTATCCCCAGGGGAGAGGTGGTGCCAGTGGCTCAGGGTAGGGTGACAGCTCAGAGAGGTGACCTGACATCCTGCCTGGCCTCCCCAAGCTTCTGGATAGAGAGAGTTTTGTACTCAGTTCTTACAGAGTGTTGTCTTGTCCCGGAAGTGCTTTTGGAAATAGCATCATTCATTCATTCATTCACTCATTCATTCATCCATTCCTTCACTGAGTCTCTACTCTGAGCTGGACAGGCAAGAATACACCCTGGCTCCTGCCCCCACGGTGCTCATGGTCCAGGTTCAAAATTCCTATGTCGTGTTCATGGTTGGGGCTGCAGGACCCAGTTCTCCCCTGAGATTAAGTCTCAGAAGATACCTGGTTAACCATCCAAAGTCTGCATGCGGGTGACAGTGGCTGGAGACTGCTGCCTACAGGGAATGCCCAGGTGGTGCCATGTACCTCGTTGGACACTTGTGAGTAGGAAAGGCACCTCCCTGTGTGGCTCCTGCAGGTGCTGCTGGGGCCTACCACCCTAGCACCTATCTCAAGAAGTCAGACATGGCTGCTGGGTTAGGTGCATGCTGGTCTTGGACTCTCAGCATCTGTTGTCACTCCTTTCGGTAAAGCGTGCTATTTCCTCTTGGGTAGTCACAACCCACTGTCTGTGTACTTGATCCCTCCTGGGCTGGGTAGCCTGAATGCCCCACGGCCACAGTGATATGTACAAGGTGGGTGCATGGCTCTGGCCTGAGCAGTGGCGACCTTGCAACCCTCTGATCCCAATGGCTGGGCCAGGAGTGATTACACAACCAGGCAGATGTAAGCAGCATAGATGCCCGGATTTGTAAGGGAGCACTGGGAAGTGAGGTCTGCATGGGGGACTCTGTCTCTCTGCTGGAAGGAAAGCCAGGAAGATGTGAGCCTGTCATGGCAGCCACCATCTCACCACTGTGAGAGCAGCTGCTGAGAGTGAAGCTGCAGGAAGCGGAGCCCAGGGATAGGAAAAAAGAGACTGGCTCCTGATGAGTCTAACTGGACCCCCGTGGATCAAGCCACATCTGATTCTCCTGAAGTGAGCTGATCAATTCCCTGTCTACCTGAACCAGTTTGAGTTGAGTCTCTGCCCCTTGTCATAGAAAGGATTTGGCAATACTACTTCAGTTCACTCTGACCTTCACCCCACATGGCGATGGCCACCCCCAGGTTGAGGAGCTCCAGGGCGCCGTCCTATTCATTCTTGGCCATCCTGGGCTCTCCTGCCTGGCTGCTGCCTCACTCTATTCCTGCTCTCGCCTAGTTCTGTTTGTCCCTGGAAGTTTGAACTGTGAGTCTAGCCACAGGCTCATCTTTTCTGGCTCGACACGTTGTCCCTGGTTTTGGCCTTATCTGCTGGTTTCTGATGGCCCCAGATACTGACCACCAATGAGGCTCAGCACCTAGGACCTGACCCCGGGATTAGCCTGACCCTGCCTGCAAAGAATTAGAATGTGTCAAACAAACTCGCTTCTCATTTTTGTTTCATGCCAGTAGAGTGGGGTGGGAGACAGCCCCAGTACAGCCCTTTGTCATTACTGCTGCTCCAGGAAGCCTACCATAACCCACATTATGCATCCACTTCGTAGTTTGCAGAAATCTTTCATGCAGTGGACTGAATATTTCTGCCACCCCCCGAAAAAATTCCTGTGTTGAAATCCTAACCCCTAATGTGATGGTATTAGGATGTAGCGGGGGCGGGGAGGGGATCTTCTGAAGGTGATTAGATTATGAGGGTAGAGCCACATGAATGGGAAGTTCCCTCATCAAAGGGACCCCAGAGATCCCTCTCGCCCCTTTCTGCTGAGTGAGGATGTAATAAGACGGCCCTCTGCAACCTGGAAGGGGTACACCAGAACTCAACCTTGTTGGCACTTTGCTCTTGCACTTCCAGCCTCTAGAGCTGCAAGAAATAAATCTCTGTTGCTTCTCCAACCTAAGGCATTTCACATACATTTTTAAATTTGACCACACAGGAGCCCTGCAGTGCACTGCCCAGATATCCTCAGAGGACCGGTGCATTTTGGTGTGCACAGCTCCCAGCAGCAGTGTGCCTCTGTCTGTAACTGAAACCCCTGCAGGCTGCCCTCTGGCTATGGGAGCAGCAGCTTTGCCCACACAGAGGGAGCAGCCGGGAAGGCCAGGCAGTTTGCTCCTTTCCTCCTCCCACATGGTGGCACTGATGACAGGTGTCCCAGCCCCTTTGCCTCCAATGGGCTCTAACAACTTACACCCCAGAACTCCCTGCAGGACCAAACTGAGGCTGCCCCGAGCAGGACACTGCCTGAAACTGCTACCCTGGCTTTGCTTCCTGCAAACATTCCCATTTCCCAGAAGCACTTCCTGAATAAATCACTTGCATTGAACCCTGGTCTCAGGTCTGTTTCTGGGGAACACACCAAAAGAAATGACCCTAACTCGCATGAGAGCTAGACATGCTCATCTACATTTTACAGATAGGGAAGCTAAAACTCAGAGAGGTTAAGCGACCTGTCCAGTATCACAGAGCCAGAGAGTGACAGGGTAGGCTTCAAATTCAGTTCTTCTAGACCCCACAACCCAAGGCACTCCATCCTCCATTGATTAATTAGATGCCTGGGACTGAAATTAGCAATCAGCAATCAGTCTTCAGAAGCTGGACACTAACACCAGAGCCTTAGAGAGCTCTCTGCAGCCCAGGGTCATCGTAAACACTGACCACAGAAGCCACAGCCCTGAGTTTCATCTGCCCTCTCACCCAAGCTTTGTCCATCCTTTTCCTTGCTCTGTAAGCCAACTGTGTGGATCCTAGGATGGAAGCCTTCATGTCCATCCAGATAGCCCTGAAGAGGAGAAACACAGAGCCCCAGTTGCTACAGGGTCTGACCCCAACAGTGACTGCTTCCACCCTGTGAAAAAGATACTTGCTATGAAGCCACTGACGAAGGTTTTCTTATATCCACTCAAGGCTTCCCCCACCTTGCAGTGTGCTTAGGGTTCCTTTTGTTTGGGGGAGGGGGCAAGAGCACTACTGGGCAAATGTGAACGTGAAAACACCATCTGATGGATGACTGGTCAGTCACAGGCACGTGGCTGTGTGATGACCCCGGGTGACTTCCACTGGCTGGCTCCAAGCGCTGCTAGAAGCTGACTCAGAGGCGAAATCCTTGGTGGGCCGCTCAGAGCCATGAGCTCCTGGGCTCCCTTACACACATAGGCCTGCAGAATCAGGAGGTCGTGTGAGCTGGAGCGGCTTTCAGAGGAACACGTGGTACAGCCGAGATGTCCTCCCTTCTCACTTACCTACACTACCCTCCTCCCTACCTCCCCATTCCCTCCTTGTGCTCCCATCCTCCCTACCTGTGCTCCCAATCTCCCTACCTGCACTCTCCTCCCACAAAGAGTATTGTGTTTGTCTGCACCTGTGTTGACTCTCAAGTTTTGACTCCCTGGAAGCACATTCAAAATCCTGCCTTGCCCAAGAAACTCCAAAACATTTAATTTATTACCAAAATTTGCCCCCGGGGCAGTTATGAGTTACTGGTCCTAGAAAATCAGTCGTATGGAAAAATGCAGTGAGCCAGGACCAGCAGGGGGCAGTGTGGTGTTAGGGATGGGAAGGGACCCTGGTAGCTCTGGGGTCAGTGGGTTGTCACCCGCTGGTGGCTGCAAAGAAAAACAGAAGAAGCTCTGAGATTCCCCCTAGTACTTTTCAGGAAATCATGTTCCCTTATGAGAAATAGCCCCTAAACCACGAGGTCCCAGAGAGGAAATTAACTGATAACTCCCTGGGATCACCCTACCCCACCCCCAAAATAAATGCTAAGCAAACCTTCTAAGCCAGGACCCAGACAGGTGAACAGGCCGAACCCAGTCCTCAGACCTCTGATGGCTCTGCTTTATTTGAATAAAGCTTTGCATTGAAGTACAACATACAGAAAGAAAACTATGTATACTGTTCAACAAATTTTGACAAAGTCCTCATACCCCATAAACCCAGAAATGGGGCCAACGAGTGGAACATTCTCAGAAACGTCTTCAGCCTGCACCTTGTGGTGAAACTCACTTAAACTGGTTGCCAACAATAACAGCAACAGAAAATTTGGATTTCTGGTTTTTCTGGAGAAAATGGAAAGATTCACACAGTGGCTGCCTGCCCGTGCTTAGAACAGCAGTTCATGCCCGGCCCCCTAGCCCAGGGAAGCCTGCCCTGCACCCTCTGTTTTAAAGGCCCTCCCTGTCCTCCTCTTACATGCTCCTTCCCCACAAGGCAAGGGCTCCAAAGGCCAGAAGACATGTCCACCTGACTCTGTTATCCCCCTTCTACATCACACTTCTGTACTCAGGACCCCGGAATTCTGTCTGTGCTCGTACTTTTGAGAGCTGACTGCCATGGTTGAGGAGCAGCTGTCTGTGACATGAGGAAAGGGCATGTTCAAGATGTTCAAGCTGGCCGGGCACGGTGGCTCACGCCGGTAATCCCAGCACTTTGGGAGGCTGAGGTGGGCAGATCACCTGAGGTCGGGAATTTGAGACCAGCCTGGCCAACATGGAGAAACCCTGTCTCTACTAAAAATACAAATTAGCCAGGCGTGGTGGCACATGCTTGTAATCCCAGCTACTCGGGAGGCTAAGGCAGGAGAATCACTTGAACCCGGGAGGTGGAGGTTGCAGTGAGCCAAGACTGCACCACTGCACTCCAGCCTGGGCAACAAGAGTGGAACTCCATCTCTAAATAAGTAAATAAATACAGTTCAAGCTGTGGGTGGGAAGACAAGGGGGGCAGACCTGGGGCCAGGCCCACTGTCCTGGGCACCACACCTCAGCACAGAACCCTGAAAAGCCACTATTAGAGTTCACAAGAGAAACAGACCAATATTGTGTGTGTGTGTGTGTGTGTACATGGAAGGAGAGAGAGAGAGATTTATTTTAAGGAATAACGAATTAGTTTGTGCAATTGTGGGTCCTGGCAAGTAGTGCTGGCTGAAATTTGTAGGGCAGGCTGGCAGGCCAGATACTGCTGTCTTAGGTCCAAATTCCAAAGGGCAACTGGCTGGAAACTCAGGCAAAGTCTATCTCCTGAGGCCTTCAACAGATTAGATGAGGCCCAGCCACATAATGGAAGATCATCTGCTTAACTCAAAGTCTAGTAACTTAAATGTCAATCACATCTAAAAAATACTTTCATAGCACCAGCTAGACTGGGTTTGACCAAATAACTGGGCCACCATAGCTTAGCCAAATTGACATAAAAGTCACCATCACAGATTCCCAGAAGGCTATATTCAAACCCAGCCTTCCTTCCAGGGTGCAAAGGTGCATCTGTCCAGGTAAAAGGAGAGGGCATATATTTTGCTCACAATTCATTAGCGGAATCCTATCTTTAAAACGTTTTGACAAATGGTGTGTTGTCCTCCTTTTGTACAGCAGCCCTGGCCCAGCGTGAGTTAAGGGAAGCCTCCCTGAAACTCCAGGTTGTTCTACAGCAGCTGTTTAGCCTCGTCTTACTTGTGTGGCCCTGTAGGTGTTGTGTTTACAACCCTGGACTTAAAGAACGTCTGTTTGGAAAGGGATAGAGGGGATGAAATTATTAGCCAGCCTGTTAATTTCAGACTGGTTCTAGCTCTGTGAATATTCATGAAATCCCATCAAAGTCACCCCGCCCCCGCCTTTGTATTGGGTATCGTGGTGGGGGATGTGAGGTTGTTCATGATTCTACTTCCTGGGAATACAATGGAGGAGCGTCCTATAAATGTAAGGAGATGACGTCAGCAGTTGTCTTACACACAGTGTGTGCTCACAGACCCTAGCAGTGACTGCCCCTGTGGGGGCTCACTGCTAGACAGAGCAGCCCCCTCCCACTAAAACCCATTCCTCATGGCTGGAAAAGTTGGACAGGGCCTCATCTGCCTTAGAGTTCTTTAGGGAGCACCTTTCTCCTTGGTTAGTATTTGGGAGGAGGCAAGAGAGAGAAAAGTGCACTATGGCCCACTGCCTGTTTTTATAAATAAAGTTTTATTGGAACACAACTACTCCCAAGAGTTTAGTCCTTGTCCACAGCTGTTTAAGCACCACAATAGGAGCTAAGTATTTGCAACAGAGGCCACATAGCCAGCAAAGTAAAAACAATTACTGTCTGGCCCTCTATAGAAAACGTTTGCCAGCCTCACCAGAGAAGGTAAGTCTCAGAACTAGCCCTTCCTAAAGACTAGGCAAGATCATTTGGCTAGTCCAGCAGGAGAGTCTCTCTTCTTCACCCTCCCTTTTATCATCTTTGGGGGCAGCTGCCCCTAGGGGACTTAGGAGGAAGCAGTTCTGTACACAACTGGCACAGAGAAGGCAGCCCTATAGTCGTTTGTGCTATCATCCCATCTTCACTACAAGTAGGCCGCTTATCATTAGCCCTCGGGTTAAGAGAGACGACAGAAGCAGCCTTGGAGGCCACATATGGCTGCACAGTGACAAGTTGTCACTACACAGAGGCATCTGGCGTAGGGGCATCCATGGGTTGATGTGCAGATCGTGCCACTCACCAAGCTGTGTACCCAGTGTGGGCCACCTGTGCCCAGAGGACAAACACCTCCTCTTAGTTTTCACAAAGGGACCCACGAGCCAAATGAGCTAATGTGGTGGCCCTCTAGGGCCTGGGCTGGATACCCATCCTGGCCCTGACCTTGGGCAAGACACACACATTATCTGAACCTAGGTTTCCTCATCAGTATAATGGGAGCAAGAGTAGCACTGTGCTAAGCTGATGAAGGCCCTCCAAAGATACCCCTTGAACCCATGAATGTGTTACTTTAGATGGCGTAAGGGACTCTGAAGATGTGACTAAGTCAGGATCTTGAGATGGGAGACCATCCTGCATTATCCAGGTGGGCCCAATGTCATCACAAAGGTCCCCATGAGAGGGATCAAGGGTCAGAATGAGCTGTCAGAATGTGACAAAGGAAGCCAGAGGTTGGAGTGTCACAAGGAAGGGGCCACAAGCCCGGGGGTGTGGGCTGCCTCTCCAAGCCAGAAAAGGCAAGGAAACAAGAAAAGAAAAGGCTCCAGAAAGCCTCCAGAAAGACCCAGCCCCACCAACACCTTGACTTTAGCCTAGTGAGAATAATTTTGGACTTCTAGTTCCAGAACTGTAAGGTACTAAATTGATGTTGTTTTAAGCACTAAATTTGCAGTCATTGGTGACGGCAGATGTAAGAAACCCTACCACGAGCACCTCCCCTAGAGGATCGCTGTAGGGTTGAACTGAGACGAAGCCTCTAAGCATCCGGTCCCTGAGACACAGCTTGGAGCTCAGTAAGTGGGAGCCGCTGCCACTCGGTCAATACTGGGGCTTCCGAACCTCTGCCCCTATCCGCCTCCTGCCTGTTTCTGGCCCCAGGACGCTCCTGGGGGAAACAAGGAGTGACCTCTGACCATGTGAGGAAAGGAAGGAGGCCATATGGTGGAGATTACAGTCATTGCATCCCCAGGCCCCTTCCAGACTTGCCCAAACACGGGATGCAGGCCAGGTGGCTGTGAAGTCATTATTTACATGCCTCGGCTTGCGTCATTGGTTTCAAGTGCAGCCAACGGTGAAAGCAAAAGTTCATCTCAGGCTGGTAGTGGGTGGCCAGCCGGCCAGACCATTCCCTGTAGTAATAACCCAGGCAGGGATGCAGTCACCCCGCCCACAGCCTTTCCCTGGGCTGCTTCAGCCCGCACCCACGTTCCGGGCCCAGCTACAGCTCATCTAGCCTCTGGGAAGCTTCGCCCAGTGACCCAGCCTGAGGGTGACCAACTCATCCCTGTTTGCCCAGGACTTGCCTGGTTTTAGCACTGAAAGCCCCGTGTCCGGGGAAGCCTTTAGGTCCTGGGCAATCTGAGACAGTTGGTCACCCTACTCAGCTGTTGAAGTGGAGGCAGCCTGCCCCATGGTGGGTCCCCATGGTGCCTGATCCCTCTCCCCAGTACAGGACAGCCTCATTCTCTTTAGGTTCTGCCTGGTCTCAGGGCTCGCCCCACTCTGCCCCCCCTCACCCCCATCCAGCATCTTCTTGCTCTGGTTTGCCATGGCTGGCCCTACCCTGGGGCCCTGATCAACCCACTTTGTTGGGGTCACTGTTCCTGTGTCTTTCTCATAGGCCTTCACTGCCTTCCAGCTACGTATTTGTCCCCAACTAGATCGTAAGCTCCAGGAGGCCTCTCCTTAGGGCACTTTCCTCTCTCTTGCCTCCTCCCAAATACTAACCAAGGAGAAAGGTGCTCCCTAAAGAACTGTAAGGCAGATGAGGCCCTGTCCAACTCTTTCAACCAAGAGAGAATGGGTTTTAGTGGGAGGGGGCTGCTCTCTTGGGCAGTGAGCCCCCACAAGGGCCCATCTACTTGACTCAGGCTCCTGAAATCCTCGGTGCCTGCCACACTGCCCGGCGTATCGCTGCCCCTCAATATATCACGTCTGGAGGATGGAGGGGAGGAAGGAAGAAAGACAGAAAGAAAGGCAGGGGGAGAATCCCCAAGACACCTGTGTCCTTTGGACTTCCGGCCCACTACGTGACCAATGTCACAGAAAATGCGCTCCAGGCAGAACACAGGCTGCTTGGCATTTAGCTGGGCGGTGGGGAATGGCCTGATCTGGCACGTGAGTCTAATGGGTTGGAGAGCAGTGAGCAGAGGGGATGCATCGGGCGCTCCTAGGACTTCAGGCTCCCATTTTTCAGGTCCCTTAGACACAACCCTGTCCTAGAAACCGTCTGTACTGAGACTTCGCACCAGGCCCCATCTGTGTGTGGATATAAACCAGAGCAGCTAAGAAATCCGCCCTCCCCTCTGAGACCTGGGCAAGGCTCGAGCACAGCGGAGGAGGCTTGAGCACATGCGCTTTGATCCTCCAAAGGGGAGGTGCCCCCACCTCGCACACCCCTCCCCCAAGTTGCTGAAGTCTATGCCCCTACTCTCCTCCCCACTTACTCTGTGCAAGCAGAGTAAGCCTGGTGTCCGTGGCAATGACCGTGGCCTTCGAAGTTCTTCCCATCCTCCCATGAGATGCCAGGGCCGCGTGCGGGGTGGTCCTCCCCGGAGCTCTAGGCGGGACCACCAGGTCTCACCTCGGAGTCGCGGGTGTGCAGACCGTGAGGCGGCTGTGCCGGAGCAGGGCAAGCCGGGCGGGATGACAACGTCACTGCCCATGTGCGTTCTTTCAGGCCTTCCCTCAGGAACAGCTCACTGAGAGCATGCCGTGTGCCAGACCTCGGGCGGGAGAGTTGACACACATCCGCAGAGAGGCCGCTCTTGTCTCTGTAAAGGTTCTCCAAAATGTAATCACTGGGCAAAAGTGCAAATGGTTGAAAAATATTGACGTAATGCCATTTAGAAGATGGAAAATTCCGCTTTGCAGTGTCTGTGGGTTCACAGAGAGAAATGCACAGGGAGAAAGGGGGGCCCAGGATTACCCTGGGGAGAGGACCGGGAGGCAGACGTGGTCAAAAGGACCTCGACTCAGATGTTCCAGGTTTTTGCACAAAGAACAGGTACACAGGTTATCTGTATAATTTTTACGTTCATATAATTAAATATTCAGAGGAAGAAACAAGGCCGTAGAGCAGTTCTAATGTTGTACCCCTCAATAGCAACTCAGAGGTCATCTTCCAGTTTAACAAGAAAGACAAAAATCCCTCATAGTTGCCAAGATCTTTGCCATGTACAGTATAAACACACCAGCCAGATGGACAGATAATACAGCTACCACTTAGCTTTCGCTGGGCTCAAAAACAAAACAAAACACTCCAAAATGTAGTGACTTACAGCCACAATCATTTTTTGTAGCTCTTAATTCTGTCGGTCAGCTGGGTAATGTTCCTGGTCTGGGCCAGCCAGGTTGATATTTGCTGGGCTTCCCCAAAAGTCGGTGACCAGCTGGCACCTGGATGATCTAGAATACGTCTCCTCAGTCTCCTCTGCCTCACTCTCATGACCCAAAAGGCTAGCTCAGGCTTATTCACAGGATACCAAGAGAGGTGACAGGGAGGGCTGCAAGGCACCTGGGGGCCCCGGCTCTGAAATTCAGTGTCCCTTCCACACATTCCGTTGCTCGAAGCAAGTCGCAAGCCCAGCCGTTGCCAAGTGGTGGGCAACAGACCCCACCCCCCTGGCTCGCTAAGAAGAGAAATACCTCCTGTGTGCTAGACCCTGTGCTGAGCATTCAAGACAGATTTTCTCACTATCAGCTCATAGGAGCCCTATGAGGAAGCTGTGTAGTTTCACTTTATAGATGAGGAAACTGAGGCATGCTGGGGGTATCAGAGAAGGGAATCTCTCTGATGGACTCTGGAAGGCTTCTCCCTACCACAAACTCTCCCCCAAGGATGCCTCCAATGTCACCTTCCCAACTGCCTCATGCTACAAACTAGATTGTGTTCCCCCAAATTCATATGTTGAAGCCCTAACCCCAAGTGTGGCTGTATGTGGAGTACGGAAGTAATTAAGGTTAAATGAGGTTGTGAGGGTGCACCCCTGATCCAAAAGGGTTAGTGTCCTTGCAGGAAGAGACACCAGAGGTGGAGCGCTATCTCTCTCTCTCTCTCCCACCCCCGCTTCTCCTCCTCCCCCGTCTTCATCATTTGAGGACAGAGAGGCAGCTGTTTGCAAGCCAAAAAGTGAGCCCTGATCAAAAACCAAATGGCCAGCCCTTTGATCTCAGACTTCAAGCCTCCAGGACTGCAAGGAATACATTTCCGCTGTTTAAGCTGCCCAGCCTATGGCATTTTGTCATGGCAGCCAGAGCAGACTAAGCCTCCTCCCTCCCTTCTCTGTCGTCTTTTGAAATGCGGGGCCCCTTGATCCATGGTCACGCGTTCCCCAGTCCCTCAGATGCACCTGTTGTTCACTTCACCGCTCCCCTTCCCAGGAAGACAGACTCCAGAAAGTTCCCAGGACAGTAGATTTCTCTTTAGAGCCCATCTCAGCCCCATTTTTCTCCACTGTTTCTCCTTTTTACTTCTCTCCTTGGAAGACACAGGCTTAGCAATGAGTGCTAGGATCCAAAGGGTGTTTCTTAGGTCTAAGGGAAACTGGAAGAGAAATAGTTCTGACACACCTCGGCTGTCGGTGGGTGTCAGCTGTGAATATTTCATGTATGATGGGAATGGAGAAGGAACAGAGCTCCACCTGGCAGCGCAGGTGCCCTTGTCCCCACCCGCCCCCACCGCTGGAGCCCCCAGCTCCTCGCGTGCAGTCAAGGGCAGAGGCACTGACGCTCAGAACTCTTCTCTCACCATCAGCCATGTCAACTGGGTGGGGACGTCTCTCAACTCCTCCAGCCCTCAGTTTCCCCACCTGTCAAAGAGAGACAGCAATGGCACGTTCTCCTAGGGTTGCTGTCAGCATTAAATAAGCTATCACCCATCAAGTTCTCAGGGCAGTCTCTGACCCCCAGGAAGAACTAATGCGTGTCCACCACAGTGTTCCCTGGAGGAAAGGGCTTGGGGGCAGGGACCTCAGTGCTGTCCACACACAGAGTCCAGCCCAGAGCGCCCCCCCTCTCCTCCCCTCAGTGCTTACAGAGAATCCCCTATGCATAGGAACAGAACATGTGCATGGGCTTCACCCAGTCCACTCCTTCCTCTTCACGGCTACGTTCTCCATGTTCCCAGGCGGTTCAATGAGGCTAAGAAACTTAAGTACTTGTCCCAGGTGACACAGCTTGTGACACAGCTTGTGAACTGAGACTCAGTCTCCTACTCATGTTTCTGGTTTCCTGGGATCTTGTAGGTACCCTGTGAATGAGGAGAGATGAATCCTGGAGGTTGTTCACCGTCAGCTGCCACCATGCCCCCATTGAGAGCCAGTCTCAGCCCGAATTCAGCGCCGCCTGTGCACCCACCTTCATTCATGCACACCACCTGTCATGGTATTCACTGTGAGAAAAACAGAGACCTGGGCTGATTCAGTCCCCACCACCTATCATTGGGGTAAGCCGCTCAGCCCTTTTGAGCCTTCGTCTCTCAAGGGTAAATGGGCTGATCAAACGTACTGACACATGTAATCCCCTGGCCTTGTACCGATGCACAGGGTAAATTGAGGATTCAAGGGTGAATGCGTTTCCCTCTTCCTCAGCTTGAAACACCACACCTGTGAGGTCTGCAGACCTCCTGGGTTCTCCCACACACCCACCAACACTTCCCACAGGTTTTGGCACATAGTAGGTCCTTAATACACCTACTGAAATAGAGATGGAATTTTATTAGTAGGGGCTTAAATTAGTAGGTGCTGAGATAGAGATGGAATTTAATTAAGAAAGTATTTGCGTGAAGTGTTTCCAAGGTAGATAGCTTTTTGGATTGTGTCTATTCTTGGAAAATAGCACATGTCCCAGAAGGGGCCACCGGGGGGCCTTGTATGGGCACTGGAATGACAGATATGAGATTTAGATCTCAGATGCAGACAGAAATACAGACAGTTGAGGTGTGGTGGGGCTGGGGTGGGGTGGGAAAAACTGAAGAGAGACAAGACTTGGGATGGGGCAGGGAGACTGTTGGGGGATCTATGCCGGGAATATTATGGCCACTGTGAGACAGGAGTGGAAGAGGCCAGTACAGCCAGGCCTTGGGTTTCAGGGCCCTCTTACAGACTCAAGTCCCCTCCTGAGCTGGGTGGCTCGAGCATCTTCCTTCCTCTGTAAAATGGAGGTACCACAGGTCCCCATCTGTATGCACATAGTGCACCCGGGGCTGGCGTCATTGTGTGTTGACACCCTGCAGCCATCTTGTGGGAGGCAGCTCCAGAGTGGGGGCACAGCTCTGCAGCTGGTGTGGATGCCAGCTCTGCTACTCTCCCCACAGGAACTTGGGCCAGTTGGTTAACACCCCTGAGAATTAGCTTTACCATCTGTAAAGTGGGGATCACACCTGCTCTCTAGATCGTGTGCAGATTCAGTTGGATTCTGCTGGTAAATGCTTGGCACTGAGTAAATGTTGGACAGAGGGCACTGTCCTTCCTGGCTTGACTCAAAAGGTGAGGGAAGAGGCCAAATGCCCCAATGCCTCCCACTGCCTGGGCCCAGCATTTCACCATGCTTTGACTGTCTCCCAAGAACCTGGGAGCAGGCCCTGGGATTCCTCAGTAGGAACTCCTCCAGAAACTCACTGGGAAACATCTTAATCTGCGCTGGCAATGACCAGGGGCTGAGTCAAAGGAGGGGAAACGAACATTTTGGAAGCAGGTGTGTCAGGCGTGGGTCTCATTCATTGAAAGATATTTGAAAGCCTCTTTTGCCTGGATGTGGCCTTTTCCAGAGATCAAAATGTTTCTCACTTCCAGTGTTCCGGAGAAATCATGCTTGGCCTTCCATGGAATAAGCCTTTATTGAACACCTACTGTGTGCCAAGCCCAATGCTCAACACTAAAGAGACAAAAGTGTCCTCTCTATCACTTGTTCAGAGCACTTTTCTGAGTGCCTGCATGCACTGAGCACAGTGCAAGACCCAGAGGACACACAGATGAGATGCCCACCACCTGCCCTGAAGGACACCACAGTTCCAAGTGCAGACAGCAAGAAACACAGCAAGCATGGAAAAAGTCACTCTTGTCTCCCACTGGTTCTCCAGAGCCTTCTTTCATCCTGTGTGTTAATGACGTTTGAGAAGGAGTAAAATGTTCAGCCACAAGCCCTCATGGGGCAATTCCAGACATCCCAGGAAAAGCCATGGAAAACATGGGAAGTGGGGGAGTGGATCCTCTACAAAAATCTCTGAACGTCAAACCACATACACGTTAGCTAAGAGCCAGTTCATCCATGCATTCAACAAATATTCGTTGAGTGCCTACTAGGTGATGGGCACAGGAGCAAGAGCTTAGCATACAAGTCTTACTTGTTTTCACTTCATCTCAGACAGAGCAGAGGCTACAGTTCTGGAAATCTACGGGCACATCCCCTGCATCTTGGGCATTGGCTCCTTATGTGGGCACCCAAGAAGCATATTGGAGACCCTTTTAAGAAAGCAACCACTATCCTCTCAGGAGACCTATTGCCATTATTAATTCAAGAACATCTTAGAGAAATCACTTGCAGTCTGGGATGTCGGTTTGTGCAGAAAAATCTCTCTGTCTCATATGCCATGTGGTCATTAAAGCTTTTAGATAAAGCTTTGTCTAAAGCTTTTAGATAAATAAGCCCCAGACCAACTTGGCCTCCATTTCTGTAGCTATGGAAGTGGATTCTGGCTTGAATCACACAGACATGGGTTTCCCTTTGCCACGAGTCAGTCACATGGTTGACCTGTAGCCTCAGTATACAGATGAGAACTAGGGAATTGGCAATGCAAATTATTGAGAAGTACCATGAATTATTCTTTTTTCAGAATTTAAAAAGAAAAGAAAGGCAGGGGGTAGAAATGCCAATCAGTTCAGAGTTTGCAGGTGGCTCCCAGGAATAGCTCCATCAGGGACCTGCCATGTAGCTCCAGAAGGGAAAGTTGCTGTTAGGAGCTGAGGACACAAGTTCAGGGTAACCATAGTAGCTCCCATGTAGGGTGTACCAGCTCCTGCTGCTCCCATAGAAATTACCAGCCAGGCCGGGCGCGGTGGCTCACGCCTGTAATCCCAGCACTTTGGGAGGCCGAGGCGGGCGGATCACAAGGTCAGGAGATCGAGACCATCCTGGCTAAGACGGTGAAACCCCGTCTCTGCTAAAAATACAAAAAATTAGCCGGGCGCGTTGGCAGGCGCCTGTAGTCCCCGCTACTCGGGAGGCTGAGACAGGAGAATGGGGTGAACCCGGGAGGCGGAGCTTGCAGTGAGCCGAGATCGCGCCACTGCACTCCAGCCTGGGTGATGAGCAAGACTCCATCTCAAAAAAAAGAAAAAAAGAAAAAAAAAAAGAAATTACCAGCCAAAATTTGAGGTCCTGATGTGTTGACACGTGAAAGGAAGAGGAAGGGAGTTCCTGCAACAGAGGAGTGAATGTTAGCAGCGACACATCCATAGAGGTCTGCAGCAACTCAATTCTTGCCTCCTCTGGGGAAACTATTCATCTGAGGG